>NC_092739.1:156566748-156921748 GCF_047496795.1 Chiloscyllium punctatum | reverse complement strand
TATTTAGGGGAAGAGTTGGGAAGAGAGATCGATGGGTTGTCAAGGATAGAATATACTCTCTGCCTAAGACAATGGTTTAGAGGCACATGGTTTGAACAGTGAGTGTGTCCCTGAGGTAAATCTATCTTGGTATTTTCATACTGAAGCATTTTAATCATCCATGAGGGCATGATAGGATTTTGCACATCTTGAGTAGTGCTGACGACATGAACAAGGCTTGTTTAATGGAACTGTTTGATTTGCATTCAGATGGTAAGTGAAGAGTTTCTCAACAAGGTCTCTTCATGTGATTTGAATTTAATTCTCATTAGTAGAACTTTCAGCAAAAAAAATCTCTTCACATACACAATGTATTTTTCAACCAGTATTTATGCCGTACAGCATGACTTACAAGATATTGTGTCAGGACCTAATTTATAATCGCTGCTTTTGAATGCAGATCTTATTCAGTAAGTCACCCAGTAATATATAAATACGTCAACAAGATAGGCAGGAGGGAAGGTCTACTTTCTCTAAACGTGAAAGACAAGACTGAATCTCCAAGTGATTTTAAGTTCCTTGAAGCACATTCAATTACTCTACACATGCAACCTCTAGGCAAGGGCTCTGTGACACGAACACACAGTCCAAAACTTTTCCTCTCAAATTTAACAAGTGATCCATTCCTTGTCAGAATGTAATTCTCTCTGTTGAAAAAGGCACCTTCAGGTTGTTTCTTTTTATCCTTTTCATGTTCAGCGTTTAGCAGAACTGACTACATAATAATCCTACTGCAAAAACATTGTGCTGATGCATATAAATAAGTCCTTAAAACATACAGTGTGTTAATGGGAAATCTGAATCCTGAGAAATCAACTTAGAGCCAAGCCTCCCTCAATTATCCGAGGCATCAGGCTGAGGCTGTTTCCCCCCTAAGGAAGGTGGTGCAGGCTCGAAGGGCAGAATGGCCTACTCCTGCACCTATTGTCATTAGTAGAACTTTCAGCAAAAAAAATCTCTTCACATACACAATGTATTTTTCAACCAGTATTTATGCCGTACAGCATGACTTACAAGATATTGTGTCAGGACCTAATTTATAATCGCTGCTTTTGAATGCAGATCTTATTCAGTAAGTCACCCAATAATATATAAATACGTCAATAATATATAAATATGTCCTTATGGTGGGAGAATGGAATTAAGAAACTTATATGCCATGAATGAATGGTGAAGCAAGATCCAATGGCCTAATTTCTGCTTCTAAGGCTTATGGTCTTATGGAATCTGACCAACCTCTTCCCCTACAGCACTTCTAGCGAGTGCCCAAGTCGAGTTGCCATCCCTTGGCTCATGCTCAGCCAAAACCACGGTGGCACAGTGGTTAGCACTGCTGCCTCACAGCGCCAGAGACCCGGGTTCAATTCCCACCTCGGGCGACTGACTGTGTGGAGTTTGCACGTTCTCCCCGTGTCTGCGTGGGTTTCCTCCGGGTGCTCCGGTTTCCTCCCACAGTCCAAAGATGTGCAGGGTCAGGTGAATTGGCCATGCTAAATTGCCCGTAGTGTTAGGTAAGGGGTAAATGTAGGGGAATGGGTGGGCTGCGCTTCGGCGGGTCGGTGTGGACTTGTTGGGCCGAAGGGCCTGTTTCCACACTGTAAGTCTAATCTAATCTAAAAAAAAATAATCTAATCTAACTCTATGCCCTCTTCCTGCCTGCTCAATTACAGAAGTGCTCCAGCTCAGAAGGAGACCATTTGGCCCATTGTGTCTGTACCTGCTCATGAACTGTGCACCATTACCCAGCGCAAATCTCCTGCTTTCTTCCCCATGCCATTGCACCTTATTTTTATCCAAATGACCACCCCATGCCCTCTTGAATGCCACAATTGAACCTGCCTCCTCCACCTTTCCAGGCAGTCTTCTCTGCCCTAACGACTCGCTGACTGAGAAAAGATTAACCTCACTTCCTTCATTTGAAGATTATTTGAAATCTATGCCTTCTTTGCCCATTGCTTTTAAAAGCTTCTCCCTATCCACTCCATCCGTCCCACTCATGATATTAAAAACCTCGATCGGATCGCCTCTCGGCCAAGTGCTCTCCAGGGAGAACAGTCACAATTTCTTCAATCTTCCCTCACCTCTGAAGGCCCTCACCTCTGTAGCCATCCTTGTAAACCACTTCTGCCCTCTCTCCAATTGCTTTTCCTATAATGAGGCACTCAGAACTGTAACAATACTTGCTGAGGTTGAACAAGTGTCTCATAAATGTTCAACATTACCTCCTTGCTCTTGTATTGTATGCCCGTACGATAAAGCTGAGGATAAAGTATACTTACTGCTTTCCCCACCTGTCATGCCATATCTATTCACATATATACCCATGTCACTGTGCTTCGACACCCAATTCTACCCCTTATTTCATATTGTCTTTCATGTTCATCCTGTCAAAATGTACCACCTCACATTCTCTTTATTGAACCTCAGCTGCCACCTATCTGCTCACTCCAGCAATCTGTATTAGACATTTGGAAGTTGTACACTATCCCCCTCATAGTTTAGAATTCTTTGAAGATTTGTGTCTTCTGCAAACTTTACAATTGCCCGACCTCCCCGCTTGTACACCAAGATCTCGATCATTAAAACATACCTGGAAAAGCAAGAGTCCCAATTCTGACCCCTGGGTAACTGCAATATGTACCATTCCTCCAGCCCGCAAGTGACCATTAGTCTCTGTTTCTAACCACTCAGTTAATATATATATATTCACGTGACTGACCATTTTATTCTATGACGTATCACTCTCTTCACCAGTCTGTTGTGTAGCACTGTATCAAATGCCTTCTGAAAGTCTGTGTACACAACATCAATGGGTTGGCATTCATTGAGCCTGTTACTTCTCCAAAAACTACCAGGTATAGAGTCACAGAGATGTACAGCACGGAAACAGACCCTTCAATCCAACTCGTCCATGCCGACCAGATATCCTAAATTAATCTAGTCCTATTTGCCAGCATTTGACCCATATCCCCCAAACCCATGCTATTCATATATCCACCCAGATGCCTTTTAAATGTTGTTATTGTATCAGCCTCCACCACTTCCTCTGGCAGCTCATTCCATACCTGCACCACACTATGTGTTAAAAGTTGCCCCTTAGGTCCCTTGTAAACCTTTCCCATCTCACCTTTAACCTATGCCCCCTAATTTTGGACTCCACTACCCCAGGGAAAAGACCTTGTCTATTTGTCCTATCCATGCCCCTCATGATTTTAAAAACCTCTATAAGATCGTCTCTCAGCCTCCGACACTCCAGGGAAAACAGACCCAGCCTATTCAACCTCTCCCCATAGCTCAGACCCTTAGGTAAACACAATTTCCCCTTTAAAAATCCATGACTCTTCCTAAACAAATCCCTTTTCTTTTCCAGAACTATGAATTGGATCCCATTTGATTGTCTCCAGAAGCTTCGCAACCCTGAATTTAAATCAATTGGTCTGTATTTGCTGGGCTTATCCCACTAACCTTTCTTAGAACAAGTCCGTAATCTGCATCTTCCTTCCTTGGCTTATTCCTAATCTGACTCTGACACACCCCCACCCCCACCCCCACCCCCCACTGTATTTACAGGAACTAATCTGCACTCAGTAACAAATAGCAATGGGAGAATGAGCAGGTAATCTGTCCCAGTCATGTTGGCTGAAGGATAAATCGAATCAGAACAATCAGGAGAAAGGCTGGTCTTCCTCCTAATGGTACTGTAGGATCTTATACACCCTCCTGAGGGAGCCGAGAGGAATTTAGATCAATATCACATCAGAAACACATGCAGCATCTCTCGCAGTTCAACAAGTTTCTCGGAATTGTACTGGGATTGGGAATCTAGAATTGACTTAAAGCTTCTGGGGGAGAAAGTGAGGACTGCAGATGCTGGAGAGTCAGAGTTGACAGCGTGGCTCTGGAAAAGCACAGCAGGTCAGGCAGCATCCAAAGAGCAGGAAAATCGACGTTTCGGGCCTAAGCTTCTGGAGTCAAACTTGCAGCATGCAGGGAAAGAGCCAGGATATCCGTGTCCTGGTTGACTCCTGCTAGGATTTTGTTTCCAGCACTGTTTCATTTTTTGTTTCTTGTAAACGTGTAGCAGGACTGGAATAGTACTCCCCGACCTGGGTCTGTTGCTCTGAGAGGTAGGTTTCAAATCCCATCAGATTTTTTTTTTCGCACAGAGGGTTTTGAGTTATAGACTTAGAGTCTGACAGCATGGAAACCAACCTTTTGGTCCAATTAATTCATGCCAACCGTGTTCCCAAACTAAACCAGTCCCACTTGCCCGCATTTGGACCAGATCCCTTTCCTATTCTAGTACTTATCCAAACGTCATTTAAATATTGTAGCTGTACCCAAATCCACTACCTCCTCTGGCAACTCATTTCACACATGAGTCACACTCTGTGTGAAAATGTTGCCCCTCAGGTCCTTTTTAAAACTTCCTCCTTGGAATTCCCTTCCTCAAAAGGCCGCAAATGCAGAATCTCAAAATATCTTTTTAAGACCGTGGTAGACACATTCTGGAGATGGAAGGTTCTCGGGGATGTGCAGGAGTGTAGAGTTGAGGTTAAAATCAGATCAGCCATGATCTTACTGAATGGCAGAGCCCGTACCCTCATGTTGTTCATTTCTTCAGCTTGAACCAAAACCTCCTGTCACCTATTACCGGTGAGTTGGTCTCTATGATTTAAATCCATGACACTCTAAGTCAAGGCTCCACACCCCCACCTGGCTCCTCAGCTCCAAGCTGCTACTGAACTCTGTTCCCTTTGCCTTTCTCAAAGGAATGTCAGAATGTAGAAGTGATCAGAAGAATAAAAGAACAATGTTCGTCGAATCCATGCTCCACCTTTCTGAAAGTCAAATTGATAAAGGAGGTGTTGAATCTATCTTTCTGATGGGATACTCTCATTTTGATCAAGTCCAGGCTCAAGATGGCTGCGAAGTAGCAGTGCTGCATTTGAACTCATTTCCATCCACATTTCTTTCCCTTTTATTCTTTTTGATTTTGAGTTTTCTTTTTTTTCCCCTCCCTTTTGTTTAAAGTCTTCAGTGAGGGCCTTGGTGGTGATGGGCCTTGCCCGAGCATGTTCCAGGATCCAGCGAGGGATCCGATGATCACTTGGCTGCGAGCAGACCCTGGCAGAGCATGTTCGGGATCCGGTGAGGGATCCAGCAATCGGAGGCTATGAATGGGCCCTGGTTGAGCATGTTCCAGGATCCGGTGAGGGATCTGGAAATTGGACGTGTGAGCAGGCCCTGACTGAGCATGTTCTGGGATCCAGTGACCAGAGGCTGTGAGTGTGCCCTGCCGAGCATGTTCTGGGATCCAGTGAGGGATCCAGCGAATGGAGGCTGCAAGCAGGGCCTGTTTGAGCATGATTCAGGATCTGGCGAGGAATCCAGCAATTGGAGGTTATGAATGGGCCCTGATTTAGCATGTTCCAGGATCCGGCAAAAGATCCGGTGATCAGAGGCTGCGAGCGTGCCCTGCCCCATCATGTTCCGGGATCCGGTTGCAGCACAGGTAGATATAGAAACAGAGGTGATGGCGGTGGCGGCAGCAGGAGGAAATTGGAGGCGGTAGAGTAAGCAGCAGCAAGCACACATCTCCACCCAAGACTCCAAGCTGTGGTTAGGCCGGAGCCTGCATGGAGATAAGACTGAAATGAGACTTTACTATCTGGACATTTCTCATTCTTTTTGGCTTTGTTTCCTTTAGTTTTTTTAAAATTCTGGTTTTGTAATCAAATGTGTAACCAAGATGGCACCAGTTACATCAATGGAGGTGAGTTGACACCAAACTCACGGTGGGTGGCACGGTGGCACAGTGGTTAGCACTGCTGCCTCACAGCGCCGGAGACCCGGGTTCAATTCCCGCCTCAGGCGACTGACTGTGTGGAGTTTGCACGTTCTCCCCGTGTCTGCGTGGGTTTCCTCCGGGTGCTCCGGTTTCCTCCCACAGTCCAAAAAAATGTGCAGGTCAGGTGAATTGGCCATGCTAAATTGCCCGTAGTGTTAGGTAAGGGGTAGATCTAGGTCTAGATGTAGATGTAGGGGTATGGGTGGGTTACGCTTCGGCGGGGCGGTGTGGACTTGTTGGGCCGAAGGGCCTGTTTCCACACTGTAAGTAATCTAATCTAATCTAATCAAAGTGTGTGCAACTTTTGCTCCCATGGCAACAGGGTGAAGGGGACTTGTGCCTGTACACCAGGCCCATGGCGGAGCACTTAACAAGAGGGACTGTAAAGTCAGACACTCTCTTTATTCCTTCATTGTTCTGCCTTTATATTCTTTGTTTTGCTTTAATTGCCTGTGTTTTAAGACAGAGTCTGAGAGTGGCGACACGATACAACATTTTTCACTGTATTTTCTCACAAGACAATACCTAAATATCAAACTAAGCTTCTGGTGGCCTGCCTAAATATCTTCTCACGTGGCTCAGCGTTAAGTTTTGTTTAATAACCACTTCAGTGCAGCATCCTGAGACTTTTCCAACATTAAAGATGTCGTGTAAAAGCAAGCCGATGTGACTGTTGGATGAAAAGATGGGACACAGTGGGACAAGCAGTCAAAGGAAAAACGGCTCTATAAACAACAGTGCTTTGATTGTACTGCAGTATTGAATGTTACGGCCAGCTGTCTGTTGCTCCCCGTGTTATAGATTTTCATAAGCTGCAGAGTCACTTATCATTACAGGGAGTCTGTTTACATCCAATTGAACAGAAACCACTGGCTGTCACATAATGTTTGACTTTTAATCTATTTCATTCTCAGAATTCTGAAGGACTTCTGGCACAGAAGTCCTGCCAAGAAGAACCAAATGACTTGGAGTCTGGGGTGGGGAATTTCTTTCCATTATGGTAATGTGCTCTTTTGATTTTGCCCAATTTATGCTCTGGAATATGCTCTGTGATGGCACGGAGAGTTAGCTTTTTCAGGTCAAGTATCAAGCAAAGAAGGGCAATGACTCTCAAACCTAACCCTGCCTCATCACACCTTTTAAATATATGTAAACCATGACTGACACAATAAGGAATAGTTGATATTTACATGGCACCTTTCTCACCCTGAGGACACCCTGAACTCATACAGTCATGGAGATGTATGGAAAACAAACACTTCAGTCCAACTTGTCCATGCTGAACAGATATCCTATATTAATCTAGCCCCATTTGCCAGCACTTAGCCCATATCCTTCTAAACCTCTCTTTTCATATATCCACTCTTTTAAATATTGGAATTGGACCAGCCTCCACCACCTCCTCTGGCAGTTTATTCCACACACACACTCCCCGCTATGTGAAGAAAGTAGCCCCTTAGGTCCCTTTTAAATCTTTCCCCTCTCACCCTAAACCTATGCCCTCTAGTTTTGGACTTTGCCATCCGGGGGAAAGGACCGTAGCTGTTCACCTTCTCCATGCCTGTGATAGTTTTACAAACAAAGTGACCTAAAGCCTGAGTTTTCTCCACTTTCTCCATGGCTTTGAATTTCTTTCCCCACTTCTCGAGCATCTTTTTCAAATGTTATGAAAAGGAATCGAGCTCCACCAATCCTTCAGAGAGGTCATTCCAGATGGTAATGCATAGACACATTTCTCATCACCCTGGTCCTATTGCCAATGACCTTAAGTACAAATACCAGGTATAGAGCATCCCCAAAACAAATCAAATAATCCTCCTTCAGTGGTTCAATCACATTACTGACTTTATCCCTTATCAATGGGAAAAGCTTAAATAATGTTGCTACATGAGCAGAGACTGAGTTTAATCATTTGGAAAGGGTGTCCCCACTGATACCACCTACCACATCGTCAGTTAAGCTTCTCTGCTTGAAGAAGAAAAACGTTTTCTACTGTATAGGGACATTCTCTGATCCAAATACAATAAAAAAGTCCTTTATCCTTGCAATCATTATAGTTAATGTTCTTCCCTGAGGACTTCTCAACCTTCCTAAACTTTGGTGACCACAATTGGACAAAGGGCACAACCGGAGGCTAACCAGAGACTGGCAAAGGCTTAAACTAACTTCCCTCTTCATGTTCTCTACATCTGTTTCTAAAGCCAATGATCTATAAATAAATTGAAAAGTGTGGTGCTGGAAAAGCACCCCATTTCTAGACTCTGATCGCCAGCATCTGCAGTCCTCACTTTCTCCTCCTTTATAACGAATTCTTACACCTTCTTCAATAATGTATATTGTCAAGTATTCACTTGCAAGCATTGCGAGATTTCCTTGGCAGACTATTTCTGTACCAAAACTGTTTTGTTTTCTAACCTGGTGAAATAAGACTAATCAATATTAACCTCTTACATTTCAGACGTATTTTAGCATTCCCTCTAAGTGTAGGGCGATTTACAAAAGGATTAGCAAACAGAGGGAAGAGGTTTGTTCTCGGAATAAGAAATATTTTGGGGAGAAAGAAATCAATAGTCTATTACACTCGAAAGCTAACTTGCTGTCTAAAGGTTTTCAAATGCTGAGTGAGATTTAAAGCTGCTGGAATAAGTCTCAAGAGAAAATCATTTAACAGAGAAATAAGCTTGAGTGATCTTGTCACGGACATTTAGTGGACCCAGCATACCATTTTAACAGTTGACAAGCTGTGAGGTGATTTCTTAACAATTGGTATTGGCATGCAAGTTAGTGTGAGCCATCATCAAGGAAAAAAAACAAATAATGAGGATCATGATCACTTTGTTGTTAATGGGATCTTGCTGTGCAGACAGTAGCTGCCACCTTTATGACATTGCAACAGTACTTCATTGGCAGTAAAGTGCTTCGGGTTATCATGAGGTAATTAAAGGTATTGTAGAAAGTGAGTCCATTTAGCTTCATACAACTGCTTTAAAATAATAAGATGCAAAAGCAAAAGTAGGCAGCACAGTGGCTCAGTGGTCAGCACTGCTGCCTCAGAGTGCCAGGGGCCTGGGTTCAATTCCGCATTCTCCCTGTATCTGTGTGGGTCTTCTCTTTTCCTCCCTCAGTGGAAATGTGTGCAGGTTAGGTGGATTGGCCATGTTAAATTGCCTCTTAGTGTCCAGGGATGAGTAGATTATGTATGTTAGCTAAGGGAAATGCAGGATTGCAGGAATAGGGTAGGCGGAGGTGCCCTTCAGAGGGTTAGTGTGGACTCATTAGGTCAAAAGGCCTGTTTCCACATTGTAGGGATCCTGTTCTATTCTAGTCCATTTGGTCCACTGATTCTGCTCAGCCATTCAATTAGCTAATCTGATAATCCTCAACTCCACATTCCTGGTTTTCTTCACTGGTTATTTCTCATCCTTGAATATATTTAGTGACCCAGTCTTGACAGCAATCTGTGGTAAACAACTCCACAGATTCACAACCCTTTGAGAGAAGAAATTCCTTTACATCTCTGTCTCAACGAGTGACCCCACCATCTAAAATTCTGCCTCCAGTCCTAGATTCCCCCACACGGAGCGTCTCAAGAAGTTTCATTTGTCTCACATCTCATTCTTCGAAACTCTGATGAGTACAAGCTCAGACTACTCAACCTCACTCCATAAGAAAAAGACTCTCCATATCCAACATTCAACAGAGCAAGCCTTCTCTGGACTGCCTCCAATCTCAGTATAGCTTTCCTTCCTTAGATAAGGTGACCAAAACTATCCCTGCTGTGATTTGACTAATAGAGACATACAGATGCACAGCATGGAAACAGACCCTTCGATCTAACTCGACCATGATGACCCAATATCCTAACCTAATCTAGTCCCACTTGCCAGCATCCATAGATAGAGTACCTTGTGTAGTTTTAGCAAAACCATCATATTTTTATGTAGAACAAAGAATGGTGATGCTGAAGACCTGAAAGAAAACCGCAAACCCCTTGGAGAAACTCAGCTGATGAAGAAGGGTCACTGAATTCGATATATGAAAGCTGCTTTCTCTTCACAGACGTGCCAGACATGCTCAGTTTCTCTAGCACCTTTTGCTTTTATTTCACGCTATTTTCATACCCAGTTACCTTTGAAATCAAGGCTAAGATTCCATTTGTCTTCCCCATCACCCATTGAACTTGAATGTGAGCGTTTTGTGATTCATGCCTCAAATCCCTACAGGCTGCAGATTTCTGCAGTCTTTCTCCACTTAAATAATATTCAGCTCTTCTATTCTGCCTGATAAAATGCATTTTCTAACTTCACACTTCAGCAGCCAAGATTTTGCCCATTCACCGAATCTGCCTAGAATCCTCTGAGAAACTGTGTCATCCTCACTCCTCAGCCTTCCCATCCATTTTTGTGTCTTTCTGATTGCACATTATTTCCCATCATTAATAAACTTGCAAATAGTTGTGGCCCCAGGGCTGATCTCTGTCGCATACTACCACTTACAGGCTGCTACTTATTCCAAATGCTCCCTTTATCCCAACTGTCATGGAATAAATTAGCTATAAGGAAAGATTGGACAGACTTCGATTGTTTTTCTCAAGAGCATCGGAGGCTGAGGGGGGCGAGCTGATCGAGGCATATCAAATTATGAGAGGCTTGGATAGGGTGGATAATCAGAGTTGCTTCCCAGGGTGGAAATGTCAAACGCTTAGGGGGCTTAAGGTGAAAGGGTAGAAATTTAAAGATGTATGAGGCAAGTTTTTTTCACAGTGGATAGTAGGAATCTGGAATGCACTACTGAAGAAGAAGATATGAAAGCAATGTTTAAGAGGCATTTAGCAGGTACATGAACAGGCAGAGAATAGTGGCTGATTCTTAGCAGCCCCCTGGGCAATTAGGGATGGACAATAAACACTAGCCTACCCAGCAATACCCACATCCTGTGAATGAATTAGAAAAGTACCCTTCTTTAAGTTTAGCACAGCGGTTTCTGACCTAACTTGCTCACTCTTAAACTGAATGCTAAATTCTGCCATATCACGACCACTGTTCTGAGATCATTTATCAAACTTGCCTCATTACACATGATACACTGCTGGTCAAAGAGGTACCTACACGGCAAGCCATGTGATTGAGTCATAGTCATAGAGATGTACAGCATGGAAACAGACCCTTCGCTCCAACCTGTCCATGCCGACCAGATATCCCAACCCGATCTAGTCCCACCTGCCAGCACTCAGACCATATCCCTCCAAACCCTTCCAATTCATATACCCATCCAAATGCCTCTTAAATGGTGCAATTGTACCAGCCTCCACCACTTCCTCTGGCAGGTCATTCCATAAAAAATGTCACAAAGGGTTAATTATCAAATGTCGCTATCAGTCTGACATGGTACCATAATGGTAGTGTTTAAAATTAATTGTTATGGAACTACTCAGAAATGAATAATGAAGATGTGAAGAAATAGCAGCTCAGGGTTCAGTAAGTTAGCATTACAAGGGGCACTACATTTCAGAAGTGCTGTCTTTCAGAGGTAACGCTAAAAGAAAATGTTCTTGCCTGTCCTCTGTGGTGGATGCAACAGAGCACACGGCACTATTTTCAAAGAGTTGGAGGAGGTCTCCCCCTCCCTGTGTCCTAGTCAATATTTATCCCTCAGCTGACTTTGCTAAAATTAGTTATTATCACATTGCTGTTGGTGTAGGAGCTTGCTGTGTTCAAACACAAATACTTTAATGACTTTGGAACACCCAGAGTGTGTGACGCCTGCTACACCAGTCCAAATTATTTTCTGACTCTCTCTCTCGATCACAAAATATTTCTGTAAGAATGTGCACTTCCCCCCCCCCCCCCGCCCCCCCCCCCCCACCCTTTGATCATCCACTGGATTAAAACATGATTGGTCTAGATTTGGTTCCTAATCTATGCTGAGTTAGTTGTTCAATAAATAAGTGAATGAATTAATTACTTAGCTTTATTGTCACATGCACTCAAATGTGTACAGTGAAAAGTTTATAAGTCAGCAGTTATCGTGCCACCTTAGGTACAAAGTACCTCATAGAATATAGAACAATACAGCGCAGAACAGGCCCTTCGGCCCTCAATGTTGCACCAACCTGTGAACTATTCTCAGTACAGCTTCTTCAGTTACACATTAATAACAATTTAACAATGTCACCAACACATCTTAGATACAGAGTATCTAGATACAATCCTTCATTCCACAATAGAAAAATGAAGAAAAAAAGTTACATTGCAGTTACACACACAGTATAACCACGGGTCAGAAAAACAAACAGCAATGTTAAAAAGACAAACATCACGGTCTCTCTCTCTCAGGGGTCTCCACAGCAGACCAGTTGGGTGGCCTCTGACTCACTTTGGGCAGAGTTGGGTCATTGATCACTCAACTTTGGTAAGAGATCGGAGAGAGGGGTAAAGCTGCCAGCCTCTTCTCCAGCCTGCCTTGAAGAAGTTTTCCTCCTCTCTCTACAAGAATCTCAGGGACTCCCTCTCCCACTGCAACTCCCAGGTCATTTCCTCTGCCCTGAAGCTCTTCAACTATGTCGTGAAACAAACTCGCTACCACAGCCACATTCGCTTCCTACCTGCCTATCTCCTTTTCCACCTATCCACTCCACCCTCCCTCCCTGACCTATCACCTTCATCCCCTTCCCCATTCACCCATTGTACTCTATGCTACTTTCTCCCCACCCCCACCCTCCTCGAGCTTATCTCTCCACACTTCAGGCTCACTGCCTTTATTCCTGATGAAGGGCTTTTGCCCGAAACGTCGATTTCGAAGCTACTTGGATGCTGCCTGAACTGCTGTGCTCTTCCAGCACCACTAATCCAGAATCTCTCCAGTCATTCCCTATTAGATATTAAGGAATGAGAAGAACAGATTCCATTGGTCACCGCTGATTGCCAAAATTCATTCATCAGTTGAGGTGGAAGTAGTGCCAGTGCTAAGACGTCTATGCCAGTCAGTCTGTAGGGAGAATAACATTTCACTTCTTTCTATTCTAAACTCTGGACCTCAGCAGAGCCCAGGTATGATCTCCCACACACAAAATAGCTGCCTTTAGCATTGCTTTTCAACAGAAGGCTGCAAGACAATTATCAGCGTTTTGTCAAACTGTAATAAAGTACGCATTCTGAAAGCTTTTTCATTCTGTGTCTCTTTTGTTGCGAAATGCTGAGTCATCCATTGAGACACGGCGGGGTCCTTCCTCTGCCTTCCCCCGTGAGCAGCTCTGCACTCTAATTACTGCTCTCATCGTGTCAGCGTTTCAATGCTGCGAACGGTGGGATACCTCCTCTGAACAATGAGTGTTATCGCAGCATGTGGAGAGAGGTCACAAGGGGTGAACAGGGAGCTCATTTCATTCAGCACCTCAATTAAACCGCTGCATTAAAGAATGGTTGCAGCACAGAAACGGGCCATTCGGCCTGACCTATGGAGGCTGGCTCACGGTAAGAGCAACTCAGACTGTCCAATCCTCTTGTCTTTTCTCTGTGGTCTATTTTATTGCTTTGTTAAGATGATTAGCTTGCTAAACACTCTTCAGCAGTGTTTGCTGGACCCTAACTACACGTTGCATAATTGTTATTTTCCTTAACTCCCCTGCACTGGCTGCTTTGTCACTCACCATATATCAGTGTCCTAGATTCATAACACATCCATCAAAACAGTGTTTGGTGTCCCCAGCACAGAACAGGCATGCGGTGCATGTAAGCTACAATCTCAAATTCTTCTTAATCTTTGAAAGTCCACTGAGTTTAGATGAATGAGATGAGATCTAGTTGAGGTATAGAAGACACTGAAGGGGATGGACAAAGTAGATGTAGAGAGGAAATTATAGGAATTATACTATTAAGCTGGAGAGAGCTCAGAAGAGATTTACCAGGATGTCGCTGGGATTGGAGGATTTGAGTTATCAGGACAGGCTGTATGGGCTGGGTCCTTTTCACTGGAGCATAGGAGGTTGAGAGTTGACCTTTTAGAGGTTTATAAAATCATGAGGGGCATGGAGTAGGTGAACGGTAGGTGTTTTTTCTCTCAGGTGGGGGATTTCAAGACAAGGGGACACATTTTTAAGGTGAGAGGAGAGAGATTAAAAAAAACACGAGGAGTAGATATTTTACACGGAGGTTGGTGCGCGTGTGGAATGAACTTCCTGAGGAAGTGGTGGACGACGGCACAGTTGAAACATTTAAAAGACATTTGGATAAGTACGTGAATAGGAAAGGTTTGTAGGGATATGGGTCAGGAGCAGGCAGGTGGGATTAGTATGGAATTATCTTTGACATGGACTGTTTGGACCGAAGGGTCTGTTTCTGTGCTGAATGACACCTATGAGGACATTTCCCCGTGTAGAGCAATCTAGAAGGCGAGGTCATTGCTTTAGGATAAGGGGTCGCAGATTTAAAACAGGGAATGAGGAGAAATCACTTCTTGAAAAGGGCCACGTATCTATGGAATTCACTGCCCTAGAGTGTGGTGGATGCCGGGATATTGAGTAAGTTTAAGGAAAAGACCGATTTTTAATGAGCAATGGATTGAAGGGTTATGTGCAGCAGGTAGAAAAGTGAAGTCAGTCCAAGATGAGGTCAGCCATGATCGTATGAAATAGCAGAGCAGGATCGAGGGGTTGATGGGCCAATTCCTGCTTTTCGTTCCTTTGCTAAACTGACATGAGTGCACAAAAATCACTCCTTCACCTGGAAGAAGGGATTGGCGTCCTGAATGATGAGCATTGAAGTTTAAAGACAGGTATAACGTCCCCTACATTTGTATGGCAAGGGACTCCACAAAGGGAATGGGGTATTGGGAGTGATTGAGGAGTGAACTGGGGTGTGATACAGGAAACAGAAAGGGATGGGTCCCTTTTAAATGCTGAAAGGCAGGAGCAAGGTGTCTTCCACTGCATTGAAGGTGGTGGAAACAGCAGAAATTGAGGCATTGAGGATATAGGCTGGAGAGTGGAAAGTGAGGACAAGTGGAACCCAGTGAGTGAATGGGGAGGAGTGAGGTGCAAGAAATGTGACAGATACTATCAAAGGTACTGTTAACAACAGTTCACACTTCTCTGTGTTGCTGATGTGGAGGTGCCAGTTTTGGATGGGGTTGAAAAAGTCAGATGTCACATGACACCAGAGTAACATCCAACAGGTTTATTTGAAATCACAAGCTTTCAGAGGTGCAATCAATTTTGTGTGACTTCTGTGTGACTTCTGACCTTAGCTTCAGTTGGCAACATGAGCAAAAGAACACATGAATCAGGAACAGCACCTGACCATTCAGTTCCATTCTGCCTGACAAACCATTAACATTGGTCGTGTTGGGACATCCAGTGGATGTGAAAGATGCTGTGGAAATACAGGACTTTTCTCTCTTGCATTTTTGACCCTGCTATTGGTATACCTACTATACACTTCGGCATCACCTCCCTCCGGAGTACTGATATGTATAGTGCTAGTTCTATCATCGTGTTCAATAGTAGCCATGATCCTGCTAATGATGTGGCTTGGAATAAAACGCGGTATTCTAACAAGGCTGAAGCTCTCTGCATTGGGAGTGGGCTGCTGGGCACAAATGCCAGTGTACCGAATTCACAGTCTGCAAATTTTCTTGTCCATTTGGAAAACTGAGAAGTTCTTCCGTCTGATATGCTGAACTCACACAGTTGGATGATGTAAAATCATGCATGTTACCTATTTGTTGACATGAAAATGCTGATAGAGTAGGGACAGAGTAGATAGGGAGAAACTGTTCCTGCTCAGAAAAGGAACATGAACAAAAGGGCCTAGCTGGTTCTCATTCCCTTCTCATCGTCTCCTTCCTAAGCTTAATGCCAATTTATCCTCCGCTGGGGAGTGGCTTGAGAGTTCTATATGTCTATGACGATTGTTCCAGCCACAGCAACATGAACATAACAAATAAATTCATCAATTTTTGACCCCTCATTGAGAAGTCTACAGCATATTTCCCCATGATCAGCTCTGCCTACTTGTCTACTGTCACTGCCTACCATTCCTGATGAAGGGCTTTTGCTCAAACTGTCGACTCTCCTGCTCCTCAGATGCTGCCTGACCTGCTGTGCTTTTCCAGCACCACACTCTTGACTCTAATCTCCATCATCTGCAGTCCTCACTTTCGCCTACCATTATCAACCTGTCTAGTCATGGAACAATCCCGTCTAATCATTGGTTAATGAGGCTCTGGGCTTCCAGACCACCTTTAAATTCTGCAACCTTGAAAATTCCTTCAACTGCATGTGTGTAAGATGTGCCGGACTCCAGCCCTTAATTTCTTTACTGATGGGGTTGCTTCGAAGATGTGTTTGCACATCAACCTCCATTCCCCAGTTCCTTGGGCACCTAATACAGATAGGAGGGGACAAGGCTTAGGACCCCTTAGTGGTTCTGCTCCTGTGCTTAGCTCAGGTGATCATCAGCAGGGTCAGGTAGGGGGAGTCATTACACCGAACTCCCTGCCTCTGCTTCATTACACCCCTCCACACCAGGGGTGTCAAAGAACAGGGCAGTACACAAACAGGCCTCTTGGCTCAGCAAGCCTGTGCTAACATAACGCCTTTTTAAATTCAGAAGCTTTTGCATCTCCGCAGTCCATATCCCTCTATTCCCTGCCTATTGTTCGCCAAGATGTCTCTCAACGGTGCTAGTGCATCTGCCTCCTCCACCTCCCCTGGCAGCATGTTCCAGGTACCTACCACCCTCTGTGTAAAAAAACTAGACTCTCACATCTCCTTTGAACTTTTGACCTTCAATTTAGGTCCTCTCATAATTGACATTCCTACGCTGGGAGAAAGACTCCAACTGTCCACACTATTCATGCCTCTCATCATTTTGCAAACTTCAAACAGCCTTCAACTTTCAAGTGAAAGCAAACCAAGTTTGTCCAATCTGTCTTCACAGCTAATACCCTCCAAACAAGGCAACAATCCAGTAAACATTTTCTTACCTCCTCTAAAGACTCCTTCTGTGGTGACCAGAACTGTGCACAATATTCCAAATGTGGCCTCACCAAAGTTGCAACATAATTTGCTAATTTGTATAAGCTGTGCCCTGACTGAAGAAGACAAGCATGCCATATACCTCTTGACTTAGTTTATCCACTTCTGTTGGAGGAAAAAGTGAGGACTGCAGACGCTGGAGATCAGAGCTGAAAATGTGTTGCTGGAAAAGCGCAGCAGGTCAGGCAGCATCCAAGGAACAGGAGAATCGATGTTTCAGGAGAAGGGCTTATGCCCGAAACGTCGATTCTCCTGTTCCTTGGATGCTTCATATCCACTTGTGTTGCCCTGTTCAGGGAACTGTGGACCTATATGCCAGTTCCTCTGTGGAGCCAGCAACGCGGTGGCTCAGTGGTTAGCAATGCTGCCTCACAGCACCAAGAACCTGGGTTTGATTCCAGCCTTGGACAACTGTCTGTGTGGAGCTTGCACAGTCTCCCTGTGTCTGTGTGGGTTTCCTCCGGATGCTCCGGTTTCCTCCCACAATCCAAAGATGTGCAGGTTAGGTGAATTGGCCATGCTAAATTACCCACAGGATTCAGGGATGTATCGGTTAGGGGCATTAGTCAGGGGTAAATGTAGGGGAATGGGTCTGGGTGGATTATTCTTCAGAGGGTTGATGTGGACTTGTTGGGCTAAAGGGCCTGTAGGGATTGTATGAAAACATCTCATTCCCTCTTTCTGTTAATGCTTTGAAGGGTTCTGCCATTTACTGTGCATTTCCCTCTTGCATTAGAACTTTTAAAATGCATCAGCTTTCATTTGTCTGAATTAAACTCTCTCTGCCATTTCTCTGCCTAGATCTTTAGGGGTAGGCAATGGCCTGGTAGTATTATCACTGGCTTGTTAAGGGGTGGCATGATGGCTCAGTGGTTAGCACTGCTGCCTCACAGCGCCAGGGGCTTGGGTTCAATTCCCGCCTCGGGCAACTGTCTGTGTGGAGTTTGCACATTCTCCCCGTGTCTGCGTGGGTTTCGTCCGGGTGCTCCAGTTTCCTCCCACAGTCCAAAGATGTACGGGTTAGGTGAATTGGTCATGATAAATTGCCTGCAGTGTCAGGGCATTAGTCAGGGGTGAATGTAGGGGAATGGGTCTGGGTGGGTTGCTCTTTGGAGGGTCGGTGTGGACGTGTTGGACCGAAGGGCCTGTTTCCACACTTTAGGGAATCTAATCTCAAGCCTAGCCAAATGCTGCTGTATCCTCTGGCAATCTTCCTCACTATGTGCCATTCCCCAATGTTTGTGTCATCTGTGAACTTACGAAACAGGACACCTACATTCTACTCCAAATCATTTCAATATATTAAAAACAACAGGGGTCCCAGCACTGATCCCTACGGAACATGACTGGTCACAGATCTCCATCAGAAAAACAGCCGTCCACCACTATGCCACTATGACTAAGCCAGTTCTCTATTTATCTTACCAGCTCACCACGGATCCCATCTGGACTTCCCCTTCTGTATCAGCCTTCCATGAGAGACCTTTTCGAAGACCTGTCTAAAGTCCATGTAGACAACATCCACCACCCTGCTCTCATCAGTTATCTTTCTCACTCGCTCAGAAAACTCAAATCAAGTTTGTGAGATGCGGCCCTTCCTGCACAAAGCTAATCACTCATAAGTCCATATGTTTCCAAATGTATCCTTGGAGAAGCCATCCATTGGTATGGTACAGACCTGTTGTGACGGGTGGGCACCACAGTGGCTGGAGTGGAGAACTCCAAGATCAAAGTTTAAGTTAAATTTTGTTTGAGCAGCTGAACGGGAAGCACATGAAATTAACTTACCTCCTGCATGAAAGGGAAAATATTCTGCATTTAAGGAATAAGATGATGGAGAAATTATATGCCCACACAGTGAGATATAATAATGTAGGAGCAGATTGGAGCATAAAGGCACTGTGACTCAATGGTTAGCACAGCTGCCTCACAGGGCCAGGCACCAGGTTCAATTCCATCCTCAGAAGACTGTCTGTGTGGAGTTTGCACATTCTCCCCATGTCTGCCTCATGGTTTGCACATTCTCCCCATGTCTACGTGGGTTCCAACCCACAGTCACAAAAGATGTGCAGATTGGGTGGATTGACCACGGCTAAATTACCCACAGTATCTCGGGATATGCAAGCTAGGTGGTGTAGCCATGGAAAATGCAGGGTTACAGATTTTGGGAGCTGGGTGGGATGCTCTTTGGAGGGTCAGTGTGGACCCTTTGGGCGGAACAGCCCTCTTCCACACTGCAGGGATTCTATCATGAAGTCATTGGGCTGAATTGCCTATCTCTACACTACAGGCATTCGATGATTGACTAGCATGAAACAATTGGGCTGAATGGCCTGTTTCCACACTGCAGCCATTCTATGATAACTAGCATGAAGTGATTGGGCTGAATGGCCTACATCCACACTGCAGACATTCTATGATTGACTAGCATGAAGTGATTGGGCTGAATGGTCTACCTCCACGCTGCAGCCATTCTAAGATTGACTAGCATGAAGTGATGGGGCTGAATGGCCAGCTTCTTTGTTGCCAACTCTGTGGCACATCTGCGGATATTTGAAAGCCCCCTGGCTATCTATAATTAAGAATTGCGCTGACATACTCACAGTCGTGTTGACCTGCATCACTGAGTAGCGTTCAGTAAATCATTTTCTCACAGCCTGTGTGACATGCAAATAAAGCAGCATTTTATGAGGAGAAAGTTCGAGAGAGAGAGAGAGAGAGAGAGAGCGAGAGAGAGACAGCTGTTTGTCCCCTTCTGCTCCTCGCAAGGCTGTTCGCTGGAGGTCAGCTGTGCTATGCTGCTTCCTGAATGACAAATTCTGTTAATAGATAAACAACAGCACTGCCACAAGACTCTGACCACTTAAGCTTACTCAGTGATCCACTTTGCCTTTGCTGTGCCTGCTCAGTCCAGCTGGGTCAAGAGACCTGTGTTACTGGGCCCTCAAACTCCCAGGGCTTTCACTCAAATGCATTGCAGAAGGACTCTGGCACCATAGTTTATCACTCATGTACAAATGACAAAAAAGGACTCGCACTTTCATTAACATAAAATAACTCCACAGAGGCTGGTATCCAATCACTGAGTCACCCTTTAGTTACACGTGCGCAGTAAATGGAATCTGATCACTTAGCTCCGAGCCAGTCCCAAGAGTGAGGAGACTCGTGTTCATATCTAGATTAGAGTGGTGCTGGAAAAGCACAGCAGGTCAGGCAGCATCCGAGGATTCCTGATGAAGGGCTTTTGCCCGAAATGTTGATTTTCCTATTCCTCGGATGCTGCCTGACCTGCTGTGCTTTTCCAGCACCACTCTGATCTAGACTCTGGTTTCCAGCATCTGCAGTCCTCGCTTTTACTTTATCCTGTTTATTTCTGTCAGGCAGGATTCCCAAATTAGCTGCAGTTTACCAACCCCAAACGGGGAACTGTTACTCAATGATATCCACCTGGCCCAACTTGTACCAATCGCCAACAAAAAGCAAAGAACTGCTGACCTGAAACAAAAACCAAAACTGCTGGTGAATCTCAGCAGGTCTGGCAGCATCTGTGAACAGAAATCAGAGTTAACGTTTCAGGTCCAGTGACCCTTCACCAGAATTGACAGTTGTTCAGAAAAAGTGGTATTTATGCTGAGGACAAGGTTGGGGTCTGGGGGAGTGAGGGGAAAAAAATGAGGCAGAAGTGAGGACTGCAGCTGCTGGAGATCAGAGTCAAGATTAGAGGTGGTGCTGGAAAAGCACAGCAGGTCAGGCAGCATCCGAGGATCAGGAGAATCGACGTTTCGGGCAAAAGCTCTTCATCAGGAATGAGGAAAGAAATTTAGCAGATTGGTGGTGATGGGGGAGAGAGAGAGAGAGAGATGAATGGGGTAAATCACTAAGGAGATTATGGATGGCAGGCAGGACTGAAAACAAGCTGAATGAGTGATAATTAGTTGAGGGTAGTAGAGGTAGTTAATCTAGGCTGACAGCAACCCATGTAAGGCGATAAAAGGCCTGATAATAGGCTGCAAATTTGTTGAGGTTGGACTGGGTGTGAAGATGGCTGAAAAACATGGAATCTCATCTTCAGCATAACTATGACATTATCCAGTGCTATTAACTCTGATGATGAGTCACTGGACTTGAAACACTAACTGTTTTCTTCCCACAAGCTTTTTAAAAAAAATTATTCACAGGTTGAGGACTTCGCTGGCTAGGCAGCATTTATTGCCCATCCCTAATTACCTAGAGGGCAGTTCAGAGTGAACCATATTGCTGTGAGTCTGGAGTCATATGTAAGCCAGACCAGGTAAGGATGGCAGATTCCTTCCCTGACGGACATTACTGAACCAGGCTTTCCAACAATGGATTCATGGTCATCACTAGACTCTGAATTCCAAATTTTACTGATTCACATTCAACCATCTGTTGGGGGGGATTCAAACCCAGGTCCCCAGAACGTTACCTGGGTCTCTGCATTAACAGTCTAGTAATAACACCACTAGGTGATTGCCTCCCCAGATACTGCCAGACCAGCTGAGTTTCACTAGCAATTTCTGTTTTTGTTCTTGTATTTTTTTTCCTTTTTAAACAAAACACACATTCAGGACATGTAGGTTTTGCTGCCTGTGGCTAACTACCCTCTAAGAGGGTGAGAGTGAGCTGCCTCCTTTAACTGTTGGCCTTCACAATCTTAGTGCATCCCAAAGCACTGCACAGCCAATGCAAATCTGTCACTGTTGCAACATGGGACAAGGTAAAAAATGTCACGGTATTTCCAGACCATAGCACTATGCCTTGGTAATAGAGAGAGAGAGGTGACAGGCTTACGCCCGAAACATTGACTCTCCTGCTCCTCAGATGTTGCCTGGCCTTCTGTGCTTTTCCAGCATCACATTTTTCGACTCTGACTCTGCAGCCTTCACTTTCTCATAGAGAGAGAGAGATGACTGGTAATGGTGTGAGCTGAGGGTCACCACACCTCAGGTTAAGAAGGAGAGCCTGTCATGGTAACCTCGGCCAATGCAGGAATTGAACCCACACTGTTGGCATCAGCAGTTATCCCAATTAACTGAGTCAACCACACAGAATGGCAGCAGAGTGAACAGGTCATCTGTTGTACTGAAGAGCCACAATGCACCACACTGCCTCCTTCTCTGCTGTATCATTTTCTGATTCAATGGTTGTCTGATGGCAAGACAGTGAGGGACAACTCTCCCTATTGTACTTTACCCTGGACTATTTTACCCACTTGGGAGCAGCCTTTGTTAAAACTCAAGCAAAAGATATTCCAACATTCCAGTCTCGCAGTCAGTTCCAGTAGTTTTACAGCAACCGTTTCTCTTTGTGGTTTGTTGTAATCAAAAGCCACAAGCTAATTTATTTCAGCAGGAAGTGTTTGGAGCCCAAGCATACGTCTAAAAACTCAATACACTGGATGCCAGGTTTCCACATATGGATAAAGGAAATTACTCTCCTCACTTTGACTGCCAAAATTCAACCAAACATACAATATTCCTGCTTTCTGATCAGCAGTAGTTATTGAGTTCTGAGAAGAGGGAATGGATTGCTTTGTAATAGGAAGCTTACAAGTCAATAGTTAGGCATTTCATAAGCTGGAGTGCTCTTTTCGGGTACATCACTGTGCACATTTCTTCAAAGAATGAAGAACAAACAAAGAACTGTACAGCAGATGAACAGGCCCTTTGGCCCACCAAACTTGTGCTGCCACAAAACATCATTTTAAACTAAAAGCCTTTTGCCTTTCCATGATCGGTATCACTCAATTGATTTACAGTTGGTTCTGTGACAAAGTGGTAGTTCCATTTTCGTGCAATCCCATGTTATAAAATAATTGCGTTGTAGCAGCACCATTTAATCTAATGGGACTGGAATCATGTTATAGCTGATCCACACTTTAAAACTTCATGCTTTAGGAACAGAGTCCTCAATTAGTCAATCATGTAATAGTAAATTCATGCTAGCGAAATGTGCATTATAGCAGAACGACCTGCGTCTGTCAAGATGTCCCTCAAGCGATGCTTCTACCACTTTCTCTGGCAGCACATTCCAGGCATTCACCACTCTCTGTGTAAAAACCTTGCCTCTCACATCCTCTATAAACTTGTCTCCCTTTTACCATAAACTTATGTCCCCTAGTAATTGATATTTCTACCCTGGGAAAAAAAGACTCTGACTATCAAGCCTCCCATAATTTTATGAACTTCAATCAGATCATCCCTCAGCCTCTGACATTCAAGTGAAAACAAACCAAGTTTGTTGAATCTTTCCTCATAGCTACTGACCTCCAAAGCAGGTGACATTCTGGTAAACTGTTTGTATATTAATTTATTGATTAATCAATTGATTTATTGTTGTGTGTACCAAAGTACAGTGAAAAGCTTTGTTAACAAGCAGTACAGGCAGATCATAGTAAGCAAGCATGTACAGATCAGAGGTTGTAAAAAGACTTGGACGGGGCATACAGATTACATTGCACAGGGCACGCGGGATTGGCGAGATTAACGTTAGCGAGGTCAGCATTATCTGAGGCTAGAGAGTCCATTCATCAGCCTAATGACAGCCAGGAAGAAGCTGTTCCTGAAGCTGCTGTTGTGTGTATTCAAGCTTTTGTATTTACTGCCTGATGAAAGAGATTGTAGAAGATCACTACTGGGGTGGAAGGAGTCTTTGATGATGTTAACAGCCTTTCCATGGCATCAAGCTGTAAATGGAGTCCATGGATGGGAGGTTGGCTTGGTCTGGGCTGTGCACACCACCTTCTGTAGTTGCCATACTAGGCTATTACACACCTGGAGAGATTGCTTTCAATGGGGCATCTGTAGAAGTTGGTGACGGTCCTTATGGACATGCCAAATTTCTTGACCGCCTGAGGAAGAAGAGGCATTGTTGTGACTTCTTGACTGTTACATTTATGCAGGTGGTCCAGGATAGGTCGTTGGTTACCGTCACGCTGAGGAACTTGACACTCTCCACCCTCTCACCCTCCGCTCTGTTGATGCAGATTGGGGTGTGTTCACCTCCTTTCTTCCTGAAGTCAATGATCAGTTCCTTAATTTTGCTGACGTTGAGACAGAGGTTGTTCTCATTGCGCCACATCACCAAGCCCTCTATCTCCTTTCTACATTTTGACTCATCATTGCAAGATATCCTAGGAGAAAGTGAGGACTGCAGATGCTGGAGATCAAAGTTAAGAGCGTGGTGCTGGAAAAGCACAGCCGGTCAGGCAGCATCTGAGGAGCAGGAGAATCAACATTTCGGGCATAAGCCCTCCATCAGGAATGAGGCTGTGAGCCTCGAGGGTGGAGAGATAAATGGGAGGGGGGTAGGGCTAGGGGGAAGGTAGCTGAGAGTGCAATAGGTCGCTGGAGGTGGGATAAAGGTGATAGGTCAGAGAGGAGGGTGGAGTGGATAGGTGGGAAGGAAGATGGACAGGTAGGACAGTTCTTGAGGGCAGTGCCAAGTTGGAAGGTTGGATCTGGGATAAGGTGGGGGGAGGGGAAATGAGGAAACTGGTGAAATCCATATTGATCCCATGTGGTTGGAGGATCCCATGTGGTTATTAGATATCCATCCTACTATGGTGGTGTCATCTGTGACCTTGTAGATGGCATTCATTCAGAATTTCGCTACACAATTGTGGGTGCACGAGGAGTACAGTCGGGGGCTGAGGGCACAATCTTGGGAGGCTCCAGTGTTGAGTGTTATTGTGGAGGTGGTGCAGTTACCTATCTTCATTGATTATAGTCTGTGGGTCAGAAAGCTGAGGATCCAGTACTCTTTCCAAAGCCTCCACATACGTCTGATAGTGTGGTGACTAGAACTATGTGCAATGTTCCAAATGTGGCCTACTAAAGTTCTGTACAGCTACAACATGACATGCCAATTTTTACACTCTGTGCCCCGACTGATGAAGACAAACATGTCATATGCCTTTTTGACCACCTTATTCAATTGTGTTGACACTTTCAGGGAACTGTGGAGGTGACATCTAGATCCCTCTGTATGCTAACACTACTAAGGGTTCTGCCATTTACTGTACACTTCCCTCCTGCATTAGACCTTCCAAAGTGCATCACCTTACATTTGCCCAGATTAACTTTCACATCATCCCATCTCATTCCATACACAAATCTCCAGCTTATCTATTTCATGCTGTATCCTCAGACAACCCTCATCACTATCCATAACTCCTCCAATCTTTGTGTTGTTCGCAAATTTACAAATCTTCCTTCACAATGTGAACACTGTATAAATTAAGCCCACACTCAGTGGGGTTTTCAGAGGCACATGCACATCAACTGATGAGAAATTTAACTGACCCAGGAAAATAGGACTCCTGGATTGGCATTGGAATAAAACAGGGAATGGGACAAAAACTGCACGACAGCGTGAACACTGCTAAGAGTCAAACATCATCCTCAGAGTCGAGGTTTGGTAAATGCTACCAAAACCTGCTGAACATCCCAGTACTTTCTGTTCCCGTGTTTGTCGTGGCTTATGTCCTTTCCAGCCTGGGTCTGAACCTGCTGTGAAAACAAAGCCTTTTTTTGTGGGCCAGCTTTGCTACCACTGCAGGCTATTGGGAATGAAGAGGATTCAGGCTTTGAGTGAAGGGGGACCTCCAACTCTCCACTGCTGAAATCTTCTGAAGCTGTTTTGGTTGTTTCTTTGAAACCACTAGTAAGCCAGTTAAGTTTTAAATTTACAGTGCAACTGAGGCACGAGAATCTCTAACATAGATATACAGGTCACAATACAAGTATGTACATGTCAGAGCGTGCTCACTTACTGCAAAATACCAACTACCTTTGAGGTACTAAACTTCAATTATGATAAAGCTACTATCCAAAGACAGGCCAATCAGAGACATGCAGAGAGTTCTGGGAAGCCTGGTTTTCATCCAAAAAAGGCCATCAGCAAACACATAGAGTTAGACCCAGCCACAGAGAAGGCCCAAATGTAACACTCACCCCAACAGCCCGGACCCACACAAAACCCAAGCAGGACAGAACAATAGCACTTCATGGAAGTCACACTGAAGATGTTACCCAGAACAGTAATGAAACATCTGCACAATAACCCAACAGGTCAGCGAGCTAACCAAATACCTCATCCACAACCCGAGCTATAGATCTTCACAAAAACCTTAAAGATCTACGGCCTTCATCAAGCGCCAAGTGACTGAGATGTAGAAGCCTAAACAGAGGTAGTTTCCCAACATCTTCCCTTGCTTTGAATCATTCTTCTTAACATTGGTGACAGACCAATAGGCAAACTCATTCAAGGTCTACGTGTTGCAGGCACCATACTTAATTCAAGTCTCACTGATATAGGAGGGCACACAAGGCCAAGTGTTGAACCACCTTTCAGGTACTTTCCCTGTTATATTTTGAAGTCTGTTGCTAAATGGTTGCAAATGAAAGGACCGTACACGCTTAATGAAGGATGCTCATGTCTCAAGTACAGGGACGTTAAAAGAAAACCAAAGTAAATGATTACTTTGCTCTTTTTTTCAATGACATCAGATGTACACCAACGCAGCTCTGTTTGATCGCTGGTCTCACATCTCAAGTGATTCTGTCCCGATTTCTAAAACTGGAAATGAAACTGTGCAGCAATCACAGCATCAATGTGAGCCAACCACTTCACCAAACAAGCAAAACGTATATTCTCAAACACCTTGGATTCTGCCAAACATCCAGGAAGCCAAAGTTCAATAAAGCAGCAAGTACTTACAATGAGGCTGTGATCCCTTCCGAGCATGATAACCACCTGGTTGACAGTCCGAAGCAGCTTGTCCATGATGTCCTGAATATCATGACCAGTGTTTCCCTGAAAGAGACAGTATTGGATTGAGTTAAAGTCACATAAAGGGTGCTATCTCACCACAACTGTCCTGGAGTCACCAGCAATCTCCCAGACATGTCTACAAGCAAGTAAGGAGAAAGCTCCTTGGGGATATAAGAAGAATTGTGAGTTCATCTCCTATTTCACTTTGAATGTGTTTGCTTAGGAGCTACTTCAAGGCTTGGTAATGGAGAAAATAATAGGCTTTTAATGAATGAGAGTCATAAAATCCCTACAGCATGGAAGCAGGCCATTCAGCCTGTACCACTCCTCATGTACGCTAACCCTAGCACGTCCCATTTCCAATCCACCCAGCCGCCACACCCTCGGCACTACAGGGTAATTTACCATGGCCAATCTATACCTTTGGATTTATGGGAGGAAACCCACGCAGACACATAGGGGAAAACCCAATGGTGGAACTGAAGCTGGGTCCCTGGTGCTAACCACTTCACCACCGTGGCAACCACAACATTGGAATGTGTTGAAGCCATGTGAAGAGTGCCAACTCAGCAAGACAGTCCTGGAGTTGAGTCTCCGTTGATCATTCGGAGTCAGTTGGCATTGGAATGTAGTGTATCAGAGGGAGACATGTCGGATGGTCGCTGACACAAACATGACCCTTGATTCTGTCCAACCTCAGATATCAAACATGAGGTGGAATGTTGTCACATTAGGAGCAGGAGACATTCACTTAACCTGCCTACTCCAGCATTATGGCTAACCTTTCCCCTTCATTCCTGATGAAGACCTTATACTCGAAACATTGACTCTCCTGCTCGTTGAATGTTGCCCGACTGGCTGTGCTTTTCGAGCACCACACTTTTTGATCTCCAGCATCTGCAGTCCTTGCTTGCTCCTTACTCCCAAATTCACCATCTTGTCTTTTCCCCTCAGAGCGAGAGTGGGTAAATGGAAGTCCTGATCACTTGTATGGTGGAGCAGCCTTGAGGACTGCCCTGTTCCTTTCTTCTTCCTTGCTTTTCACACCAACAAAGACACTCGTCATCCCAGAAGTGTCATAGGACTTCTGAACACAAAGTACATGACCTCATTTTGATGATGCACAATAAACATTAACAAGTTTCAACGCAACAGGAATTAATGTAAACTTTAGCCAGTCCTCAGGCTGCTCAGTTAACGTGACTGTTACCATCCAGATTTCCCACTCAAAAGAAAACTGATTTTGAAAAACTGACAGGAATGACTTGGAGATGAGAGTGATTAAAGAGAGAATGGGAGGGAAGACTGAGGATTGCAATTTTGTTTCATTCTCAAGGGGCTGATGACTCTATATAAGTAATCAAGGACAGACCTTTCTTCTCCTTCACAACCTCTTTCAAATAAATCAATACAGTTTTGCCTTCTGATAAACTGAAATCAAATTTATTTGTCGTCATACAGGCATGAAAAGGGAGCAGAAGAGGGAATTGCTTTAAATGTAGCTGTGGTGACTCATTGGAACAAGTGTGTCAAAAAGCAGTGGAATGGTGGTTCAGTACTTCAGTGGTTAGCACAGCTGTCAAACAGTGCCAGGGACCCAGGTTCGATTCTAGCCTTGCGTAACTGTCTCTATGGAGTTTGCACATTCTCCCTTTGTCTGTGTGGGTTTCCTCTGGTGCTCCGGTTTTCTCCCACAGTCCAAAGATGTGCAGTTTAGGTGAATTGGCCACATTAAATTGCCTATAGTGCCCAGGGATATGTATATTAGGTCCATTGCTCAAGGGTAAATGTGGAGTAATGGAATGAGTTACTCTTCAGAAGGTCGGTGTGGACTTGCTGGGCCAAATCCACACTGTAGGGATTCTATAGGAATTGCAGGGGGACAAAGGAAAAAGCTTGTTTGTTTCCTGGTACATTTTTGGTCACAATGGTGGGGCAAGAAAGCATTCTGAGGGTGGAAAGTTGTGCTCCAAGACTCTGACAATTACTCTTTGATGGTTAAGGAATTTTTTTTATTGCTTGTCACTGTTTGCCCTCAAGAAAGTAGTGTCAATCTATGTCCTTCAATGCTCCAGTCCCTGGACTGACACATGAAATGAGAACAGGAGAAGAAGTCCCTTTCGCCCATCAAGATCACTCTACTATTCAGTACGATCATGGCTGATCCTGAACTTCATCTCCACTTTCCTGCCCATTGAGACTATCCCACAGATCCCCAAGAGGCCAGAAGTCTGTTGATCATAGCCTCAAATAGGGTAGGCCATCCTCAACCTTCTGGGCTCGCAATTTCCATCAGTTTGCAACTCTTTGAGTGAAGTAAATTATTCTACGTTTCAGTCTGAACTAATCTATCCCCTACCCTGAGATTGTACCTCCTTCATCTAGATTTCCCAGTCAGGGAAACTGTTGTCTTTCCTGTGAAGCCCTGGACCTATCAGACAGTTAAGGTCATTGGGAGATGCTACTGAATACTCAGTGATTTACTTGATCAGTTTATTTACTTGATCAAGGATGCAGGCTTTGCTGGCTAGGTTGGCATTTATAGCTCATCCCAAATTGCTTTTGGGGATATGGTGGGCAGACACCTTGGAGAGTAGGTACACTGCCAGTGGCTTCCTGGAAGGGGATTGCAGGACGTTAACCTAGAGACAGTGAAGGAACGGCGATAGATTTCCAAGTCAGGATGCTGAGTGCCTTATAGGGGAATTTGAAGGTGGCAGTGTTCCCTCGATGGAAGAAGTCACAGATTTGCACGATACAGTCAAAGGAGCCCTGGTGAGTTGCTGCAGTACATTGTGTAGATGCTGCTACTGTGTGTTGGTGGTGCAAGGACTGAATGTTGAAGGTGGTGGATGTGGTGCTAATCCAGTCAGCGACATTGTCCTGAATGTGTCAGCCCTCTGGAATATTGCTGGTGCACCCGGAAGAAACACACAGACATGGGGAGAATGTGCAAACTCCACATAGACAGGGCGGAGGGTGGAATCGAACACTGCTGTGAGGCAGCAGTGCTGACCACTGAGTCACTGGGACTGCTTGAAGTGGTTAACTAGATCAGATCTTCCTTTCAAACTCAGTACAACATCATAGTCACAGCCTCCAAAAAGCCAAGGGTATAATGAACTGATATTTGGCACTTTATCACCTCAGTCTCTCTATCATTATAGAATGATCTCTCCAATTATTTCAGTTGGTACTTGGAATAGGATGAGCCTTGATTCCAGCTGAGAAGTAGCCAACTGCTTATCAAGCAAGGGCTAACTGTCTTTACATATCAGTCTGCAGATGAGTTCAGGGATACCCAGCAAATGAAGTTTATCTAATTGCAGATTTACAAAATATATTTACCTGCTGATATAACCTGAAACCCTGCTGTTTGCTCATTTGCTTAGCATGTAAATCATTCTGCAGTACTCGGCCCCTGAGGCTCTGAGGCAGGTCGCTAATGAAATACATGTGCCTCACTACAAATTACATTGATCCTGTTGAATTTGTGCATTCTGTCAAACACACAAACTACATGGAAACAGAGACAAGGATTATTTTACAAATGATAAACATGTGCAGATGAAGAATACATGTAGGTGCACAAAAATGTTGAGGAGGTGGAGGAGTCTAAGCTTGGTCTGATTCATATTGATCTCTTGGTCACTCCCCTCTGCAGAAATGCTTAAAAGTTTGGCTGTCTGCTTCATTTGCATTCCCTGATAACAATATCACAAATTACTTTAAATCTATGCCCTCTGATTCCCTGATCTTTTTATGAGTGGGAACGACTTAGAGTCATCGGGTTATAGAGATGTACAGCACGGAAACAGACCCTTCCATCCAACTTGTCCATGCCAACCAGATATCCCAACCCAATCTCATCCTACCTGCAAGCACCTGGTCCATATCCCTCCAAACCCTTCCTATTCATATATCCATCTTGATACCTTTTAAATGTTGCAGTTGTACTATTCCATACACTTACCACCCTCTGAGTGAAAAAGTTGCCTTTTAGGTCTCTTTTATATCTCTCCCCTCTCACCATAAACCTATGCCCTCTAGTTCTGGACTCCCCCACCTCAGGGAAGAGACTTTGTCCATTTATCGTATCCATGCCCCTCATGATTTTATAAACCTCTATAAGGTCACCCCTCAGCCTCCGATGCTCCAGGGAAAACAGCCCTAGCCTATTCAACCTCTCCTTCTAGCTCAAATCCTCGAATCCTGGCAACATCCTTGTAAATCTTTTCTGAACCTTTTCGAGGTTCACAACATCTTTCCGATAGGAAGGAGACCAGAATTGCATGCAATATTCCATCAGTGGCCTAATTTCTGTCCTGTACAGCCGCAACATGACCTCCCAACTCGTGTACTCCACACTCTATGCCACCCAGATATTCTAAATAATTCTAGTCTCATTTGCCAGCATTTGGCCCATATGCCTTAGAACATAGAACATAGAAGAATACAGCACAGTACAGGCCCTTCGGCCCTCGATGTTGCGCCGATCAAAGCCCACCTAACCTACACTAACCCACTATCCTCCATATACCTATCCAATGCCCGCTTAAATACCCATAAAGAGGGAGAGTCCACTACTACTACTGGCAGGGCATTCCATGAACTTACGACTCGCTGAGTGAAGAACCTACCCCTAACATCAGTCCTATATCTACCCCCCCTTAATTTAAAGCTATGCCCCCTTGTCATAGCTGACTCCATACGTGGAAAAAGGTTCTCACTGTCAACCCGATCTAACCCCCTAATCATCTTGTACACCTCTATCAAATCACCCCTAAACCTTCTTTTCTCCAATGAAAACAACCCCAAGTGCCTCAGCCTTTCCTCATAGGATTTTCCTACCATACCAGGCAACATCCTGGTAAACTTCCTCTGCACCCGTTCCAGTGCCTCCACATCCTTCCTATAGTATGGCGACCAAAACTGCACACAATATTCCAGATGCGGCCGCACCAGAGTCTTATACAACTGCAGCATGACCTCAGGACTCCGGAACTCAATTCCTCTACCAATAAAAGCCAGTACGCCATATGCCTTCTTCACTGCACTATTTACCTGGGTGGCAACTTTCAGAGATCTGTGTACATGGACACCAAGATCCCTCTGCTCTTCCACACTACCAAGTAGTCTACCATTAGCCCAGTAATCCATCTTTTTATTACTCGTACCAAAGTGAATCACTTCACACTTAGCTACATTGAACTCCATTTGCCACCTTTCTGCCCAGCTCTGCAGCTTCTCTATATCCCGCTGTAACCTGCCATATCCTTCCTCACTGTCTACAACTCCTCCGACTTTCGTATCATCCGCAAACTTGCTCACCCAACCTTCTAACCCTTCCTCCAGGTCATTTATAAAAATGACAAACAGCAATGGTCCCAAAACAGATCCTTGCGGAACACCGCTAGTGACGGCACTCCAAGATGAACCTTTGCCATCAACTACTACCCTCTGTCTTCTTCCAGAGAGCCAATTCCTAATCCAAACCTCCAACTCACCCTCAATGCCATATCTCTGTATTTTCTGCAGTAGCCTACCATGGGGGACCTTATCAAACGCCTTACTAAAATCCATATATACCACATCTACCGCTTTCCCCTCATCTACCTCCTTAGTCACCTTCTCAAAGAATTCAATAAGGTTTGTGAGGCACGACCTGCCCTTCACAAAACCATGCTGACTATCCTTGATCACATTATTCCTATCCAAATGTTCATAAATCCTATCCCTTACAATTCTCTCTAAGACTTTGCCCACAACAGAAGTGAGACTCACTGGCCTATAGTTACTAGGATTATCCCTACTCCCCTTCTTGAACAAGGGAACCACGTTTGCTAGCCTCCAGTCCTCTGGCACTACTCCTGTCGACAAAGAGGACACAAAAATCAAGGCCAATGGCTCTGCAATCTCCTCCCTTGCTTCCCAGAGAATCCTAGGATAAATGCCATCAGGCCCAGGGGACTTATCTATTTTCACCCTTGCCAAAATTTCCAACACCTCTTCTCTACATATCTCAAAGCCATCCATTCTACTTATTCGTGCCCCAGTATTCATATCGACAACAATGTCCTGTTCCTGAGTGAATACTGCCGAAAAGTATTCATTCAGCGCCTCCCCAATCTCTTCAGCCTCCACACGCAACTTCCCATTACTATCCTTGATTGGACCTATTCCTTCCCTAGTCATTCTTTTATTCCTAACATACCTATAGAAAGCCTTAGGGTTTTCCCTAATCCTACCCACTAAGGACCTTTCATGTCCCCTCCTTGCTGCTCTTAGCTCTCTCTTCAGGTCCTTCCGGGCTACCTTATAACTCTGAATCGCCCCTATTGAACCTTCACGCCTCATCTTTACAAAGGCCGCCCTCTTCCATTTAACAAGGGATTCCAACTCCTTATTAAACCACGGCTCCCTCACACGACCCTCTCCTCCCTGCCTGATAGGTACGTACTTATCAAGGACATTCAATAGTTGCTCCTTGAACAAGTTCCACATATCAATTACGCTCTTGCCTTGGAATCTACTTTTCCAATCCACACATCCTAAGTCATGCCTCAACGCATCATAATTTCCCTGCCCCCAGCTATAACTCTTGCCCTGTAGTACACACTTATCCCTCTCCATCACTAGAGTAAAAATCACCGAATTGTGGTCACTGTCTCCAAAGTGCTCACCTACCTCTAGTTCTAATACCTGGCCTGGTTCGTTACCCAGAACCAAATCCAGTATGGCCTCACCTCTTGTTGGCTTATCTACATATTGTGTCAGGAAACTCTCCTGCACACATTGCACAAACACTGACCCATCTAACGAACTTGAGCTATAGCTTTCCCAATCAATATCAGGAAAGTTAAAGTCTCCCATAACAATCACCCTATTACTGTCACTCTTCTCCTGAATCATCTTCGCAATCCTTTCTTCAACGATTCTAGGACTATTAGGAGGCCTGTAAAAGACTCCTAACAGGGTGACCTCACCTCTCCTATTCCTAACCTCAACCCAAACTACCTCAGATGACAAATCTTCGTCCATCTTCCTTTCCACCGCTGTAATACTATCTTTGACAAGCAAAGCCACACCCCCCCCTCTTTTACCCCCACCTCTGACCCTACTAAAACATTTAAACCCTGGAACCTGCAACAGCCAATCCTGTCCCTGATCTAGCCACGTCTCCGTAATAGCCACAACATCGAAGTCCCAGGTACCAACCCACGCTGCGAGTTCACCTACCTTATTTCGTATACTTCTGGCATTAAAGTATACACACTTCAAGCCACTCTTCTGTTTACAGGCACCCTCCTTTAAGATTGATGCCATATTCCTAACCTCCCTACACTCCAGGTCCTGCACCCTAAAGCTACAGTCTGGGTTCTCATGCCCCTGCAGAGTTAGTTTAAACCCCTCCCAAGAGCACTAGCAAACCTCCCCCCAAGGATACTGGTGCCCCTCAGGTTCAGGTGCAGACCATCCTGTTTATAGAGGTCCCACCTTCCCCAGAAAGAACCCCAGTTATCCAAGTACCGAAATCCCTCCCTCCTGCACCATCCCTGTAGCCACGCATTTAACTGTTCTCTCTCCCTATTCCTCGACTCTCTATCACGTGGCACGGGTAACAAACCAGAGACAACAACTCTGTTCGTTCTAACTCTGAGCTTCCAACCTAGCTCCCTAAAAGCCTGTCTAACATTCTCAGCACTCCTCCTACCTATGTCATTGGTGCCAATATGGACCACGACTTCAGGCTGCTCTCCTTCCCCCTTAAGGACCCTTCCTAGTCATATATCCACCCAAAAGCCTATTAAATGTTGTACAGTAATTGTACCGCCTCCACCATTTCCTCTGACAGCTCATTCCATTTACGCACCACCTTCTGAGTGAAAAGGTTGCCCCTTAGGTCCCTTTCAAATCTTTCCCCTCTCAGCTTAAACCTATGCCCTCTAGCTTTGGACTCCCCTACTCTGGGGAAAAGACCTTTTCGATTTACCCTGCCCATGCCCGTTATGATTTTATAAACTTCTGTAAGGTCACCCCTCAGCCTCTGAAGTTCCAGCGAAAACAGCACCAGTCTGTTCAGCCTCTCTCTGTAGCTCAAACCCTCCAACCTCGACAACATCCTTGTAAATCTTTCCTGAACCCTTTCAAGTTTTACAATATCTTTCCTACACCAGGGAGACCAGAACTGCATACAGTGTTCCAATAGTGGCCTAACCAATATCCTGTACAGCCGCAACATGACTTCCCAACTTCTATATTCAATGCACTGACAAATAAAGGAAAGCATACTAAACACCTTTGCTCCCTATCTATTTGATCCAGCCCTCTCACAACAGATGTCATCAGAGCCATAATTTCTTCAAGAGAACAGTCCCAGCCTCTTCAATCTATCTGCATAACTGAACATCCCTGCAACTGTTCTTGCAAATCTGCACTCTCTCCAATTCATTCACATCTTTCTATCATATGGCACCCACAACTGTACACAATACTCCAGCTGGTGTCTAACACGTGACTTTTACAAGTTTAACACTGTCTCCTTGCTCTTGTACTCCATGTCCCTATTAATAAAGCCAAGAACACTGTATGTCTTCTGAACTGTTCTCTGCATCTGTCCTGCCACTTTCAATGATACATATACAACCAAGATGCTCTGCACCCTCTGTAGTATTGTATCTGCTATTTTGTATTGTCTTTCAATGCTTTTCTGACGAAAGTGACAGCGATGATGGGCCGAAGGGCCTCTTCTATACTGTATAATCCTATGAAAGTGCATCACCTCATACTTCTCTGCACTGAACCTCAGCTGCCATCTATTTGCCCACTCCACTAACTTGTCAACAGTCCAACATACCACCCCCTCCCCTTCACAGTTTACAATCCTTCCAAATGTTTTGTGTCATCTGCAAACTTGAAAATTGTCCCCTGCAAACCAAGATCCAGTTCATTGATATAATAAAGTAAATATAAAAACAGAAATTGCTGGAGAAACTTAGCAGATCTGGCAACATCTGTGGGGAGAGAAACCGAGTTTGAAGTCCCGCATGACTTTTTTTGGGAGTTCTATCTGGATCCTAACTCCTTGTTCTATTTTGTCAACATGCTACATTCCTCCATTTTGAAATGTTTATGAAAAACCCCGACTTCTTCAGTTTTTCCTCCCAATATTAATTTCTTGAATCTGGAATTGAGCACAAAATGAGACCTTAGAGCGAGGATTCAAGGTCACTGGAAGGACTGGGATTTGGAGCTGGGCCCAAATCTTGTGCACTAACTAATTTCTGCTGGTATGAACAATATGGAGTATGGAGCTGCTTTGAGGAATTGTAGCACAGGAGAGCTGAGGAAAGAACTCAGGCTTTTGCATGGCTGCCAACCTCCAAGTTCTCCTTCAAGTTGCACAGCAACTTAGAACATAGAACATAGAACAATACAGCGCAGTACAGGCCCTTCGGCCCTCGATGTTGCGCCGATCAAAGCCCACCTAACCTACACTAACCCACTATCCTCCATATACCTATCCAATGCCCGCTTAAATACCCATAAAGAGGGAGAGTCCACTACTGCTACTGGCAGGGCATTCCATGATCTTACGACTCGCTGAGTGAAGAACCTACCCCTAACATCAGTCCTATATCTACCCCCCCTTAATTTAAAGCTATGCCCCCTTGTAATAGCTGACTCCATACGCGGAAAAAGGTTCTCACTGTCAACCCTATCTAACCCCCTAATCATCTTGTACACCTCTATCAAATCACCCCTAAACCTTCTTTTCTCCAATGAAAACAACCCCAAGTGCCTCAGCCTTTCCTCATAGGATCTTCCTACCATACCAGGCAACATCCTGGTAAACTTCCTCTGCACCCGTTCCAGTGCCTCCACATCCTTCCTATAGTATGGCGACCAAAACTGCACACAATATTCCAGAAGCGGCCGCACCAGAGTCTTATACAACTGCAGCATGACCTCAGGACTCCGGAACTCAATTCCTCTACCAATAAAAGCCAGTACGCCATATGCCTTCTTCACTGCACTATTTACCTGGGTGGCAACTTTCAGAGATCTGTGTACATGGACACCAAGATCCCTCTGCTCTTCCACACTACCAAGTAGTCTACCATTAGCCCAGTAATCCATCTTTTTATTACTCTTACCAAAGTGAATCACTTCACACTTAGCTACATTGAACTCCATTTGCCACCTTTCTGCCCAGCTCTGCAGCTTCTCTATATCCCGCTGTAACCTGCCATATCCTTCCTCACTGTCTACAACTCCTCCGACTTTCGTATCATCCGCAAACTTGCTCACCCAACCTTCTAACCCTTCCTCCAGGTCATTTATAAAAATGACAAACAGCAATGGTCCCAAAACAGATCCTTGCGGAACACCACTAGTGACGGCACTCCAAGATGAATCTTTGCCATCAACTACTACCCTCTGTCTTCTTCCAGAGAGCCAATTCCTAATCCAAACCTCCAACTCACCCTCAATGCCATATCTCTGTATTTTCTGCAGTAGCCTACCATGGGGGACCTTATCAAACGCCTTACTAAAATCCATATATACTACATCTACCGCTTTCCCCTCATCTACCTCCTTCGTCACCTTCTCAAAGAATTCAATAACGTTTGTGAGGCACGACCTGCCCTTCACAAAACCATGCTGACTATCCTTGATCACATCATTCTTATCCAGATGTGCATAAATCCTATCCCTTATAATTCTCTCTAAGACTTTGCCCACAACAGAAGTGAGACTCACTGGCCTATAGTTACTAGGATTATCCCTACTCCCCTTCTTGAACAAGGGAACCACGTTTGCTAGCCTCCAGTCCTCTGGCACTACTCCTGTAGACAAAGAGGACACAAAAATCAAGGCCAATGGCTCTGCAATCTCCTCCCTTGCTTCCCAGAGAATCCTAGGATAAATGCAATCAGGCCCAGGGGACTTATCTATTTTCACCCTTGCCAGAATTTCCAACACCTCTTCTCTACATATCTCAAAGCCATCCATTCTACTTATTCGTGCCTCAGTATTCATATCGACAACAATGTCCTGTTCCTGAGTGAATACTGACGAAAAGTATTCATTCAGCGCCTCCCCAATCTCTTCAGCCTCCACACGCAACTTCCCATTACTATCCTTGATTGGACCTATTCCTTCCCTAGTCATTCTTTTATTCCTAACATACCTATAGAAAGCCTTAGGGTTTTCCCTAATCCTACCAACTAAGGACCTTTCATGTCCCCTCCTTGCTGCTCTTAGCTCTCTCTTCAGGTCCTTCCGGGCTACCTTATAACTCTCAATCGCCCCTATTGAACCTTCACGCCTCATCTTTACAAAGGCCGCCCTCTTCCATTTAACAAGGGATTCCAACTCCTTATTAAACCACGGCTCCTTCACACGACCCTTTCCTCCCTGCCTGATAGGTACGTACTTATCAAGGACACTCAATAGTTGCTCCTTGAACAAGTTCCACATATCAATTACGCTCTTGCCTTGGAATCTACTTTTCCAATCCACACATCCTAAGTCATGCCTCAACGCATCATAATTTCCCTGCCCCCAGCTATAACTCTTGCCCTGTAGTACACACTTATCCCTCCCCATCACGAGACTAAAAATCACCGAATTGTGGTCACTGTCCCCAAAGTGCTCAACTTTGACCTTGGGAGTGTATAGGCCAGAGGTGGGGAACCTTTTCATGTTGGAAGGCCGCATTATTTTAGTTGTAATCTAATAAGGCCACATCCAAGAAACCTCAATTATATGTTCTTCAAAATTCTTTTTTTTTAATTGTGGCAGTCAGTCTGTGAAGATTATTTCGTTGAAGTTTCTTTTACTCGCTGGTATTTTAAATACATTCATTTTAAGATTAAAATAAAAATAATAAAGGACAAAAAAAAACATATTAATAAAAAATAAAAGATTTGTTCGGCAAAATTTGGATTGACCTAGAAGACCGCAGGTTCCCCACCCCTGGTATTGGCCATTCCCTTATCATCACTGGTTCAAAATCCTACTGAGTATGTTCAAGGTAGTACTTCACCACACAGAGAGCATTAGAGAAGTCAGTCCACCACAGTTTGTTAAAGATAACCAGACACTCACAATAAAATGCCGATCTTGTCATCAAAAATGGATTACAGAAAAGGACAGTCTTCGTGAACCATGGTAAATTAAAACTGCCTTGAAAAAAAACAAATCGCAGCTCATGAGTAATCTCAGAGGACTAATTAGGTGCAGAACACCTTGTGGTTTATGAAGAGGGCAGCTTTGTCGAGGGGAGTAATGCATACATTTGGATTTTTAGCCTCTTTAAAATCCAGCCAAAAACCAACACAAAAGGCTCGCTGGACTTTCATCTTTCTGCTACATGGAACAGCCTCAGAAAAATGAAGTTTTGCTGATCCAACCCCCTCATCTGTGAGTCGAGATTCTATTTGCAAGTGTGAAGCAAATATAGGAGCTAAATTAGCTCTTTGAAGTCAATCATATGATCTCTGGCTGTTCAGTCTAACTATTGATGTCTACCCTCACCCCATAAACAAATACTTCTTTCTACTCATGCATTCATCTACATTATTCCCTCGATTGCATTTTGTGGTCGTGATGTTCATCAACTTACTGGTCTTTGCGTGAAGAACTTTCCTATTCGTTTTTTTAGTGACTGATCACAACTCTGGTATATGTGTACTAGTTGAAGTAATTGCACAACCGAATTGAGGCAGCCATGTGTTCCTGCCTAGTTTTGACTGCCCATTTTCTATGAAGGTCAAAGTTGAAGAACTATCCACTAATCACCCCTGCATTACAGGTAAAAAGGTTCTCTCTGAATCCTAGAAGAAAAACGCTAACAAGTTGATAAAAAATGGATTCTTTCAATTTAAAAACTGCCAGACAAGCCATATTAAAACAAAACTGGACAAGAGGATTTTAACAAACCTGCAAAAGCCAACAATCCTGAAATTAATGTTTTACTTTTTGAAACATCCAGAGAGACAGATTTGTTTATCTTTTGACTTTTATCTGTTTTGAAACCAATTCTTACTCCTAATCTGTGTGCAAATGTGTTGCTTTGTCATTTATTTTTGTGTTTGGTATCTAACAAAGTCACTTGTTTGTTCAATCAATAAAGTCTGGTTAAACTGGCTCCTCTTAAAACTTAAAATTAATTTGTTCTGGGAGAAGGCAACCACAACAGAATGATCCTTTTCGAATTAACCTTGCTACATCAGTTAGGAGGGTGGATGAATAAGGAAGGGGAGCCAGATCATCCATTTTGGGTATTCGTCTGCAACTTGTGAACCTTGCCTGGGATCTGATCATTATACCTGGATGTTTTGTGCATTATTAACTACTCTTCAAAATTATACGTAATAGTCTGATAGCTCGGAAACAGAACCTTCGGACCTACCAGTTTGCACCAAACATAATCCCAAACTAAACTAGCCCCACCTGGCTGCTCCTGACCCATATCCCTCCAAACCATTCCTGTTCATGTATCAATCCAAACGTCTTTTAAAAGTTGTAATTGCAACTGTATCCACCACTTCCTCAGGAAATTCATTCCAAACATGAACCACCCTCTCTATGTAAAAAAAAGTCTTATGCCTTTTTTAAACCTCTCGCCTCTCACCTTAAAAAACATGCCCCTTCATCTTGAAACTTCCCATCTTCACCATCAACTCTACCATCTACGTAGATAGAGTTATCTACGTAGTTTCTATAGACTTCTATCAATCCACCTCTCAACCTCCTACGCTCCACTGAGAAAAGTCTCTTTCTAACTCAAAACTTCCATGCCTTGCAATGTCCTGGTAAAACTCTTCCAAACCCTGCCCAGTTTAATAATATCCTTCTTATAACTGGGCAACCAATGTCATCTCGATATAACTTCATGGTACCCTGTCCTGTATTCTTTTAGTACTTTATCCTTTATATTATCTATTGTTCTTATAATATGACAAAATGCAGCATTCCCTCTTCTCTGCTTCAAGATTTCATTTTCCGCTTGCCTGCCTTTTCCAGCAGACGAATTAAAATAATGAGGTGGATTTTAAACCACCACCACACACACACCTCACCCCATCACCCCCCCCCCCCCCCCCCCCCCCAAGTGCATGCCTGCCAAGAACCACTATTAGCTGTCCAGAGGAAAGGTCTACTGGTCGGGATCCTGCAGCAGAATTACATCTCAATAGCGGGAAGAAATCAGATTCCTCTCCCAATACCACCTGCCAGTCCCCCATCTCCAATAGACCTGGAGGATTCAGCCCTAGGTTTCTGATTACTGAATCCAAAACCGTTTGCAGAAACCGCAACCACACCACTTCCCACCTTTTGCCAGTTTCAGTAACGACCTCTAATGCCTATCCTCCATTGTCGGTTTCGTGGTATTATAACTGGACTGTAAATCCAGAGAACCAGGTAATGTTCTGGGGACCTGGACTCAATTCCAGTCATGGCAAATGGCGGAATTAGGAATTCAATAAAAAAGGATCTGGAATTCCAAGTCTAATCCATTATCGATTGTCAGGAAAATCCCATCTGCTTCACCAATGTCCTTTAGGGAAGGAAACTGCCATCTTTCCCTGATTTATATCGTTAAAAAAACACTAGCTTGACCTACATTTATCCATTATGACTGTAGTCATGATTCTGTTATGATGTAGTTTATTGAAAGCCATTTGAAAACATATATTTGTGATGATATTATCTAGTATATCCACTATATCATCCTTGTGCATGTTTTCTGGAAAATTGTGTACAATGTTTGTCTCCTTACCACTATTGTTGCTGTAGAGAGAGTGTAACAAAGGTTTACTCGACAGATTTCTGGAATGGCAGGCTTGACACACAAGGAGAGATTAAGTCAGGGTGGGGTGGGGGGGGGGGGGGGTTGAGTAGAGTCTCAGAGAAACTTGCAATGTTTCTAACAGGACCAGACAGTTTAAATGCAGAATGAATCTGATTGTGGGAGAATCTAGAACCAGGGATCAAAGCTTAAGGAGAAGGGGCAAACCTTTTGGGATTGAAATGAGGAGAAATTTCTTGACGCAGGGAGTGGTCAGCCTGTGGAATTCACGACGACGGAAAGGTTGAGGTCAAAATACTACGCGTTTTCAAGAAGGAGGTAGATGCAGCCCTTGTGGCTAAAGGGATTAAGGGATATGGGGGAGGAAAGGATGAAGCATTGAGCCATGATGATCATACAAAGCAGGTTTACACCTCCTGCTATCTTCTGTGTTTCCATGTTTCTATATTCTTCAACTAGTTATGGAATCAGAATAGCTGCAGCATAGAAAGACGCCATTCAGCCCACAAAGCCCACATTGGTTGCGTGCAAGTTTGCTGATGACACACCATAGTAGGATGGATACCTAACAAAGATGAGTCAAAATACAGAAAGGAGATAGAGGGCTTGGTGACATGGTGCAATGAGAACAACGTCGGCAAAACTAAAGAACTGATCACTGACTTCAGAAAGAAAGGAGGAGAATGCACCCCCATCTACGTCAACAGAGCTGAAGTTGAGAAGGTGGAGAACGTCAAGTTCCTCAGAGTGACAACAACAATAACCTGTCCTGAACTTCCCCACATAGATGTGACGGTCAAGAAGGCACAATGCCTCTCCTTCGCCGAGCGGCTCAGGAAATTCAGCATGTCCATAAGGACCCTCACCAATCCCTACAGATGCACCATTCAGAGCGTACTGTCCAGGTACGGCAAGTGCTCTGCCCGCAAGAAACTGCAGAAGCTGGTGTGCACAGCCCAGACCATCACAGAAGCCAACCTTCTATCCATAGACTCCATTCACATGGCTTGCAGCTGCTGAAAGGCATGCCAACATCCTGATGAAGGACTGATGCCTGAAACAGCGATCCTCCTGCTCCTCAGATGCTGCCTGACCTGCTGTGCTTTTAACAGCATCACACTCTTGACTCTGATCTCCAGCATCTGCAGTCCTCACTTTCTCCTAACATCAAAGACCTATCACACCCTAGTAATGATCTCCTTCGACCTTTTCCATCAGGCTAAAGATACAAAAGTCTGAACACATGCACCAACAGCTTCAGGAACAGCTTCTTCCCAGCTGTTATTAGACTAATGAATGGACTGTCTAGTCTCAAATAATGCTGACCTTGATGGTGTTGATCCTCTCTAGTGCATGCCCTGTGCAACCTAACTTGTATGCCTCTAATTCTTTTTGATCTGTTCATCCTTGCTTACAAATATCTACCTGTATTGCTTGTAAACAAAGCTTTTCACAATACTTAGCTACATGTGATGATAAATCAATCAATCAATCAAAAGCAAACTTAACTACTCCCACTCTCCCATCCTCACCAGCCAGCAGCATGGTGGCTCAGTGGTTAGCACTGCTGCCTCACATCATCGACTAGGCTGCCTGTATTCTAAGTGCACACTGTTCGTAAGCGCTCAGGCTTAAAATCTACACAGAGAGATTTTAAGCCATCAAGCTGGACTGGGCTTCAACCCAGAGAAGAATAACCAGTGACTCACTCACTGTGCCATCCAACATCACTCAATGCAGCATAACCTTGAGTGGAAAGGACAAATTATAAAGAAAACTAATGCCAAACAAATATTAAATCGCCTATTGAAATAATCGGTGGAGCTTCAGTACTTCCATCAACTGGTTGACATGGCAACTGCTGTTTATTTGATAACTGTGCTGGTATCAGGTGCATCCAGACAAGCCAAGCAGTATACATGATGATGAACATCCTACCTGGATGCATCACAGCTTGGTATAGCAACTGCCCTGCCAAGACCACAAGAAATTACAGAGAGTTGTGAACACAGCCCAGTCCATCACAAAAAACAACCTTCCATCCATTGACTCCATCTACACTTCCTGCTGCTTTGGAGTGCAGCCAATATAATCAAAGATCCCCTCCCCCCACCAACCCAGTTATACTGTCTTCCACCCTCTTCCATCCAGACTCGCACAAACAGGTTTGAGAACAGCTTCGTTCCCGCTGTTATCAACTTATGAATGGACCTCTCATATATTAGAGTTGATCTTTCTCTGCGCCTTTGCTATAGCTATAACACTATATTCTGCATTCCGATCTGTTACCCTGATGTACCTATGTAAGGTATGATTTGTCTGGTTAGCACGCTAAATAATACTTTCACTGTATCATGCTACATGTACCCTCCCATGTAATTTTGTTGTTAATTCTTACGTGGGAAGAATGGTCATGTGGGTATGATGCCACCAGAATGCCTACTCCTGTGGGCCACTTGAAGTACTTTCGGGAGAGGAGGGGTCTAATTTAAAATGAGGTGATGGCCTAGTGGTATTGTCACTAGATTATTAATCCAGAGGATACAGAGTCATACAGCATGGAAATAGACACTTCGGTCCAACAAGTCCATGCCAACTAATCCTAAATTAAATCGTCCCATCTTCCTGTTCCTGGCTTAAATCCCTCCAAACAAATCTGATTTATGTACTTATCTAAATGTCTTTTAAATGTTGTAAATGTACCCACATCCACCACTTCCTCTGGAAGTTCATTCCACACACAAACCACTCCCTGTGTTAAAAAAAAAGGCCCCTCATGTCTTTTTTAAATCATTCTCCTCTCGCCTTAAAATATGCCCCCTAGTTTTGAAATCCTCACTGAAGGGAAAAGACACCTGCCATTCACTCTATCTATAGCCCTCATGATTTTATAAACCTCTCAAAGGTCACCTCTCAACCTTCTACGTCTATTGAAAGAATTCCCAGCCTATGCAGCTGCTCCTTATAACTCAAACCTTCCATTCCACTCTGGCAAATCTCTTCTGAATCCTCTCCAGCTTTAATAATATCCTTCTCATAACAGGGAGACCAGAACTGGATGTGTAGACCCAAATAATGTCTTGGGGACCCAAGTTCAAATCCCACCATGGCAGAACTTGAATTCAATAAATATGTGGGATTAAGAGTGACCAACCTTGGAATTATTGGAAAAACCCTCAGGTCCATTAAAGCCTTTTAAGGAAGGAAATCTTCTGTCCTTACCTGGTCTGGCCTACATGTGACTCCTCCTCTAGCTTATCTCACCACGCTTCAGGCTCACTGCCTTTATTCCTGATGAAGGGCTTTTGCCCGAAACGTCGATTTCGCTGCTCATTGGATGCTGCCTGAACTGCTGTGCTCTTCCAGCACCACTAATCCACTACATGTGACTCCAGACCCACAGTAATGCGGTTGACTCTTAACTGAGCAATTAAGGGATGGCTAGCGAAATCTGCATCTTATGAACACATGTTTTAAAAAAAATTGGGAATAGGAAACAGATTACAGCTCAAAGCTCAAATATTCAGTGTTGATGCTGAAAAGTACAAATTCTTTCATCAAGAGCCAAAGGGCTTGTATTGTGCTGCACCGCTCTGTGTATTTTTTGTTCTCAAAAATAGTAGCGGGAATTTGGATTTTGGTTTCTCTGAAAGAAGTGGCAGCAAGTTGGGTGTGGGGTCAATTGAAACTCAGAGGCAGATAGATTTTTATTAGGTGAGGACATTAAGTGTAATGGAATCAAGATGGATAGATGGACTTAAACCATGGTCTAATGCAATGGCAGAGCAGGCATTAGATCCACCGTTGTTCCGTTGTGCCATGCAACATTAATAGTATTCGGCTGGTATGAGGTAACAGCAATACTGTGACATAAGTTCTCCTGTGGCATTGAGCCAAATGAGTCTGTACTCATTCATCAAATGCAGCTCTGCTGAAAGATTAGTGATATAATTTATTTCCTCTATCATTTGATTTTATTTTGCTAAGTTTGTAAGCTCTTCACAATGATGGATGTTAGTTCTGGAGAATCAGATATGTCTGGATCGACCACAAGTTATATTTGCATAAAATGAATGGGGACTATAAGGTGCTACTGTATGCATAGCCAATTCAGCCCCATGACTCCACAAAGAGAAGATGTGTTCCATCTTTTCTTCATTCATTGATAGGAAATCCCCAGGACCTGATCAGGTGTACCTGAGAACTCTGTGGGAAGCTAGAGAAGTGATTGCTGAGCCTCTTGCTGAGATATTTGTATCATCGATAGTCACAGGTGAGGTGCCAGAAGACTGGAGGTTGGCAAACATGGTGTCACTGTTTAAGAAGGGTGGTAAAGACAAGCCAGGGAACTATAGACCGGTGAGCCTGACCTCGGTGGTGGGCAAGTTGTTGGAGGGAATCCTGAGGGACAGGATGTACATGTATTTGGAAAGGCAATGACTGATTCGGGATAGTCAACATGGCTTTGTGCGTAGGAAATCATGTCTCACAAACTTGATTGAGTTTTTGAAGAAGTAACAAAGAAGACTGACGAGGGCAGAGCAGTAGATGTGATCGATATGGACTTCAGTAAGGCATTCGACAAGGTTCCCCATGGGAGACTGATTAGCAAGGTTAGATCTCATGGAATATAGGGAGAACTAGACATTTGGATACAGAACTGGCTCAAAGGTAGAAGACAGAGGGTGGAGGTGGAGGATTGTTTTTCAGACTGGAGGCCTGGGACCAGTGGATTGCAACAAGGATTGGTGCTGGGCCCTCTACTTTATGTCATTTATATAAATGATTTGGATGTGAGCATAAGAGGTACAGTTCATAAGTTTGCAGATGACACCAAAATTGGAGGTGTAGTGGACAGCGAAGAGCGTAACCTCAGATTACAACAGGATCTTGACCAGATGGGCCAATGGGCTGAGAAGTGGCAGATAGAGTTTAATTCAGATAAATGCGAGGTGCTGCATTTTGGGAAAGCAAATCTTAGCAGGAATAATACACTTAATGGTAAGGTCCTAGGGAATGTTGCTGAACAAAGAGACCTTGGAGTGCAGGTTCATAACTGCTTGAAAGTGGAGTCACAGAGAGATAGGATAGTGTAGAAGGCGTTTGGTATGCTTTCCTTTATTGGTCAGAGTATTGAGTACAGGAGTTGGGAGGTCACGTTGCGGCTGTACAGGACATTGGTTAGGGCACTGTTGGAATATTGCGTGCCGAAGATGTTGTGTAACTTGAAAGGGTTCAGAAAAGATTTACAAAGATGTTGCCAGGGTTGGAAGATCTGAGCTACAGGGAGAGGCTGAACAGGCTGGGGTTGTTTTCCCTGGAGCATCAGAGGCTGAGGGGTGACCTTACAGAGGTTTACAAAATTATGAGGGGCATGGATAGGATAAATAGACAAAGTCTTTTCCCTGGGGTCGGAGAGTCCAGAACCAGAGGGCATAGGTTTAGGGTGAGTGGGGAAAGATATAAAAGAGACCTAAGGGGCAACATTTTCACGCAGAGGGTGGTACATGTATGGAATGAGCTGCCAGAGGAAGTGGTGGAGGCTGGTACAATTGCAACATTTAAGAGGCATTTGGATGGGTATATGAATAGGAAGGGCTTGGAGGGATATGGGCCGGGTGCTGGCAGGTGGGACTAAATTGGGTTGGGATATCTGGTTGGCATGGACAGGTTGGGCCGAAGGGTCTGTTTCCATGCTGTACATCTCTATGACTCTATGTGGGCATTTACTGCCCATTGCTAATTGCCATGAGAGAGGTAGTGATGATCTCCTAAGAATAAAGAACCCAAAGACACTTTTGTTATAACTCAGTGATAAGCTCATTACAAAGGCAGAGTGATACAGACTGATACAGAGCCAACCCCAAGCTAAAGCTACAGCAGGAATTCAGGCAGAACACTATTACCAAGAAGGGAATGTGAGGAATGAGTCTGCATTATTGGTCATCAAAGCTCATTTGGACAAAGAGAATAACCAGGGAGACAAGTAGAACCATCAAGTGCAATCAGTCGACTGCATCTCATACCACCGAGACAGAGTGGAAAGAGGAGAAAGTGAGGACTGCAGATGCTGGAGAGTCCGAGTCAATAAGGATGATATTGGAAAAGCACAGCAGGTCAGGCAGCATCCGAGCAGCAGGAGAATCGATGTTTCAGGCACAAGCCCTTCATCAGGAAGCTAGGCACAATGGTCACTTCATAGTAATCTTAACAATACAACCCAAAAGACACACAGCATTCATCCAGAATTCTCATCATGTTGTCTTATTTCTTCATGTTTCTAATTTTTTTGTTTTGTTTGCTATGAATTTGATCTTAAGTCTCTGTACCTTGGTACATTTGTACCAAAGATAGCAATGTAATGCAGTGCCTGTAAACATTTCACTATGCTCAATTGAGCAAATGTGACAATAAAGCTAATCTAATTCAATTCAATTCTTCTGGAAGAAATGATAAACACACAGATGAAATCAAACAGACTACTGTAGTCAGTTCAGGAGAATGTTCTGATGTATTCTTCTACGATGTCCTCAGACAAACAAACAAATTTCAAGAAATTCTCCAAAGGGTCCCTAACAACTCTGCAACATCTGAAATGCCAAGAAAAGATCCCTGCCTAGTGACCAATGTCTATTGTCTCAAGAGCTCATCAGCTCCTTTTTCAATCAAAGAACAGACACTCACCAGCTGATTCAGCAGATTGGTGTCGAAAAGTGTGGCGCTGGAAAAGCACAGCCAATAAGAGAGCACCTGAGGAGCAAAAGCAACTAGGCGAAAGTGAGGACTGCAGATGCTGGAGATGAGTCGAGAACGTGGTGCTGGAAAAGCACAGCAGGTCAGGCAGCGTCCAAGGAGCAGGAGAATCAACTTTTCAGGCAAAAGCCCCTTCATCAGGAAAACTCATCAGGGCTTATATTCAATATTTTCATGGATGATCCTGTTTCAATGTCATATTCCTCTGTTCTTTCTATATCCCTTGATGCTTTTAATATCTAAATATTTGTTAAGCTCTTTTGGCTACATTCCCATCACTTACCTCACCCAGTCGATCACCTATTAGAAGTCCAAACATAACACAACTACCTACTCCCCACTGCTTGAGACTTCCTTTCGAAACTAATTAATTAGTCAGACTTCCTTTCATGAAGCCATGCAGACTCTGCTTGATTAGAATCATAGACTGTAAAAAGTCCAGAAAGAGACCATTTGACCCACCATGTAAGTGGATTTTCTAAATCTACCACTATTGCTTCCTTAATAATTCATTTCAATACTTTTCCAAGAAAGGCCACGTTTGGAATATTGCATGTACCACACTATCAAAAGGACGTGAATTCATCAGAGAGGGTGCAGAAAAGGTTTACCAGGGTGTTGCATGTCTGGAGGGGTTTAGTCATGAGGAGAGGTTGGATAAACTCAGATTGTTCTCACTGGAAAGACAGAGGTACACCTGATAGAGATCTACAATATTATGAGCCACACAGATAGAGGTGGACAGTTCAGAGTCTTTTTCCCATGGTGGTAGGTCAACTACAACAAGGTAGAGGTTCAAGGTGAGAGGGGGAAAGTTTAAGGGAGAAGTTTAGGGCAGTTGACATGGTATACATGGACTGCAGTAAAGCCTTTGATCAGGTTCCACGTGGTAGGCTTTTGGAGAAAATGCAGAGGCATGGAATTGAAGGTGATTTAGGAGTTTGGATTAGAAACTGGCTTTCTGAAAGAAGGCAGCGAGTGGTGGTTGATGGAAAATATTCAGCCTGGAGTCTGGTTACCAGTGGTGTGCCACAAGAATCTGTTTTGGGACCACGACTGTTTGTCATTTTTATAAATGATTCAGACGCAGGCATAGGTGGATGGATTCGTAAATTTGCAGATGACACTAAAGTCGGTGGAGAGTGGACGTGTGGAAGAACGTTACAGGTAGCAGGGGGACTTGGATAAACTGTAGAATTGGGCTGAGAGGAGACAAATGGAGTTCAATGCAGCTAAATGTGAGGTGGTGCACTTTGAGAAGAATAACAGGAAGGCAGAATACTGGGTCAATGGAAAGATTCTTGGTAGTGTGGATGTGCAGAGGGATGTTGGAGTCCATGTACATAGATCTCTGAAAGTTGCCACCCAGGTGGATAGCGCTGTTAAGAAGGCACACGGCGTGTTAGGTTTCATTCATAGAGGGATTGAGTTCCGGAGCCGCAATATCATGCCGCAACTATACAAAACGCTAGTGCGGCCACACTTGGAATATTGTGTCCAGTTCTGGTCCCCATATTTCAGGAAGGATGTGGAAGCATTGGAAAAGGTGCAGAGGAGATTTACCAGGATGTTGCCTGGTCTGGAGAGAAGGTCTTATGAGGAAAGGCTGAGAGACTTGGGTCTTTTCTCATTGGAAAGAAGAAGGCTAAGGGGGGATTTGATAGAGACATACAAGATGATCAGAGGATTAGACAGGGTAGACAGTGAAAGCCTTTTTCCTAGGATGATAATGTCAGTGTGTACGAGGGGGCATAACTACAAATTGAGGTGATAGATTTAAGACAGACATCAGAGGCAGGTTCTTTACTCAGAGAGTGGTAAGGACGTGGAATGCCCTGCCTGCCAATGTAGTCAACTCAGCCACATGAGGGAGATTTAAACAATCCTTAGATAAGCACATGGATGATGATGGGATAGTGTAGGGGGACGAGCTGAGAATAGTTCACAGGTCAGCGCAACATCGAGGGCCGAAGGGCCTATTCTGTGCTGTATTGTTCTAAAAAAAAGTGCCAGGGTAATTTTTCACTCAGACAGAGGTGGGTACCTGGAACTCCCAGCCTGTGGAGTTGGTGGAAGCAGGAATGTTAGCTTCAGGCATATCTTAATAGACACATGAAAGAGAGGAAACAGAAGGATAGATACCATGTATGGGCAATAAATATCAGATCTAAATAAGGGCTAGGAAACGGCACAGACTTGGTGGACCAAGCGGCCTATTCCCATGCTGCATTGAATTGTACTATAATCGCCTGTGTTTTGCCTTCCCCCACTTTTGAATTAGGGTATCACATTGGCAGTTTTCCAGTCCTCTGGTCTTTCCCCATAATCCAATGATTTCTTTGCAAAATTACACTGAAATAGAAATTAGGCAAATGATCAAAATTTTGGCTTTTGATTGGGACATCATTATCAGCCACGATTTGGAGAGAACCACCTACGACCCCACACCTAATCTTATTCAAATAAATGTTACAGGGTTGCCAATGTCCAACCTGACAGAGCAGATAGTGCCTCAGTGTAATGTCTCACTTAAGAGGTCTTGAACTTATCACAGAGAGTTACAGTGTGATTGAAATAACTGCAGAGAGGCTGGTGTCCCATCACCAAGCCACCCTTTATTTACATGTGTACTGTCCACGGGATCTGACCAGCCAATGCAGAGCCAAACCCAGGCTGAGGAGACCTTCTGAATCGGCTGTTTATATCTGTGAGCCAGTACTCCCTAATTAGCCCAGTCAAGGATCTCACAGTCAATGAGATCCATCTGCTTCCAATCAGTACATTGTGATCTACTGAGATCTGGTTGATGACTGGCCTATGATAGATGCAAGTTTGTTTCTTTGTTTTTGTATTTTTTCCATCATTCTACAAAATCTTCAAATTCTATTCAACTTTAACTTTTGCTTAAGCCCTCTCTCTTCTCCACAGACAATATAATGTGCTCTCTCGCAACGGTGTAGACTTACAGTTAAACCACTATTCTCTGATTGCCTTACTGAGCACTGTAGGCCCCCAGTTATTCTCTTCCATTTGAAAACATATTCCCCCTGAAATTAAGCAGCGACATTAAACTGCGAGTGATATTCATTGATGCTAAGAGCTGCAAGCCAGCACTATAATGATCATTGTTGTCCAGGTCCTTGCCCACACTCAGATGGAACCTTGCAGACTAAGTACTATCATTACAAGGTACTAAATGTAATAAACATTCATCTCTGCTCCTCCTACTTGAATCAGGAAACAGACACATCAGTTCTGCCTCCCTGTACACTTTGCTACCCTACTCTAGGCCACTTCATCAAAGGACAGTTAAAGTTCTCCTGTTGATCCCTCAATATTTTGTACGTGCAATAACCATCCCCATTCCAGCACTGGGCGGTGGTTAGATCTGATAAGCCAAGCAATCTGGTTGAGGGTTTGCAGCTCGCCTGTGACAGTTCAAAGTAATATAGGGTGAGTGCAAACTTTCCTTCATTCTTTGATGGGCTGATTTCCCCATCCCTCATTACTCGGGCTTGCCAGGCTGTTTCAATTAAAAACTCTGGAATTAGGAATCTAATGATGACTAGGAATCAATTGTCAATCGTCAGGAAAAAATCCATTCAACTCACTAACTTCCTTTATGGAAGGAAACTGCCATCCTTCCTTGGTCTGGCCTACAAGTGACTCCAGATCCCACAGCAATGTGGTCGACATGTAGCTGCACTCTGGGAGATTAGCGATGGCGATCTGGGCAATGCATGAATAAAATAGAGATACACGGCTCCACAGGGGACCTGGACTTATGTGAGCACCATTTCAAATAGGCCAGCACTGCTCAATGCTTTCAAGTGTAGTTTGACCACATCAGGGACTGCAGCAGACTTGAAAGGAAATGAGCAAACTGCAGAGAGGGTGCAGTAAGCCAGAAATCATGTTAAAGTGGGCAAGAGGAGAGAGGTCTCTTCCTAGGACGATTATTAGCCACGTTCTGAGGAGGCAGTGGGAGCAGAGAGATGCCAGCAAACTAATCCTGAGGTCCAGGGTGGAATGCTGAAGGAGAGGGTCAACATGTAAAGTCAAAGTCAACGACCCTTCCAGCAACCCATTGCCCCATTCACCCCACACTCTCCAAGTGCTTATTATCAATCTCCGTCTAACACAACTCACCCTTTACAATCACCTCAACCTCACTCAGCGAACACTGTTAAAAGCTCACATGTCATAGCTTACTCACACCATTGGTTACTCAGCTGTGGCAGCACAAAGTGCAAACACACTGCACCATACTCATTAAAGTGCATCTCCCTCACTGTTCCAGGATAGGACCTTCCTTAATACATGGCAGGGGGCAAGCATGGGCACATGTGCTGACCACAATGGAGCAGCTAATTCTGGGACTAACCGCAGGGGCCAGCATTGAGGATGTGGTCAGTGGCTTGGCTGGAACCAGTTACAAGACGCATTGCAATGAATTAACAAAACCTCTATGTTGTATTGTATGTGGATCCTGTCTTTAAGAGAATTTACCGATGAAGGACCCCATGTGCTGTGACTGTCCAATGTTGTGATTCTGCCTGCTAGTGATTGCAACTCACACGTGTCAAAATCAGAGAGATTGAATTTAAGAGCAGGGAGGTTCTGGTCTTCTTACTTGAGGAAGGATATACTGGCTTTGGAGGCAGTGCAGAAGAGGTTCACCAGGTTGATTCCAGGGATGAGGAGGTTAACCAATGAGGAGAGGTTGAGTCGCCTGGGACTGTACTCACGAGAATTTAGAAGAATGAGAGGGGATCTTACAGAAACATATAAAATTATGAAAGGGTTAGATAAGGTGGAGGCAGGCAAGTTGTTTCCGCTGGTGGGTGAGACTAGGACTAGGGAACATGGCCTCAAGATTAGGGGGTGGGGGGTAGATTGAGGGCAGAGATGAGGAGGAACTACTTTTCCCAGAGAGGAGTAAATCAATGCAATTCTCTGCCCGTGGAAGCAGTAGAGGTAACTTCATTAAATGTATTCAAGATACAGTTGGATGGGGTTTCGCATGGTGGGGGAATTAAGAGTTATGGGTATAATGCAGGTTGGAAGAGATGAGATAATGGATAAACCAACCATGTTCTTAATAAATGGTGGAGTGGGCTCGACAGGCCAAATGGCCTACTCCTGTTTCTATTACTATGAAATTATGAAACTCTCGACCTGGACCATTTAGAGCAACTCGAGCAACAGTTGCCTGGGAACACCATACAGAGGCAATTCTCCACATGTTTGGGTAAATGCCAGGCCTGCAGCTGTATTAGAGGCTGATGGCTCAAATTTGAGGCACATGTCTAGTTCTGGAGTATGTTCAAGCCTAAGATAGACAGATTTTTAAGGGAATCAAGGTAATGGGGAAAAGGAAGAAAAGTGGAATTGAGGATTATCAGACTAGCAGTGATATCATTGAATGGCAATGGGTGGAATGGTCTACTTCTGCTACTATGTCTTATATTTTTATGGTTCTGTTGTGGTTTGATGCAACTGGGGACTTACTGGATAGATTCAGAGGATAGTTAAGAGTCAAACACTTTGGGATTGGAGTCAACTGCAGGCTCCACCAGTTAAGGTGGGCAGATTTCTCAAAGGACATGAACAATCCAGGTATTTCATGGTCAATGTTACTTTGTAGTGCCAGATTTTTGAATTCATTGCAAATTCCCTCAACTGTCATGGTAGGATTTGAACTTACGCTCCACAGTATTAGCCTGAGCTTTGGACCAACAAAAAAGACGACCGTACCATTCGTATGAATCCACCCATGGAGAAACCACATCTCCATGACCACTGCTCCCTCTGATGCTGCAACACAAAAGGGACTGGATTCCCAGTGATTGGGAGTGAATGGTGTGTTCAGAGCTCTGACAGGAGGAGCCAATAACATCCCCCACACTTAGCACCACTCCCTGCTGTCTAGCCATTTTTCTGAACTCCTCCAAACAAACCCAGAGGGGGGCAGTCAAAACTAACTGTAAAACTAGCCTGAAAGTTGAATAGTGTTCTTTATCACTATTGTTTGCAACACAGCAACAGGAATAGGCCACTCAGTCCATCAAGCCACCTACACAATTTAGTACAACTAAAGCTGATCAAGCACTTCAATGCCTTTTGCCCACATTAACACCATCATTTTTCCAACACTGGTAATCAGTCAATCCCTAAACACACCCAATGACAAAGCTGCTTATGCCTCCTGTGATGGAAAATTGTGTGTGTATGTGTGCGCGCGCCATTGAACATAGAACATAGAATATTCCAGCGCAGTACAGGCCCTTCGGCCCTCGATGTTGCGCCGACCTGTCATACCAATCTGAAGCCCATCTAACCTACACTATTCCATGTACGTCCATATGCTTGTCCAATGACGACTAGGTTCATGAGGACAATGTTGTTCAAAATGGCCATTCTTGATGGCGAATTCTCACCATGATGACAAACTGCTGACTCCGTGCACTTCTGCTCCACACAGAGGTGTGTGTAGACCTACTGCCCTTTTCAAGATGGTGCTTGGCACAGGCTGCATTACGAGTAATAATAGTGCCATTTCTTCAACTAGACATTAGTGTATCTATCGCTAACAGATCTGTGGACGTGCATCTTGCAGCCCTGCTTTTTTTTAACAGAATCACAGATTTATTATGATGCAAGAGGAGGCCATTCAGCCCAGCATGTCTGCACTGGCCGTCTGGCATTAGTTTCCAATAAAATCCCATCAAATGCCCTCTTGAATGCCTCAATTGAATCTGCCTTCACCATATTTCTCTCTCTTGTTGTCACAGGAGACCTTTAACTTTCTTCTCTTGTCTAATATCCACCCTCGCTGTTGAAGCATATCCTCCTTTTCCCCACAGCCATCTATTTTCTTTCCTTTTTCAAGCACATATCCAATTTCCTTTTTAAAGTCATTACTAAATTTGCTACCACCGCACTAACAACTCACTGCATATAAAGATCCCCATCTCCCTCTGGTACCTTTGCCAATAAATTTAAATCTGTTATATCCTCTTTTACAAATTAGATTACTTACAGTGTGGAAATAGGCCCTTCCGCCCAACAAGTCCACACCACCCCGCCAAAGCGCAACCCACCCATACCCCTACATTTACCCCTTACCCAACACTACGGGCAATTTAGCATGGCCAATTCACCTGACCTGCACATCTTTGGACTGTGGGAGGAAACCGGAGCACCCGGAGGAAACCCACACAAACACAGGGAGAACATGCAAACTCCACACAGTCAGTCAGTTGACTGAGGCGGGAATTGAACCCAGGTCTCTAGCACTGTGAGGTAGCAGTGCTAACCACTGTGCCACCGTGCCGCCCTATATAAAGCTTCAACTTCAGCTATCTCCTTTTTGAGCCAATTGATCTTGATGAAAATCCCTCTTCCAATCCATCACGATTAGCTCACTCAATTGCAGTGGTACCAGTCACAACTAAAATCCCCAAAGGATATATTTGAGTGTGTTATTTCTCACATTTTCTCTATTCTGAATCTGTATTATCACTGAATCCAGAGGCAGGCTAGTTGACCCATCATGCTTCAAGTCCCACTCTCCTTGATCTTGTTACCGAGATTTTGATTTTGTTTTTCCAGCCTATCCCCTTCAGAAACTGGCCAACTTGAGACACCAGACTCACAGCAAAATGGTTGACCCTTGACTATCCTCTGAAATGGCCAATTAGTTCAATAACAATTAGGGATGGGCTACAAATGTTAGCGTTACTGGCAATGCCCATATTTTGAAAGAATCATGTTGAACGTGCCCCCACTATACATTCAGGCAGTAGATTATAACACTCTCCACTAATGAAAAACATTTCCACATCTCCCTCAAGTTTCCTGACAAGTCACCTGACCAGCCACTCTGCAATGAGATGCTTTATCTTTACATTTGACTCTCCTAAACTTCTTCAGTTAAATACAGATTGTGGACTAGTTCTTGGAATTTTTCTTTAGATTGGAATGTACCTATAGGCTCAGATATTGATAGTACAAAATGGCGATACTTGGACCATTGAGTCCAAGCTGGTTTCCAAAGATCTGACTGCATTAATTCCATTTTCCAGTTTTTGGTCCCTACCCCTGGGGGTTATGGCAGCAGAGGTGAGTATCTAAATACCGTTTAAATGTTAAGTGAGTTTCAGATTGATTACCATTTCAAATGATCAGTTTTACATTCCACCACCTTCTGAATAAAAACAAATTCTCCTCTTAGTCTTCTACCACTTACCTTAAACCAAATCCCCCTGGATGTTCACCACTTGACCAGTGCAAAATATATCTTCCCATCTATTCTGTCTGTGACTCTCATACTCTTACACATCTCTATCAGTTCCGCACTCAACCTTTGTATTTTTATGGACTCATGGGATATGGCCAGGCCAGCATTTATGACCCATCCTTAATTGCCCAGAGGGCAGTTAAGAGTCAACCACATTGCTGTGAGCTTGGAGTCACATGTAGGCCAGACCAGGTAAGAATCAGCTCCCATCAGCCTTTGCTTTCTACCTCTCAGCCAATTTTGGATCCAAACATCATAGGCTCTTCCTTTTTAGACCAGTGACAAGGCCAAGGACCTTATCAAATGCTTCTCTAAAGTCCACATCAAATGCAGTATCCACATCAATACTCCAGCTTACCTTAAAAAATTTAATCAAAGTTGTAAAACACAACCTTGCCTTAACAAATCCATGCAAAAACCCATTCAATGGTGACCATAAAACCACTGCGTTTACGCATGCGTTTACGTTCTCAGGTTTTTTTTTCATGAACGGCTGGTAAAGTGACGGGAATACTGTAAAACACTCACTTTTGCAAAGGGTTGGGGAACAACCTTTATCTAAAGAATATCCAGTCACTGGTGTTTCAGCTGCTTGTATTTCTTTGTTTTTGCCAGCATTTTCACATGTTCTCCAGTCCAGGTAAACCAAATTCACTTACCTCTTTGATGTAACATTTTTGTGGGACCTTGGAGTTTTCTTCGGATAATCCGAAATTCGGATAATTGATATTTGGATAATCGAGGTTCCTCTGTAGTTCATTAATGCTCCCATCACTACGTGTGACACCAGAACAACAGCAACGCAGTTGACACTGAACTACCCATTGAACAATTAGGAGATGGACAAGAAATGCAAGTATAGGTGACAACACCTCTTCCATGATAATCCTGAACACCAATGTCCTGCAAGGCTGAGTACTCAGCCCCTTACTATACCCCTTATGCACTCATGATTGTGTGGCCAAATTCTGCTCTAATTCCACTTACAAGTTTGCTGATGACATAACCGTCATGGGTTGAACCTCAAACAACAAGGAGACAGACTTAGTGTAAAGGCAGGGAATAAAGACAACAATCCCTGCCTCCAAGTCAGCAAAACAAAGGATCTGGTCATCGACTTCAGGGTGCAGTGTGTTGAACACACCCCTGTCTGTATCAATGGTGCTGAAGTGGAGGTAGTCGAGAGCTTCAAGTTCCTCTGAGTAAATATCACCAACAACCTGGTCCATCCATCTCGACACTACAGTCGAGAAAGCACATCAATGCCGCTATTTCCTCCAAAGGTGAGGGAAATTCAGCATATTCTCAATGATTCTTACCAATTTGTAAAAATGCACCACAGAAAGGATCCTATCCAGATGCATCACAACTTGGTGTGGCAACAGCTCTGCCCAAGATCTCAAGAAAGTACAGAGAACCGTGAACACAGCCCAGTCCATGACGGAAACCAGCCCAGTCCATCCATTGACACTGTCTACACTTCCTGCTGACTCGGGAAAGCATCCAACATCATCAAAGACCTCTTCCACCCTAATTACACTCTCCTCACCCTCTGCTGTGAGGCAGAGAATACAAAAGTTTGAAAACACATACCAACGGATTCAAGAACAGCTTCTTCCCCGCTGTTATCAGACTTATGAACGGACCTCTCATACATTGGAGTTGATCTTACACCTTCTCTGTAGCTGTAACATGATGTTCTGCATTCTGCTCTATCACCCTGATGTGCTTATAGAAGGTGTGATTTGTCAGCTTAGCACGCAAAACAATAGTTTTCATTGTATCTCAGTACATGCGAATAAACCAAATGAAATCAAATCGAATCAAATCAAACTGAATCAAATCACATCAATGGTTATGTACAAACTGACAAAAAAAGAGCCATTTGGGCTCAGTGCTCTGTTTGCAAACTGAAGGTCACATGCAATAATCTAGGCTTTCTCTTTATCTACGTTGAATTCTCAGAAGTTTTCTCTATCTTCAAATGTACAAATGAGAACGGTCACTTGAAGAGGGTCTAATGGTGGTACCCCACCTCTGGGCGAAAAGGTCTGGGTTCAAATCCCACCTGACCCTAAGATGTGTTGTAACAGATTGATTAAAATAACTGAAAGGCCTCTCAAACCTTCAAACTGATTCGAATCATTCAATCAGATCATCGTTGGTGTGATTATCACCTCAACTCCACACAATGTCTCATTTTCTGGATTAGTGTTGCTGGAAGAGCACAGCAGTTCAGGCAGCATCCAAGTAGCTTCGAAATCGACGTTTTGGGCAAAAGCCCTTCATCAGGAATAAAGGCAATGAGCCTGAAGCGTGGAGAGATAAGCTCGAGGAGGCTCCACGCTTCAGGCTCACTGCCTTTATTCCTGATAGAACATAGAACATAGAAGAATACAGCGCAGTACAGGCCCTTCAGCCCTCGATGTTGCGCCGATCAAAGCCCACCTAACCTACACTAACCCACTATCCTCCATATACCTATCCAATGCCCGCTTAAATACCCATAAAGAGGGAGAGTCCACTACTGCTACTGGCAGGGCATTCCATGAACTTACGACTCGCTGAGTGAAGAACCAACCCCTAACATCAGTCCTATATCTACCCCCCCTTAATTTAAAGCTATGCCCCCTTGTAATAGCTGACTCCATACGTGGAAAAAGGTTCTCACTGTCAACCCGATCTAACCCCCTAATCATCTTGTACACCTCTATCAAATCACCCCTAAACCTTCTTTTCTCCAATGAAAACAACCCCAAGTGCCTCAGCCTTTCCTCATAGGATTTTCCTACCATACCAGGCAACATCCTGGTAAACTTCCTCTGCACCCGTTCCAGTGCCTCCACATCCTTCCTATAGTATGGCGACCAAAACTGCACACAATATTCCAGAAGCGGCCGCACCAGAGTCTTATACAACTGCAGCATGACCTCAGGACTCCGGAACTCAATTCCTCTACCAATAAAAGCCAGTACGCCATATGCCTTCTTCACTGCACTATTTACCTGGGTGGCAACTTTCAGAGATCTGTGTACATGGACACCAAGATCCCTCTGCTCTTCCACACTACCAAGTAGTCTACCATTAGCCCAGTAATCCATCTTTTTATTACTCGTACCAAAGTGAATCACTTCACACTTAGCTACATTGAACTCCATTTGCCACCTTTCTGCCCAGCTCTGCAGCTTCTCTATATCCCGCTGTAACCTGCCATATCCTTCCTCACTGTCTACAACTCCTCCGACTTTCGTATCATCCGCAAACTTGCTCACCCAACCTTCTAACCCTTCCTCCAGGTCATTTATAAAAATGACAAACAGCAATGGTCCCAAAACAGATCCTTGCGGAACACCGCTAGTGACGGCACTCCAAGATGAACCTTTGCCATCAACTACTACCCTCTGTCTTCTTCCAGAGAGCTTTTGCCCGAAACGTCGATTTCGAAGCTACTTGGATGCTGCCTGAACCGCTGTGCCCTTCCAGCAACACTAATCCAGAATCTGGTTTCCAGCATCTGCAGTCATTGTTTTTACCACCATGATGTCTCATTTGCTCATCTCCAAACTGCACAATTACAGGGTCCTGCCATCTCAACCACACATACCACGTTCTGTTGATAGAGAACCTCCAGGATGTTACTGAGCAATTCGACACAAGCCTCTTCCTCTTCCCTTTTCTGAATCAGATCCTTCAGTGTGGTGGTCATTATCGACAACAGGATAGCTCGACATTCTGTGAAAGGAAAGATATGATAGTAACCAAGAATTCTTGTTCCTTTAATATTGACTGTCATCGATCTCTGGGATCTTCAAGAGCTGCTGCAATGGCACTATTCAATTCAAGCCAATAGATGCAAAGGGTCAAGCACCTTCTATGGCACTCTAAAGTTTTTGATTGAATGATTGATTGTTTTATTGTTATGTATACTGAAGTGCAGTGAAAAGCTTTGTTTACAAGCAGACAGGCAGATCATAGTAAGCAAGGACAGAAGAGAAGATTTAGATAGATGCATACAGGTAACGGTACACAGGGCGTGCAAGAGAGATCCACGTGAGCAAGGTCGGCATTATTTGGGGCTAGAGAGTCCAGTTAATATCATCAATGTTGTAATATAGGGAAGTTATGTAAAATAGCCTGCTCTAAGTAGCAGTGTGATAACACCAGCTCTTCTGTACGTACATGTGGATGACAAATAGGCATTGAAACGAATACAGTCAAGATGAGAGTAGTGCTGGAAAAGCACATCAGGTCAGGCAGCATCTAAGGAGCAGGAACATCAGAAATTCCTGATGCAGGGCTTTTGCCCAAACATTGATTTTCCTGGTCCTTGGATGCTGCATGACCTGTTGTGCTTTTCCAGCACTATTCTAACCATGACTCTAATCTCCAGCATCTGCAGTGCCCACTTTCGCTTAATTAAGGAGGACAACCCACTTCTTTATGAAATAGCATAATGGGATCCACCTGACTGGGCAGATCATAGAGTCATAAAATCCCCGCAGCGTGGAAGCAAGCCATTCGCCCAGTGAGTCCACACCAACCCTCCAAAGAGCTTCCCACTCAGACCCACCCCCGAAACTATCCCTGCAACTCTGTATTTCCCATGGCTGCCACCTAACCTACACATCCCTGAACACCATGGGCAATTTAGCATGGTCACTCCACCTAACCTGCACCTCTTTGGACTGTGGGAGGAAACCAGAGCACCCGGAGGAAACCCACACAGACACGGGGGAGAATGTGCAAACACCACACAGACAGTTGCCCGAGGTTGGAATCGAACAAGGGTCCCTGGCACTGTGAGGCAGCAGTGCTAATCCAGATGGATGACCTCAATTTAACATCTCATCCAACACTTCTGATAGTGTAGTACTTCCTCAAAATTGCGCTGGGGTTCTTAACCTGGATTTTGCGCAGAGCTGAGAATATGCTCCCCACTGCTGCCAAACTTCAAAGGGACATTGACAATTTGGTGGAGTGAGCAGATAGGTGGGTAGATAAATGTCAGTGTATAGAAATGTGAGGTGAGACATTTTGGGCGAATAAAATAAAGGGCACAACTGCAAAGGGGTTGGAGGATCAGTGTACTTGTGAAAAACTCATTAAAAGTGGAAGGACAAGATTAGATTACTTACAGTGTGGAAACTGGCCCTTCAGCCCAACAAGTCCACACCGACCTGCAACCCACCCATACCCCTACACATAACACTACAGACAATTTAGCATGGCCAGTTCACCTGACCTGCACATCTTTGGACTGTGGGAGGAAACCGGAGCACCCAGAGGAAGCCCACGCAGACACAGGGAGAATGTGCAAACTCCACACAGAGAGTCACCTGAGGCGGGAATTGAACCCAGGTCTCTGGCGCTGTGAGGCAAAAGTGCTAACCACTGTGCCAGCGTGCCGCGCATTGTTGGGAGAGTGGTTAAAAAGCATATAATATCCTGGGCATTATTGATATGGCTATCGAGTACATGTCACAGTGAACTTGGATAAGATGCTGGGGTAGTGCATCCAGTTCTGGGTAACACACTTTAGGAAGGATGGGAAGGCACTGGGGAGAGTGCAGAAGAAGTTCACGAGAATGGTTACAGGGATATAACAGTGGTTCAGTGGTTAGCACTGCTGCCTCACAGCACCAAGAACCTGGGTTTGATTCCAGCCTCGGATGACTGTCTGTGTGGAGCTTGCACATTCTCCCTGTGTCTGTGTGGGTTTCCTCCGGGTGCTCCGGTTTCCTCCCACAATCCAAAGATGTGCAAGTTAGGTGAATTTAAAATGGAACTAGACAAAAGATGGGGAATTATAGACCAGTGAGCTTAACCTCTGTAGTGGGGAAGATGCTTGAGACTATTATCAAGGAATAAATAGCAAGGCATCTCGAAAGAAATCATCCTATTATACAGACGCAGCATGGGTTCATGAAGGCAGGTCATGCTTCACAAATCTTTTGGAATTCTATGAAGAATGGACAATGGGGACCCAGTGAATGTGGTGTACCTAGATTTCCAAAAGGCCTTTGACAAAGTGCCGCATATGAGGCTGCTGCATAAGATAAGGTTGCATAGTGTTAGGGGTAGAGTATTAGTATGGATAGAGAATTGGTTGACTAATAGGAAGCAAAGAGTGGGGATAAATGAGTGCTATTCTGGCTGGCAATCAGAGACTAGTGATGTGCCTCAGGGATCAGTGTTGGGACCACATTTATTTACAATTTATATGGATGATTCGGAGTTGGGGATCACATATACCATATCAAAATTTGTTGATGACACTGTGATGAGTGACAGAACAAAGTGTGCAGAGAACTGTGAAACTTTGCAGAGGAACATAGATACATTGAGCGAATGGGCAAGGTTTGGCAGATGACATACAATGGGGAGAAAGTGAGGACTGCAGATGCTGGAGATCAGAGCTGAAAATGTGTTGCTGGAAAAGCGCAGCAGGTCAAGCAGCATCCAAGGAACAGGAGAATCGACGTTTTGGGCATAAGCCCTTCTTCAGGCTTATGCCCGAAGCGTCAATTCTCCTGTTCCTTGGATGCTGCCTGACCTGCTGCGCTTTTCCAGCAACACATTTTCAGCTCAGATGAAATACAATGTATGACTTCACGTTTACGAACATTTTGGAAAGAGTAACAGCAAAATAGATTATTGCTTGAATGGTAATAAATTGCAGAATGCTGCTATGCAGAGGGACCTGGGTGTCTTTGTGCATGAATCACAGAAGGCTGGTCTGCAGATACACCAAGTAATTAGGGGAGGCAAATGGAATTATGTCCTTCATTGCGAAAGGGGTTGGTTTAAAAGCAGAGAGGTAATGTTGCAGCTGTACAAGGTGCTGGTGAGGCCACACCTGGAGTACTTTGTGCAGATTTGGTCTCCTTACTTAAGAAAGGATGGACTGGCACTCGTGGGGGTGCAGAGGAGGTCAACTTGGTTGATTCCAGAGTTGAGGAAGTTAGCTTATGAGGAGAGACTGAGTAGACTGGGATTATACTCATTGGAATTCTGAAGAATGAGAGGGGATCTTATAGAAACAGTTAAAATTATGAATGGAATCGATAAAATAGAAATAGATAGGATGTTTCCACTGGTGGGTGAGACTAGGACAAGAGGGCATGGCCTCAAGATTAGAGGCAGCAGGTTTAGAACTGAACTGAGAAGGAACTTCTTCACCCAGAGGGTTGTCCAGGGATGTAGTTAATGTGACTTTAGCAATCGCTTTTAAAGCTAAGTTAGATACTTTTTTGAAAAATAAAGGAGTTAAGGGATATGGTGAAAACACGGGTAAGTGGACCAGAGTCCATGAAGAGATCAGCCATCATCTTATTGAATGGCAGAGCAGGCTCGAGGGGCCAGATGGCCTACTCCTGTTCTAAGTTCTTAAATTCTGATGTTCTTATATGCTGCTTCGAAAATGAGGTTGGGAAAATAATAATGAGAAACAAGGGAATGGCAGAGGAATTGAACAAATATTTTGCATCAGTATTCACAGAAGACCAATTTATGACTGAGATGAGGAGGAATCTCTTCTCTTAGAGTTATACAGAAGGGAACTGACCCTTCAGTCCAATTTGTCTGCACCGACTAAATATCTTGAATTGATCCAGTCCTTTTCATGTACCCATCCAGATGCCTTTTAAATGTTGCAATTATTCCAGCCTCCACTACCTCCTCTGGCAGCTTATTCTGTACATGCACCACCTCTGCGTGAAAACATTGTCCATTAGGTCCCTTTTAAATCTCTCCACTCTCACCTTAAATCTATGTTCTCTCGTTTTGGACTTGCCCACCCTAGGGAAAAGACTTTGGCTATTCATCCTATCCATTTCCGCCATGATTTTACGAACCTCTATAGGGTCACCCCTCAGCATCCAATGTTCCAGGGAAAACAGCCCCAGCCTATTCCCATAGGTGAAACCTTCCAAACCTGGCAACATCTCTGTAAGCCTTTTCTGAACCTTTGCAGGTTTCAAACATCTTTCCTGGAGCAGAGAGATGAGAATTGAATGCAGTAGTCTAAAAGTGGCCTCATTAATGTACTCATTAATGTCTCATTAATATACGCAATGCACTGACTAGTCAAAGGCAAGCGTGCCAAATACCTTCTTCACTATCCTACCTACCTGCCACTCCACTTTCAAGAACTATGCAGCTGTGCTACATGGTCTCTCTGTCAGGCAACACTCCCCAGGGTCTTAACATTAAATGTACAAGTCCAGTCCAGATGTGCAAAATGCAACATCCCCAATCAACTTTTGAAAGTTCCTGCCTAATACTGTCAAAATTGATCTCAGTCGAATTTAGAACTTTAACTTTGAGATCAGGTCTATCCTTTTTCCACAGCTATTTTAAAACTAACAGAATTATGATCACTTGCCTCAAAGTGCTCCCTGCTGACACGTCAGCCATTTGCCCCTCCTTAGTTTTCAAAAGAAGGTTAGGGTTTGCGCCTTCTCTGGTAGGTACATCCACATGTTGAATAAGAAAATTTTCTTGTACACACTCAACAGACTTCTTTCCAGTCCCAGTCCCCATCTGGAAAGTTAAAATCCCCTACTATTACAATCCTATTATTCTTATAGGTATCTGAAATCTCCCTACATATTTCTCTCAGTGAGTTGACAGCCTTTGGAACTCTGTGTCACAGACAGCTATGGGGGCAGAATCCTAGTGCATATTCAAGAATGAGAGGTGGGGTTTGTACCTCTCACCATTGGAACAACCAAACTTAGGTAAGTTCAGATATTAAAGGGTTAACCCTCAATGTTGACCATAAACTCACCCACATCTGGGTTTATAAAGAGTTAAAACCACACTTCTGTCCCACTGTGAGACCCGGCCATACTATCCTCCAGATTTTACAATCTTAAAGCACACAAAGAAGCCCTTCAGCCCATCATGGAGGTGTCACACCTGGCAAGGCTAGAATTTATCATCCATCTTGAATAGCCTTTGGGAGGTGGAAAGCCATATTTTGTTAACTGCTACGTATGGTATACATGTATCTACGTGACAGATAGGAATGGACGACTCGGGTTTTGACCCAGCAACAGTGAAGAAACGATGGTATTGTTCCAAGTCAGGATGGTGAGTGGCTTGGAGGGGAATTTGCAAGAAGCGGTGTTGCCATGTATGGGCTGCCCTTCACTTTTAAAGTGGTAGAGATCATGGGTTTGGAAGCTGGTGTCAGAGAAGGCTTGGCAGATTACTGCAATGCATCTTGTAGATAGTACTCACTGCTGCCATAACCACTTTGGCCTGGGCTTTGGACACCTCCCCTAACATCTGCCTGAGGGACCTGGTGTAAAGTTTTTTGCCTGATACCACTCCCGCCCATACAATTTCACACTTTAAAAGCCAGTATTAATGCAAGTCATTGTGGTTGTGGATATTAAAAGTCTGAAATACAGCATGCACTTTCTGAGTATTCCATGTGGAGTTGAGAATTTCCTCAGAGCTGCTGTGGATTTTCCAGGAACCAGCATTGGGATCAAACATCAGCAAGTCTACAGTGAAGTGCAGAAGGAATGCTGCACTGTCAGAGGTGCCACCTTCTGAGTTAGACATTTTGAGTGGGATTTCTCCCACCCTGGTTATACTGTCTTCCACCCTCTCCCATCAGGTAGAGATACAAAAGTTTGAAATCACGTACCAACAGATTCAAGAAAAGTTTCTTCCCTGCTCTTATCAGACTTATGAACGGACCACTCATCTATTAGAGTTGATCTTTCTCTGCACCTTCTCTGTTGCTGTAACACTGTCTTCTGCTCTTTTACATTGATGTACTTATGGGGTTTGAGACTTGTGGTACTGGAAAGGCACAGCAGGCCAGGCAGTATCCAAGGAGCTGGAGAGTTGACATTTCAGGCATAAGCCCTTCATCACGAAATGTTCTATTATCCTGATGTACTTATATAAGGTATGGTTTGCCTGGTTAGCATGTAAAACAATGTTTCACTGTATCTCAGTACATGTGACAATAAATAATCAAATCAAAACAAAAAAAAACTGACTGTAAAGGAAAAAAAGAGAGTAAGGAAGCACTCTCTGGGTTCCTGGATAATATATCTATCATACAATGTCATTAAAATCACATATCTGTTCAAAGTCACATTAGCATTTGTGGGATCTTGCTATGCAGAAATTGGCTATTCCACAATGAATTGGTGACTGCATAACAAAGGTACTGAATTGACCAGAAACCACACATTATAGTCATAGAGGACTACAGGTCAGAAATAGGCTCTTTGACCCATTGAGTCCACCCTAGTCAAAAGTAACCACCTTCTTCACCTGTCCCACTATCTTAAGGTACGTACACACTAAGACCACTCCAATAATGAGTGCTTTGCAGGATCATGCAGTCCCTTGTCTTGTTCGTCCTGCCCAAGTGCATCTCCGCACATTCATCCAGGTTGAATTCCATTTGCCTCTTCAAGAGGGAAACAATAGAAATTCTTTCTTTTATTCTTTTCTGGGAATGTCAAGAGTATTCCGCCAGCATCAGTAAGATGTCAAAGATTTAAATTATCCCTTGAACCCTCACATAATCAGGAATGTTATTATTAAAGCAAAAACATTCCACGTGACTCAGGTCTATGATCTTCATGTCATCTGGTCTAAATATTTTTTACGTTGACTATATTAGTTCTTTCAAATCACTTGTTGTTAAAAGTGCGAGACGACGACAGGATTATTACAGCTGCAAAATGCAAAGGAGCCAAAGGTACAAATCAGAAGCATGAGGATGTATTTTTCTGAATGATTTGAATATTTAAAAGATTCATATGTTTCACAGTGAGATTCCAGCAGATGAGCAAGGGACAGCATGAATCTGGGATGAGGTGGGAATGGAAACCTTCACAAAAAAGCCAACTAAATATAGAGATGCTGTGAGTTCCAGTCCTATTTCTTCCAGGTTTATATTTACTTCTCAGTTTACACGGTGCTGACAAACACTGCAGGATTCTGGGTTCATCAAAAAACTCAGATCCTAATTTACACCACTTTCTGTTCAAACGTCACAAACCACATGGCAACACAGCTTACACACACACTGGGAGCCTCCTGTTCATTTTTGGATGCTTATTTGCTCATCAGAAATAGTTAAATATAATGGTTTACAGAAAGGTGAGGTCCCTGCAGAATGTGGTTCCCCATCTGAATCAATCGGGGCCACCTATTTTAAACTGATTTTTGTGAGATCCATCTTTATTCCGAGTTAATGGAGGGCATCCTGAAGATGATTACATCGTCACAGATGCTGCTGTCCAAAAATACCTCTGTCCCAATAAAGGTATCCCACAAGTGCTTCCACAGACTGTAATAGCCATTTCGTCAACTGAGCTCTAAGGTGAGATGGAAAAGATTTCAAAGGAACCAGAGTGGCAACTTTTTCACACAGGGGATGGTGTGTTTATGGAACGAGTTGCCAAAGGAAGTGGTGGAGGCTGGTACAATTACAACATTTAAAAGTCATTTGGACAGGTACATGGATGGGAAAGGTTTAGAAGGACATTCTGAGGAAGGATCCCTTAACCCAAAACGTTAGCTCTGTTTTCTCTCCAGCTCAGCACTTTCAGCAACTTCTATTTCTCCCTGTCAGTAAGCTGTGTTACCATGAGGTTTGTGGCTCAGGAGTCTACTCTGTACACTGGAGAGATGAGCATGCCTGTCTTTTCTTAACAGTCTGAATGTGAGGTGTCTCCCAGCGTGGCTGTCTCATGCTGGTGTTGAGATCTGCTCCCTATGTGGAGGTGTTCTTCATCTTCAGTTTCCAGGTATTCCAGCAGCCCGGCTGATGGTCTCAACTGGGGTGGTGATCTTCTTTGGTGGAGGCTTCGGGCTTAGTATCTGGTGGCGTGGCAGTGTCATCCTAGTCACGTCTTCCATCATTCCCAAATCAGCCCAGGAGCCGTTAACTGAATTATGACAAATATTGTATTAATTTTACTATTTTTTATATTATGTATGACTTTTGTCATTGATGTAGGTACCGTAATGGGACAACTTATAAAACTTTTCACAGTATTTTTCATGTAAATGTACAGGTAACAATAAATTGTTATTGTATTCTATTCTATTCTATTCCTGACTGAAGGATGGCTGCTGTTAAATGTGCTACAAGCCCTTTCCTTTACATGACTGGATATGCCCCTATTCCCTGTGAGCATCTCTGTCACTCTCCCATCCTCTCTTCACAGTCTATTTGCACATGACTGCTGATGTCACTATTAACATCTCTTTATCATATCCATTCTCAGTACACCATAGTAAGTGCAGCAACAGAACTGTACACTGCACAATCCCAGAAACTGATGCTGGAACAATCGCCAATTGTTGCCTGAGAGAGACTTTGTTAAGCAAAGGGATTAAAGGATATAGGGCAATGAAGACATGTTTACAGATCAGCCATTATTTCACAAAATGATGGAATAGGCTTAAGGGCTAAATGGAATGGCCCTGTTTCTATCTTCTCAGTTGTCTGCAAGCAACTCAACTTCTGAGTCAGATTCTGGTGATAAAATCTCTTCCCCATTGTTTGCTGATATTCACTGTGCAAGGTTATGCATACGGAAGCAGGGAACTGCTGAGAGGCTGATACCTTTGGAGCCATAACACAGTATGAACTAGGAGGAAGAGATACAACTGGCAACACGAGGGAACGTATTTTATATACAGCTAAAGGTACATAGCAAGAAAAAAACTTCTCTTATCAACAAAAAGCCATCTTATCTCACACACTTTGCTGCGTTTCCATTACCGACTCCGGCCGCTGCAAATGCATCTGGCACTGAAAATTCATCAAAAGCTTTACTCAGTGAGATTGCTGTTTATCTCTAAGGATTTCCTCTCATGGTTTATAGCCTGTCAGCCATCTGCTGTAGTATTTCTCTCCTGCATTGAGGATTTACCTTGACCGGACACGTTTAATGCTGCTAATTTCCTTTTACAAAATTGTACTAGATGTTTACTTTCCCAGATAAAGTAAGCAATTTAACTCATTTAATGACCCACTTCTTCTGCCAACAGCATATCATGGCTGCAGTGTTCTATTGATCAGATGCACTGCAGCAACCACACAGAATTATAAATGTGATCTGTACCACTCAATGCTACGGATACCAGCTAGGGATGGACAATAGAGCCAGTGACACCGTGGGCGGCACGGTGGCACAGTGGTTAGCACAGCTGCCTCACAGCGCCTGAGACCCGGGTTCAATTCCCGCCTCAGGCGACTGACTGTGTGGAGTTTGCACGTTCTCCCCGTGTCTGCGTGGGTTTCCTCCGGGTGCTCCGGTTTCCTCCCACAGTCCAAAGATGTGCAGGTCAGGTGAATTGGCCATGCTAAATTGCCCATAGTGTTAGGTAAGGGGTAAATGTAGATGTAGGGGTATGGGTGGGTTATGCTTCGGCGGGGCGGTGTGGACTTGTTGGGCTGAAGGGCCTGTTTCCACACTGTAAGTAATCTAATCTAAAACCCCAGCCCATGAGTAAGTAAAAATACATTAATACAATACAAGTTGGCTAGATTACTAAAAACACTTGAGAAGCAGTTCACAGAACTGGCTATTTGGAAGCAGGCTATTTGGCCCATTGAGTCCACACTGACTGTCTGAAGAGTATCCCTCCCAGACCTAACACCCTATCCTGTAACCCTGCATTCCCCCTCACCTGTAGATCCCTAGGCACGATGGGCAATTTAGCACAGCCAATCCACCTAACCTGTACATTGTTGGACTGTTGGAGGAAACTACAGCGCAGCTATGCAGACACAGGGACAATGTGCAAACTGCACACAGACAATTGCCCAAGGCTGGAATCGAACCCAGATTCTCAGCACCGGAGGTAGCAATGCTAACTATTGAGCCAGCTATGGGACACATTGGGTCAGATGTGCCATTGGCCAACTACACCTGTATTTGATTGGATTTGATTTATTGTTGTCACATGTACCAAGATACAGTAAGAAGCATTGTTTTGCGTGCTAACCAGGCAAATCATACCTTACACAAGTACATCAGGGTAATAGAAAAGAATTCAGAATATCGTGTTACAGCTACAGAGAAAGACCAATGTTAATAAACGATACCTTCTGCAGATCCCCCAGTGGAAAGAGAACTGGAAAAGGTGCTCCAAAAATCAGCTTTATCCTGGGAAGGGACACCTTGCTTACCCTTCACGGTAAGCAAGATGTCGCCCACTGCCATTCAAGTGAAGGGACAATCCACATGGTATCATCTCAATCATTGCACCAGAGCTGTCCTGCAGACGCAGACAGACTCTGGAGCTGAGGTAAGTGAAGGTGAAGAAGGTGACCGAATGGGACGCAATGGGAATCGATATTCCTTCACTTTGAGCAGTCGGTGAATGAGGTGCCTTCAGGGCTATCAGAGATGGGTCTGTGGAAGATGAATTTTCTGTTGATTGTATGGCTGGGGACGGGTTGGGGGAAGCCAGTAATGTCTCCCTCCCCAGCCCTGAACCATTTTACTCCTGTACAGACTTGGGGACCATCAATTTGGCAGACCTGGCGGATCTCACTTGGTAGTGCCAAAGCCCTGCAAAGCCTAGCCGAAAGGTATAGCAGAGTGAGGAGTGCGGAGCCCATTCCACTAGCATGGTTGTCTGCTCACTGCAATCACTACTACCAAAGGGCAAATCACACAGCAGCGATATGGACTAGAGAGGGCTGCTTCCTGTGTGCTAAATCACAACCGTCAGACTTTGACATTCTTGTGCCCTATAATTCTTCCACCTGCTCCCAGTGGCAACAATGATGACCCCATCAGCCATTTGATCCCAATCACTCATCATTATATATGCGGCCCTGTTGCTCTTTCTGGTGACTCCTCCTTCAGGCTTCCACATTATACCGTCAGGATGAATGGGGGACACAGCAACACCAACAGAGTTGAGGTTATGGTGCACCTTAGTCTACCAGTAAAGGTAACCAGACATTCTCCGTAGCTCATTTCACAGTGTGTAGAAGTTTGAGCTTTGACCATTTCAGACAACATGGCCACTTTGAAGGTCCAAATGGGAACACGCTTGGCATTGAGACATTGAGACTAACACAATGTTCGGTGCCAGTGCGCCACACACCGAGTTCATTATCAAAACTCAGCACATTCCTTTAGCTGATGCCTGGTGGCAGTGTAGCCTGGAAGGAGTTGGGGGGAGACAAAGCTTCCCTCTGGCTGGTATGGTATCTGCATCCATGTGATGCTCCTCCATGAGACTGATGTGTCACCACGGGCCCAGTTTGATGCCCAATTACAGCTGACTTTGCACAGCCCAAACAGGAGTATGTCCCTGATCCAGCAATATGAATTGATGGTATAGGGCAGCCAAGGGGCATCCCTAACGAGTTCAAGGCCAGAATGAGATTGCCGCAGGCTGGGAAGCACTTATCCCTGTCATTGGTGTAAGCAAAGTTGCTGACTGGATTAATTACATCTATTACAACCAGCAAAGATTAATTAATTACACTGATGGTGCCCTCTCAGCATTAGTGAGCAGTTCGATACAACCAGAGAAATGGCTTGGCAAAACAGGCTAGTTGGCTGTTGGCTGAGAAAGGTGTCTGTGTATTGTTTGGGGAACGTTGCTGTGCCTTCATATCCAATAACAATAGCCTGAAAGGATAATTTATTAAGGCTAAGGAATCTAAGGAAGGAGCTTAAGGAGAATGCAGGGTCTGGCCATCGGTTTTTTGGCTGGTTGGATAGCATTTTGGGTAGATGGGAGGGCTTGGTTTGCCAAGATTGGGATTGTTGCAGGTATGGTGCTGATTTGTTGCATTTTCCTTTTGCTGTGCTAATCCTCTTATTAAGTTTTTGTTAGTGTGTCTTGCTGCGCGACAGTTCCCTGTTGTTCCAGTGGACTCTAGACCAATCCCCTCTTCCACTGAGGTTCCAACACTCTGTTAGTATGTCTGCTGTCTGCTGAAGTGCTGAAGCTTTGTCTGGTTAAAGATGTCTGAATTGTGTTGTGTTGCGTGCGCTTAGATTGTGCGAGGTCCTTGGGTCTTTTCTCCTGTTCTAGCTATTGTGGGATGGGGTTTTGGCTCAGTGACTTCAGGAATGGAGGGAGAATCCTTTGAGAACTGGGCCCCAGAAATTGTTTTTGCCCACTTTCAGAGGTTCAACTACCAATTTGGCCTTTGTACATCCAGCCGCATTGTATTCTTTCTCTGTGTGAGACCAGTAGGTCTCAAAGTGGGGAATATGGAATATATGGAAGTTAATTCTGCAGTTATGTAGTTAACTTAGTGGAGTAATGCATGCATAGGATCATGTTACAGATGAACAATAGCTGGACTCACGTAACAGACAATGGTAGCATACCATTAGCAAGCTAAATCATGTGATAGATGCGCTAATGTTAAAGACGATGGTGGTGTAATGTGATAGGTTAAGTGTAAGTAGCAGACTAGTGTGGCAGAAGGTGATTAGCTTAGAAGGACAAAGCAAGCTCATGTGATTGGTTATGCTAATGACACCAGATAAGCACGGGAACTTGAAAAGTATAAACGGGAGAGGCTCTAAGAAGGGGTGGGCAGGCACAGAAGACATTTTCTGACTGCCACAGCTTTTGTTTGCAAATAAAAGTTTAACTTCCTAAAGGATTTTCTGCGTCTCCTGGTATTATTCTGAGTATCGGGTGATCTTTCCACAACAATAGTAGCACAGAAAGTCATACGTCCAAATCTGCTGATGACACAAAGTTAGGCAGCATTGTGTACAGTGTAAATAATAGTATGACATTACAAAGGAATACTGATAGGCCAAGTAAATGAGCAAAACTGTGGCAGATGGAATTCAATGTAAGCAAGTGCGAGGATCCATTTTGAACAAATTGTGGTACTTTCTAGATGGAATTACATTAAATACAGTGGGTGTCAAAAGACACTTTGGGTCCAGATGTGTTGATCTTTATAATGCCATAATCAAGTGCAGAAAAATAATCAAGGATGCTAATGAAAAACTGGCCTTTGTAGTGAGAGGACTGGAGTAAAAGGATATCAAAGTTATGTTGCAATTATACAAGACCCTGGTTAGACCCCACATGTTTATCACATAGTGTGTTATAATAATGGATTGCTTGAAAGATGAAAGCACAATCCCTGGCAACTTCAAAAAAAGACTTGTACATATATTTGAAATGAGAAAAATTGCAGGAGCATGGGGATAGAGTGGCAGAGTGGAACTAATTAGGCAGTTTCCTCATAGAGCCAGCACATTGGCAGAGATGAATGACCCTTGATGTCTGTGCAGCAAAATTCTATCCAGGAAAATCAACATTAGTTCTTTTGTCACTACTCCGAATCCCGTTTCTCCGCTCGTGTACGGAGCCCTGAGGGTTTACCTCCTCTTCGAAAGAGTTCAGTGTTGACGATAGCAGCCATCGACTGTAGTTTCTGCTTCACCAGGCGATCTCGAGGAAGGTTCATGATGAAACTGTGCAACAGGCGGCTACAAGCAAACAAAAGAAAAACAAAACAAAATCACGTTAGCGGAGAAGGAACTGAATATTCATGAGGTGCCCTCAGCAGAATCTGAGCAAACATCAAGGATCCATCAGTGCATTCTGAGAGCATTAAATATTAATGAGCTCGACATAATCTGACAGAACGTTGAATGTTAATTAGATGTATTCGAAAGGTCTGGCTGTAAAAGAAAACACGATCCAGATTACATGAACCATTTGGAATTTTTCTTTGTTCTAATTGTGGGTCAGTTCCATGCTCATCATGCAGCGTGTTTTTATCCCATGCGTAAGCTGGATGGTCATGATGATCCTTCAGGCCTTCTTCGTCTAGCACAGCGGCCATTTTGAATCTCTCTTCAGGCTATCTTCCTGCCCTGATGACTAATTGACTCAGAGTCGTAAAGCTAGAATTGGCGTTTATCTGGAATACTGTTGGCTAACTTATTTATGGGAGAATGGAAGTGTATTGGAAACACTTCAGAGGAGGTTTCCAAAACTAACAACTGAAGCAGGCAGATTGTTTTATGAGGAAAGATTGGACAATCACGGCTTGTATCTCTGGGAGTTTAGAAAGGTCAGGGCTGAGTTAATTGAAACATCCAAGTTCCTGAGGGATCTTGACGTGGAGTTCGCACGTTCTCTCTGTGACTGCATGTGTTTCCTCCGGGTGCTCCGGCCTCCTCCACAGACGTGGAGGATAGGTGGATTGGACAGGTTAGACCGTCCATAGTGTCAGTGATGTGCAAGCTAGGTGGATTAGCCGTGGTAACATGGCTAATCGTAACGAGGATCACGTGGATAGAGTAGGGGGAGGGCTCTGGATGGAATGCTCTTCGAGGGCCAATGTGGACTGGATGGGCCAAATGGCTTGCATCCACACTGTAGGGATTCTATGATGATGATGATGATACATGTGGGGAGGATGGGAAAATCTTGAACTGGAGGTCACTGCTTAAAAGCAAAAATTGAAGAAGGGAATTATGGCAGGTTTGGAGAAAATAAGGACTGTAGATGCTGGAGATCAGAGTCAAAAAGTGTAGCTCTAGAAAAGCACAGCAAGTCAAGCAGCATTTGAGGACTAGGAGAGTCGATAGTTTCTGGCATAAGCTCCGGCCTCCTCCATAGACGTGCAGGATAGGTGGATTGGACAGGCTAGACTGTCCATAGTGTCAGTGATGTGCAAGCTAGGTGGATTAGCCCTGACCTGCTATGTTTTTCCAGTGCCACACTTTTAGACGGCAGGTTTGTGATGTAGAGTGATGCCAACAGTGTGGGTTCTCTCTGGATGATGTTGCCACGAAGGACTGTCCTCCTCAACCTTGCCTGAGATGTGGTGACCCCCCAGGTTAAACCAGCACCACCAGGCATCTCTCTATAATGAGTGCTTGGGCTATGGTGACTTTACCTTTTTTACTTTAAAAAGAGTTGGCCCATTTAAAAAGGAGACAAGGTGTAATTGTTTCCCATAAGGGGCTGTAGCTTTTTGAAACTTTTTTTCTGAAAAAGTCAGTGGAAGCAGAATGCTTGAATATGTTTAAGGCAGAGGTGGACACATTCTTTCTGTCAGGTTATCAGGAGTGGATTGCAGGTTACAATCAGACTAGCCATGATCTTACTTAATGGTGCAGGAGTTTCGAGGGGCCGAATTGCCTATTTCTCTTTGTTTATATATTTGCATACTTCTGAATTTTCCCAAAGTGCTTTGCAATATCAAATACTTCTAAAATGTAACTGTTGCTATAAAGTCAATAACAACACTGCCGATCTGAGCACAGCAAGCTCCTACAAGTGTCAATGATGGCATGGCATGGTGGCTCAACAGTTAGCACTGCTGCCTCACAGCACTAGGATCCCAGATTCGATCCCATCCTGGGGCGAATGCCGGCGTGGAGTTTGCACATTTTCCCTGTGTCTCCACATTTCCTCCAGGTGCTCTGGTTTCCTCCCACAATCCAAAGATGTACAGGTTAGGTGCATTGCAGGCGAATGTGAGTACTGCAGATGTTGGAGGATTCCTGATTAAGGGCTTTTGCCCAAAATGCCAATTTTCCTGCTCCTCAGATGCTGCCTGATCTGCTTTGCTTTTCCAGCACCACACTCTTGACTCATGCTAAAATTGACCATGGTGTTCAGGGATGTGTAGGTTAGTTGCACCCCCTGTGTAGTCAAGGGGTAAATGTTGAGTAATAGGATAGGGGAAAGGGTTATTCTTCGGAGGGTCGATGTGGATTTGTTGAGCCATACGGCCTGTTTCCACACTGTAGGGATTCTATGACACAAGAAAATCCATTTTGCAGCTTTATTGATGTTTGGTAGGTAACTATTTATAAGATCACTGGAGATCCATGTCCTCATCTCCTTCAAAATAGTGTCAGAGAATTTTCTATATCAGCAAGACCATTAGATTACAAGAAGCAGGAACAGTCGTTCCTCAAACTTATCCCACCAGTTAACAGGATCATAGTTGATCCGACATTCCTCACATCCACTTTCCTCCCCTTTCCCCATACTGCTGATTCAACTGATCAAGAATCTATCTCAGCCTTAAATACAGACAAGGACTCTGCCCCCACAGCTGTCTGTGGCAAGGAGTTCCAAAGACTCACAACCTTCTGAGAGAAGAAATTCACCCTCATCTCAGTTTTAAATCAGTGCCCCTTTATTCTAAGACTGCACCCTTTGCTCCTAGACACTCCCACGAGGTGAAAGGTCCTTTTAGCATTCACCTTGTAATGCCAATTAAGAATCCTATATGTTTCAATGTGGTCACTTCTCAGAGGACAGTGGACACTTTGCTTCAACAGTATCTCAGAAAGACAGCAGTCGTCAATGCAGCACTCTGCGAGCCGGAGTATCAGCCATTTGTACACACAGGACAAACGTCTGAACCATTATGCCTCTATTTCTAAGGTGAGAGAGTACTTTCAATGAGCCATGGTTAATAGTGCTTTTAGGAACATATTCCCAACTTTGTGCAGTGCACTTAGCTCTGAGCCCAGCTGCAAAATACAAGTTCAAAGCAGCATGAAAGTTTTTCTATGCAAACAGAAACAGCTGGATTAATTTTCAATTTCAGTAAAGCTCTCCCTTCAGCACAAATGTTGCTTGTTATATATTCATTTGGGGCAGGTCTAGAAGACAGCTTGTTCTGAAACAAACCAAGCAAGGCTGATAGCCCTCAGTCAGAAGGTCTGCTAGCAGCCTGGTCATATTGCTGCATCAGCAATCCGCACTAAAGCACCAGAGATGTGAGTTCAAATCCTATCCCTGAAACCGATGCAATTTAAATTGAACTAGTTAAAGAGTTAGAAGTAAAAAGCTAGTCCCAGGAATGTTGGCCACATAAATTTCAGTCCAGCCCCTATCACTTTTTATTATTCTAACCTAAGATTGTAACCCTTTGTTCCTTCATAGATAATTTTAATCAATGTGTTCAGATGAGTTATGACACACTTCTGAAGCAGGTAGGAGTTAAACCAGGGCCTTCAGGCCCCAATTCAGGGACACTACCACCATATGACAAGTTCCCTCCCTTCTCGCTCATATACTTATCAATATTCTCCTTAAATGCATCAACACCATTTAATTTAGCTTCACATTGTCACCATACTTGGGTAATGACCTTCTAAACTCCCTTTTGGATTTCTTGGTGACTGTTTTGAGTTGATGTCCTCTTGGGTGGAATTTGGTTTCTGTCAGAACCACCTCGGTGCCTTGGAGAGATTCATCACTGCCATTTTGTCTGACTGGTATTCATCTCATTTACTGATACCACAGAATCACAGAATTGTTACAGTACAAAAGGAGGCCTTTTAACTCATGGTATCTGCTCCAACCCTCAATTTATTTCAACTGGGTGCCAATCTCATATCGCTATCCCATTGTCTTGCATATTGTTTCTACCAGGATGTTGCCTGGAATGGAGAGTAGGTCGTACGAGGATAGGTTGAGAGTTCTCGGCCTTTTCTCGTTGGAACGGCAAAGGATGAGGGGTGACTTGATAGAGGTTTATAAGATGATCAGAGGAATAGATAGAGTAGACAGTCAGAAACTTTTTCCCCGGGTACAACAGAGTGTTACAAGGGGACATAAATTTAAGGTGAAGGGTGGAAGGTATAGGGGAGATGTCAGGGGTGGGTTCTTTACCCAGAGAGTGGTGGGGGCATGGAATGCGCTGCCCGTGGGAGTGGTAGAGTCAGATTCATTGGCGACCTTTAAGCGGCATTTGGATAGGTACATGGATGGGTGCTTAATCTAGGATAGAAGTTCGGCACAACATCGTGGGCCGAAGGGCCTGTTCTGTGCTGTATTGTTCTATGTTCTATGTTCTATGTTCTATGTACTTCAATAACTATCCATTGCCCTCTTTAATGCCACATTTGAACCTGCTTCCATAATATTTCTAGGCCATGCCTTCCAGACCCTAACTACTCGCTGTGTGAAATGCTTTTTTCTCACCTGATGTAAGCCTTTTTTCATAAAACTCTTTGAATCTTTGACCTCAGTTTTCAATCTGTTATGATTTGATGTTGAAAATTCCTACCAAATCTCCTTCTCTTCAATATTTTCTCAGAATTGACATTTCTCAGTCCTAGGACCATTCTTGGAAACTTCTCTGAATGAACCATGGATATTGTATGCTTTACCATCATGTCTCTCTACCTATTTTGTCACCTTATGCAGAATTACGTCCATGTAATCCAAGTTAGTCAGCTCCAGCACTCACTTTAGAATAGTGCCCTGTATTTTATACTGCCCCTTCATGTTCTTCGTTCCAAAGTGCTTTAGCACTCTCTTTTCTGCTTTGAGATTCACCTGTCACCCATCCACCCACCCACTCGATTGTATCAACATCCTTTGATGTTCTGCACTGAGCTTCTTCTACATTTTCTGTCATCAAATCTGAAGCTGCAGTTGAGGATTACGAATAGGACAATTGATTATGTTGATTTTATTTGTGAGTATTTGATGCTGATAGTGGGTAACGCAGTGGATAAATGTTCCTCTCACAATCCTATTGCATAGAGGACCAGGAAGTTTTTTGATTTAGATGTGGCTAAATTAGCAAACACTCACAAACTCTGCACAGAGATGACACTGGAGTGGATTCTCACAGAGGTAATGGAGATCTCAGCAGCTATAGCTGGAGAGCTGGCAAGATCATTTTTGGGATTGCCCGCTCTATAATGTGCCAAGTATGCACTTGTCATAGACATACAGTTATACATAACGGAAACAGACCTTTCATTCCAACTCACCCATGCTGACAAGATATCTGAAACTGACCTAGTCCCATTAGGCCTATATCCCTCTAAATCCTTCCTATTCATATACCCATCCAGATGCCTTTTAAATATAATTGTAGCAGCCTCCATTACCTCCTCTGGCAGCTCATTGCAAGCACACACCACCGGACAACATAGGGCAGTCCCCAGGGGTCAAGAATACAAAGGAGGTGGAAGACATCCTCTCGACTGAGAACTGCCAATCAACCATAGGCTCGATTCATTGCTGGTTTCCAGGCTGGAGGTGAATGCTGGCGGGAGAGGAGCTGATGGGTGTGGGTCATAGAAGAGGATTGGGGGCAGAGGTCAGCAACAATGATGGAACAGGGGCCATCAGTCCGTTGCCCCCCTCCCTTCTCAATGCTTGTTCCCTCCTCATGAAACTTCCTTCATCATCAAACCAACCATAGGTAAAGGGTTAAGTTTCCGCTAGTGTTATCTACAGGAAGGACTTTTCCCCAGGCTGTGGGTGTGAAGAACTAGGGGACATAACCTCAGGATAAGGAGTGGCCATTTAGGTCTGAGATGAGGAGGAGTCTCTTCATTCCGGGAGCGATGAATCTTTGGAAATCTCTGCCCTAGAGGACTGCAGAGGCTCAGTCATTGCAAATGTTCAAGACAGGAATTGACAGATCTCTAAATATTGAAGGTATTAAGAGATAGAGAGATCAAATGGGAAAATGGTGTGGTAGATTAGTTGGGATCAAGTTGACCGGCAGACTCAGCTCATTGAACCAACTCCTGCTCCTAATTCCGATGTTTCCACATTTCAACAGCACAGATATAGACCATTTGGCCCAACCTGCACCAGTCTTTGTATCCCACATGTGCTTTCCTTCATCCTCTTTTGGAGTAAAGAATTCCTGAATTCTCCGTTAACTTTATTGTGAGAATCTGACATTTGATTTCTCACAATTAATAAAAACACTTTACATCTCCCTCTATAAAACACTTTCATAAATTGAAAGGTCTCTATCTGGTTACCCCATGTTTCCTCAGCGATCTCACAGAAAGAACAACAGCCTTTCCTGAGAATTGTAACTGTTTGGTTCATGGGCAGTCGGGAGACAGGCCTCCTTTAACTCTCAATGGAAGGGATTAATTTTAAGGGAACACACAATGGAAATAGATGGAAGGAAAAGGAAATCAAGGGCCTGAAGTGATCCTATCACATTTCCACTGTGTGAGTTAGCTATTATCAGCACATCCGCAGCATGCACATTCCTAAACATCATACTGTTGGATGGCCAAAAAATTTTCATAAGACTATTTTTTAGTTTAGTAAAAAACATTTGCTTCAATTTTCAATTAAGATACTAACTGGAGCTTCAGCTCCATTGGCCTTCATTGTACTCCTCCCAGAAAGCAGAGAGACCAAATAATTAGTTGCCTGATTGCTATTTTGCCAGAAGGTTTGAAGATATGGGTGTCATATGCAACAACACCATGACTTGAATGACAGAGGTGTGGTACTATTGCTGGACTATTAATTCAGAGACCTAGGTCATGTTCTGGGGACCTGGGTTCAAATCCCACCTTGGCAAATGGTGGAATCTGAATTCAATAAAAATCTGGAATTAAGAGTCTAATGATGACCATGAATCCATTTACAATTTTCAGGAAAAACTCATCTGGTTGACTAATCCCTTTGAGGGAAGGAAACAGCCATCCTTACCTGGTCTGGCCTATATGTGACTCCACACTCACAGCAATGCGGTTGACTCTTAGCTGCCCTCTGGGCAATTAGGGATGGGCATTAAATGCTGGCCTAGCCAGTGATGCCCTCATCCCATGAATGAATTTTACAAAATGTACTGTTGCCAACTTTACAGTTGACACAAAAATAGGTGTCAAAGTGGAAAAGCACAGCCGGTCAGGCAGCATCCAAGGAGCAGGAGAGTCGATGTTTTGAGCAGGCAACAGCGAGGGTGATACAAAGAATCTGCAGATGGACTCAGATGAGTTAACCAAATGGACCAAAATTTGGCAGATGGAATATAATCCAGGAGGACCAGTTCCAATACCGTACAACCCCAGATGGTCTCCTTCTTCAAAGACCGCAATATCCCTCCTGACGTGATCGACGATGCCCTCCACCGCATCTCCTCCACTTCCTGCTTCTCCGCCCTTGAGCCCCACCCCTCCAATCGCCACCAGGACAGAACCCCACTGGTCCTCGCCTACCACCCCACCAACCTCCATATACATCATATCATCCGTCGTCATTGCCGCCACCTCCAAACGGACCCTACCACCAGGGATATATTTCCCTCCCCTCCCCTATCAACATTCCGAAAAGACCACTCCCTCCGTGACTCCCTCGTCAGGTCCACGCCCCCCACCAACCCAACCTCCACTCCCGGCACCTTCCCCTGCAACCGCAAGAAATGTAAAGCTTGCGCCCACACCTCCCTCCTTACTTCCCTCCAAGGCCCCAAGGGATCCTTCCATATCCACCACAAATTCACCTGCACCTCCACACACATCATTTACTGCATCCGCTGCACCCGATGTGGCCTCCTCTATATTGGGGAGACAGGCCTCCTACTTGCGGAACGTTTCAGAGAACACCCCTGGGACACCCGGACCAACCAACCCAACCACTCCGTGGCTCAACACTTCAACTCCCCCTCCCACTCCACAAAGGACATGCAGGTCCTTGGACTTCTCCATGGCCAGACCATAGCAACAAGACGGCTGGAGGAAGAGCGCCTCATCTTCCGCCTTGGAGCCCTCCAACCATAAGGGATGAACTCAGATTTCTCCAGTTTCCTCATTTCCCCTCCCCCCACCTTGTCTCAGTCCCAACCCTCAAACTCAGCACCACCTTCCTAACCTGCAATCTTCTTCCTGACCTCTCCGCCCCACCCCCACTCCGGCCTATCACCCTCACCTTAACCTCCTTCCACCTATCGCATTTCCAACGCCCCTCACCCAAGTCCCTCCTCCCTACCTTTTATCTTAGCCTGCTGGACACACTTTCCTCATTCCTGAAGAAGGGCTCATGCCCGAAATGTCGATTCTCCTGCTCCTTGGATGCTGCTTGACCTGCTGCGCTTTTCCAGCAACACATTTTCAGATGGAATATAATACAAGGTTTTGCACTTTGGCAGGAAGATTAGAGGTGCTGGGTGAATGCAGAAAGGCTGGAAAAAGCTAGGGAACAGTTCAATTTGGGGACCTCATGCGTTAATCCAAAATGATAGCATGCAAATTCAGGAATGAACAGGGAAGTCAAGTGGAATTCTGACTTCCGTTTCCAGAGAAAAGAGGATTGAAAACAGGGAAATCTTGCTAAACAAGTCACGAGTTAGAACATTCCTGGAATGCTGTGAATAGTTTTGGCTCCTCATCTACCTGCATTGGAGGTAGTCCAGGGAAGGTTCATTAAGTTTATACTGGCTATTGTCTTCTCATGAAGTTGAACAGTGTGGATTTGTACTCATTGGGGCTCAGAAGACTAAGGCGTCATCTTATTGAAACCTACAGGCAGGAAGATGGAGAGAAATTGTTTTCCCTTTTGAGAGAATTGTGATATTCTGGTTCTTGGGCCATTAGGAGATAGGTTTCCTTTAAACCTCAGAAGAGGGAGTTAATTTTACGGAAACATGCAATGGAAATGGAACCACAGGATTTAATCACAGAGCAAGGACTCACCCACTTAGGACACAGATGGGAGGGGGCGGAATTTATTCCCTTAGAGGGCAGTGAATCTTTACCGCAAGGGACTATTGAGGCTGGTCATTCATTATTAGTGAGATAGACAGATTTTAAGTCATGGAGGGGAACAAGTTAAGGTTTATCAGCCAGATATGAACGCATTAGATGACAAAGCAAACCTGCTGGGCAGAATGATCTACCTGTGCCGCTACATCTAATGGCCTTCCAATTATACTCAGCTTTGGATGCTTGTCTCCCATGTGGATAATTCATCACTGTAGCTCACGCATCAGAATGAACTTCAAGGGAAAATACTGATAATTGTAGCTACGATAAAGAGGAAGGGTTCTGAGGAAGGGTCACCGGACCCAAACTATTAACTCTGATTTCTCCTCACAGATGCTGCCAGACCTGCAGGGATGGGATGATCTGGGGGCAAAAGCAGAAACAAGCTATTGAGTTAGATGATCAGCCATGATCATGGTGAATGGTGTCGCAGGCTCGAAGGGCTGAATGGCCTCCTCCTCTTCCTATTTTCTATGTGGTTGCTTTCAATCCTACATTGAGTGCTACTGGAAAGCCAGCATTTTTTTTGCCCAACCCCAATTATCCTTGGAAAAGTCACTGATGAGCTGGCTTGTTGAGCTGCTGCAGTGTTAGTGATACCAGTGCTGGTAGGGACAGTGTTCTAATAACATTTAGAGAGGAACGATATAGATCCAGGTTGGAATCGTGAGTTGCTTAGAGGGACACGTGCAGTGTTCCCATGCTTCTTCTGACTTTGTCCTTCTCAGTGCAAGGGATTCTAGATTTGGAACTGCTGCCATAAAGGACATTTGTGAACCAGCTTTTCCAACAATCAAACAGCTCAGTGCTTACTTTTCTGATTCAAGCTTATTAATTTTCAATTTTTAATTTTAAGTTCTCAAGGTACTCTGGTGGGATCTGAACTGTGGATTTGCTAGACCAATAATATAAGTACTAAGTAAGAAAAAAAAGCAAGAAATAAAGACAACTAAAGGATATGTTTGTCAAGAAAATACCAAGGGTGATGGGGTTAATTGGAAGGGTTGAAACTGGCCTGTGGAAGCTATCAAACCAAAGGGAGGCAAACACAGGGCCAGGAACAGCATAATTGATGAGACACAGAGTTCAGGACTACAGTGAAAAAATATAATGGGAAAAATATTAATTTCAGAAGGTTGACAGATTACAACACAAAGTTCAGCTGGGTTCGAGTCTAGCTCAGGCTGAGAAAACGAAGGTCTCCAGTCGGGCTGTGAGGCTCTGGCATAAATTAATTAGGCTGTAGTCTTCAACGAGGCTGAGTTAAGAATTCAGAAATTCCCTTAAATGATACGTGACTTGGCACTAAATCATCTGAGTAATTGCGACATATATTTCTGTGAGCTGGAGCCTAATGCTTTTAGGAGCATAAGATAAAAAGACTGAGATCCAGATGTCTCGTCTTCTACCAACCTGGCAATCAAATGATATAAAGCTAAAGTAATTGTTAATTAATCATTGCGACAAACTCTATTAGTCACTATAAAATAATCTCATGATTTGAGGGAAATCCTCAAAGGGGGAAAAGCTTTAGGATCCCAGTGTTGAAATGTCTAATACTCGGGGGCATGAAGAAGGATTACACCCAAAACGTCGACTTCTCCACCTCCTGATGCTGCCTGGCTGCGTTCTTCCAGCCTCCTGCCTGTCTACTTTGGATTCCAGCATCCGCAGCTTTTTTGTCTCAATACTAGAGGGCATGCATTTAAGGTGAGAGGGGAAAGTTCTAGCTATGAGGGGCACGTTTTTTACACAGAGAGTGACTGGAGTGTGGAATGTGCTGCCAAGAGTGGTAGTGGAGGCGGGTACGATAGGGGCACTTAAGAGACTTTTAGATGGACACATGAATACGCAAGGATAGGGACAAAGGGCAGGCATCATGTTCAGCATCACACGGTGTGCTGAAGGGCCCATTTCCGTCTATGTTCTATGTTATAGGAGCCATTGGTTAGACTGGTCCAGTATGGAATGTTGTTTCAAGGTTAAGATGTGTGAGGTTAAATTGTGGTGAGAACATAAGAAATAAGAGCTGGAGTAGGCCAATAGCCCTTTGATCCTGCTCCACTTTTCAAACATTTCAAGACTGATCTAATTTAGCATAGTTCTCCTGTATTATCCCTCTATCCCATGAAATTATTAATGTGCGGAAAGCAGTCCATCTTGATTCCAGATGTACCCAAAGACTGAGCCTTCACTGCTCTCCCTTTGCTGCGAATTCCAAAATGTCACTACGCAATGAGCGAAGAATGTGCTCTGCATCTCAGTCCTACATGGCTTGTCCTTTCACCCTGGAAATGTGCCACCCCATAGTCCATGCAGCCAGGGGTAAGAATCTCTGCCCTTGAACCACAGGCAGCATGGTGGCTCAGTGGTTAGCATTGTTACCTCACAGTGCTAGGGAACCTGAATTCGATTCCTGTGTTGAGCAACTGTCTGTGTGGAGTTTGTACATTCTCCCTGAGTTTATGCTGGTTTCCTCCAGGTGCTTTGGTTTGCTCCCACAATCCAAAGGTGTGAATTGGCCATGCCAAGTTGCCCATAGTGCTAGCTGCATGAGTCAGAGGTAAATATCAGGTGGGGGAGTGGGTCTGGGTGGGTTGCCTTTCGGAGGGTTGGTGTTGGGCCGAATGGCCTGTTTCCTCATTGTAGGTAATCTAATCTCACCTTGAACTGAGTGGCTTTGCTGGGCCTTTGCAGGGGGCATTTAAGAGTTGACCACATTGCTGTCACTTTGGAGTCACATTTAGACTAAGGATAACAGGTTTCAGAACCGGACAAATTTTTATAAACATACATAATGGTCACCATTACTGACACTAACTTCCAGATCGTTATTATTTGAGTTTAAAATTTCAACAATTGCCGTGGATGGATTTGATCCCATATCCCCTGAAGAATTAGCCTGGGATACTTGATTATTAGAGACGCCGCCATTTAATTTTCCAATCAGACGAAATAGGAGCAAAAGTAGACCATTCAATCCTTGAACCTGCTCTACCATTCAGTAACATCATGGCTGATCTGGAGCTGTTTTGAATTTCTTATGTTAAGAATGTTATATATGTTGACATGAGTTCACTCCCCTTTATATCAAACTCCACAGAATACAAATCCATTCTATTTCATCTTTCCTCAAAAGACAGTCCATCCAACCCAGGAATTAAGGCTAATGCAGTATACAGTGCAATTCATCACCTACTTCCTTATGTTCCCAGACTCATTTACTACTGGAACAACAATTACTTAATTAATTTATTTTTCAATATCCATGGAAACTCTACAATTTTTTATAATTCTGGCTAGCTTTCTCTCATATTCCAATTTTTCCCTCTTTATCAATGATTTCACCATTGATGGCCCTACCTTCAACTGATTATAAACTAAACTACAGAATTATGCCACTGAATCATTTTCCCATCCCTACTTGTCTCTCCCCTTCTGCGACAGTCTTTAAACTAAGCTTTTAACTAAACTTTTGATCATCTGTCCGAAATATCTTAACATGAATGAGCGTCAAATTTTGTTTTACAACGTTCCCATGAAATGCCTTGGAGAAAAGGAAAATGATGACTTGAAATGAAGTTATTGTTGTTACCACTTGGCTGGCACCTATCTGTGTGCCAACCAACTGCTATAAATTGGGTAAACTGTGAAGCAGAGCTAAAACTTAACAGGAGGACAAGCTGTGCATGTTGCTGATGGTTCACTTGTTCAGCATCTGTGTTGCGCGCAGGAGCAGAGTAAACAACATTCATCTTGAACCAGCAACACATTTTTCCAGCTAAGAGTGACAGTATGGCCTCAGCAAATCTAATAACCACAGAGTCAGAGAGTCATTCAGCATGGAAACAGACCCTTAGGTCTAATTTGTCTATGCCGACCATGTTCTCAAACTAACCTTGTCCCAATTGCCTGCATTTGGCCCATATTCCCCAAAACCTTTCCGATTCATGAGCTTATCCAAATGTCTTTCAAAAGCTGCGACTGTACCCGCATCCATCACATTCTCTAGAAATTCATTCCACGCATGAACCTGTTGCCCCTCAGACCCATTTTAAATCTTTCTCCTTTTCACTTAAAAGTGTGCCCCCAGTTTTGAATTCGCTTACCCTCGGGAAAAGACTCTTGTCATTCACATCTATGACCCTTGTGATTGTATAATCCTCAAAGGGGTCACTCCTCAACCCCCTACACTCCAGTGAAAAATGTCCCAGTTTTTCCAGTCTGTTTTATATTTCAAATCCTCTATTCCCAGCAACATCCTGCCAAATCTCTTCTGAACCCTCGCTAGTTTAATAATATCCTTCAGTGACAGTGACCAGAATGGCGCACAGTACTCCAGAAGAGGCCTCACCAATGTACTATACAAACTCAACATGACATCCCAACTTCTATAACCAAAGATCCGAACAACGAAGACAAGCATGCTAAACACCTTCTTAATGGTCAAGAGAGAATAACTCAGTTAATGTTTCAGGTCTGTGATCTTTATTGAGAGTATAACAGTTATATATAACAGATTATATAGTCAAACATTGCCTTACCTCAGCAAGACCGGATCAAATATTGAGGCAACATCCTGCAAGACAGTCGGCAAGTATTTCAGAGATGCTCCCTGAAACAGAACAAACGAGAGAGTTTAAACACAGAGAACACTGGAGAAACTCAGCAGGTCTGGCAGCATCTGTGGAGAGAGAAACAAACTTAACGTTTCAACTCTGACCTGACTATTTGTCAGACTATTTGACTATTTGTCAAACTGAGAGAATACAGTTGATCAGAGTTGACCACCGCATGGTGTCGGAGAGCATTCAGGTTTAGTAAGATCAAACACATTTTTACAATTAATATGCTTTTTAAAAAATATTTACCTTTCCTGAAACACTCAGCATTTATGCTACAGAAAGATGTTAACCAGCAAAGGTTTTCTGTTACCACTTTGCCCTACTCCATGATATTTTGTGACAATGTGAGCCTTCAAGAGGGAATTGGACTGTCCTGTGTCTCTTGAAGAGAGGTGATGTCAAACTGGTGTCAAGATGTCTGCTCCATGGAGAGAAAACAGCTTTGAGTTTTTAAAAAATTAGTCAAAAGAAATATGAGTGTGTGGAGTCAGGTGCTTACAGACCCAGGGTTTTAGTTTTGCTTTTAGTTGTTGAAGTTAGGATTTGTGGAATTGAAGCTCCAAGATACAGCTCTCTCTCTGCTGCTGCAAAATGCTTGAGGTCTCTTGGCTGCTAGATTTATTCTTTTAGTGTTTCATTCTGCTGGAATGGAATGAGAAGGTAGCATATGAGCAAATCTCTTTAGATAAATTTGCCTTTAGCAAGGGTGTGTTTATGGGATGCTGCCATATTGGAACAGTTAATGAGTAGGAATTAAGTAATATTTTATTCTGTTAAGTACTTCGATAGTTAAAGTTGTGCTAATTCAATTTTTGTTTGTGGTTTAACTGTGGTACAAGAATAGAGTGTGTTTTGCTTAAAGTTTGACCAGTTGAATCACATCTAGAACACAGCACCTTACACTTGCCTTTAAATAAGAAAAAGTTAGAGTCAAGACTGCCTCCTTGAGATATTTGAGGGGTTTTTGAATGACAATTGTTTCCTTTCTTCACATTTTTCTAATACCTGCTATGGAAAACCTTCTCCCTTTTGGTTGGTCACTATGTTTCTGCTTTTCACTTTGTTCAGAAGGTAAGACTGGGAGAGTCTGCTGACTATGCGAGACATCGAGCCGACTCTACAATCACGGGTATATCCGCCTTCAGCCTCAATATCCCATCCACTCCCTGCATCCCTTGTCTCTCGACAGGAAGACAGGAAGAATCTGCCAAACACAATCTTCAATAAATTCAAGGGTGGAGCATCCGCGAACTTATGGGTGGAAAATTCCAAAGACTTAACCTTCAGTGAGGAGGTTGGATCCCCCATCCTGAGACTGGGGGCTCCAAGTTCTAGACTCCCCAGGCAGTCGCTGCAAGCGTCAAGCAACCTCAGGGACTGGCCTGTTTCAGTGAGCTCAGCACTTTGATTAATCTTCAGAGGACCTCATTCTTAAAATAACCCTTTGTAGCCTTCTAATTCACTGAAAATCAATTGCTTTCCATCCTAAATTGGAATTGTGACAGGACCTGAAGCATATTTTGCGGGGAACCTTCCTATTCCCAGAAGGGGACACAGTTTGCTGAAATCCTGGCTCATACAGGTTGAGAGTCTTCCAACCCAATTTTCAGTCTCAAAAATGCACTGCAAATATTAATTTAGATAAATGTGAGGTGCTGCATTTTGGAAAGGAAAATCAGGGCAGGAGTGATACACTTAATGGTATGTACCTAGGTAGTGTTGCTGAACAAAGAGACCTTGGAGTGCAGGTTCATAGTTCCTTGCAAGTGGAGTCTCAGGGAGATAGGATAGTGAAGAAAGCCATTGGTATGCTTTCCTTTATTTATCAGAGTATTGAGTACAGGAGTTGGGAGGTCATGTTGTGGACATTGGTTAGGCTACTTCTGGAATACTGCGTGGTCGCCCTGCTATAGGAAGGATGTTATGAAACGTGAAAGAGTTCAGAAAAGATTTACAAGAACGTTGCCAGGGTTGGCGGGTTTGATGTATAGGGAGAGGCTGAATAGACTGGGGCTATTTTCCCTGGGTCATCAGAGGCTGAGGGGCAAACATTTAGAGGTTTATAAAATCATAACAGGCATAGATAGGGTAAATAAACAAGGACATTTTGCTGGGCTAGGGCAGTTCAAAACAAGAGGGCATAGGTTTAAGGTGAGAGGGGAAAGAAGGGACTAAAGGGCAACTTTTTCACGCAGAGAGTGGTGCATGTATGGAATAATCTGCATGTGGAAGTGATGGAGGCTGGTACAATTACAACATTTAAAAGGCATCTGGATGGGTATATGAGTAGGAATGATTTAGAGGGATATGTGTCAAAGGTTTCAAATGGGACTAGATTAATTTATGAGATCTGGTCAGCGTGGACAAGTGGACCGAAGGGTCTGTCTCTGAGTTGTACATCTCTATGACTTTGTGACTCTAACAACTCTCAGCAAATTCTTCTGTATGTTTTGTCCAAATCCATGTCATTACTCACTCTCATTGGTAAATCCCAACTGTCAATGCTGCTTGACAGCATCTTCATGGGCTTTAGTATCACATTAGCTTTTTGTAGCTCAGCTTCAACACGAGAAAGATTGATGGTGCATCAATTGTTTCGGCAATTAGAATTACCCCACATCTCTCTAAAGCCTTCATAAGTGTGCGTGACCTCAATTTAGATTTAAACATCTAATAATTTTAATTTTTAGTCCAGAAACAGGCCATTCACTGTATGTGTTATCATTTGTTCTCTCTGCTCATTTTGCTTCGCCAGACCTTATCAGTATATTTTGTATTATGTTCATCCTTCAGTGTTTATCTCACAAATGAACACATGACACATCTTTAACTATAATTTTATGAGCTGTCATTGAAAAATGTACAATTCTTATAGGGATGGATAGAGTAGATGTTAAGAGGATGAATACCTTGTCTGGGGAGCTGAGAACAGGGACATTTAGTCTCAGGATAAGGGGTCAGCCATCCAGAACTGAGATATAGAGAAACTTCTTCACTCGTGACGGTTGCAAATGTTTGGAATTTCCCATTCCAGAAGGTTACAAATACTTAATTGCTAAGCGTATTTGAGACTGAGACAGTATGTTTCAGAACACAAGTTGGAATCTAGCCATATGGAGATCCAATGGGAATGTGGTATCGAGGTGGACGATAAATCAGGATCTTACTGAATGTTGGTGCAAGTTTGTATGTTCTCACCCTGCTCCTTGATGCAAGATTGATCAGAGAGCTATTTACCTGCATAAGTAAAGTATTGCCTTCTAGGTTTGACATCATCAGGGTATTAAATGTCTCAAACAGATTTTGCATAGATTCTTCAAACTCTTTCTTTTCTTTGCCTTCATACAGCCTGAAACAAGACAACAGTTGGTTAGGCATGTTTCTGGCCTTTGTTGGCCTCGATTATGTGGGGTACATTTTCAATCCAATCAGAGCTTTTTCAGATCCAATCCCCAAACCAGCCTTTTATTCCTAGCATCACACGCCTTCACACTCAATGCAAGCTTCAGCAACATTGACAGTGCTTTCACCTAGCCACAGTGCCATCCTTGTGCAGCACGGGTCAGCAGGCAGCATCTCTTCGCCAAGTAGGTTCAAGTCCTACTCCAGAGACGTGAGCAGTGTAATGATTGTGATGAGGTCAGCCAGGTGGACCTCACAGAATAGGAGTTCCCTGATTAGAGCCGTAAACCTGGTCCAATCAGGGAGCCCTGGCTGACAGATATAAACAAGAGTGTCTGAGGGCTGGCTCTGTGGGAGCTGGGTCAGTGTCAAGGACTCTTCACCTGTAAATAAAGGGTGACTTGGTGACAGGGGACTGGCTTCTGTGGAGTTATTTTAAGCACAATCTAGTCTGATGCTTTCAAGCACTTTACTGAGGAAGTATCCACATGCAGCAAGACCTGGACAACAGTCAGGCTTGAACTGATACATATTAAGTGACATTCTCAACACACAAGTGTCAGGTAATGGCCAACTCCAAAAAGGAGTGAATCTACTCGTCTCCCCTTGACATTCAATAACATTACCACTGCTGACTCCCCCAACACTCCTGCTGTCCCATCTCTCCACATCCCAAACCCAGCATTCCCCTGCACCAACAACCCTCCTCCTACTATAAACATACTAGGACTAACCATTGGCCAGACTCTGAAATGGATCAGCCATATAAATATTGAGCAGAGACTAGGAATTCTATGGCAAGTCACCTATCTCCTGTCTTCCCAAAGCCTGTCCACCATCTGCAAGGTACAAGTCAGGAGTGTGGTGGAATACACCCCACTTGCCCGGATGGGTGCAGCACCTACACACTCAAGAAGCTCCACCATCCAGGACAAAGCAGTCTGCTCGATGAACTTCCAACCAACACTTCCAGTATTCATATCCTCCATCACCAACACACATTGACAGCAATATGCACCATCTACAAGACACTCTACAGCAACCAGCAAGGCTCTTTCTACAGCATCTTCCAAACCTGAGACTCTCCCACCGAGAGGAACAAGGGCAGCAGATATATGGGAACACCATCACTTCAAGCTCCCTTCCACATCACTCACCATCCTGACTTGTCATTGAATGTCAAGGAGAGACGATTAGATTCACTCCTTTTTGGAGCTGGTCATTACCTGACACTTCCTTCATCGTTGCTGGGTCCAAATCCTGGATCTCCCTTCCTAATAACACTGCGGATGTCCCTATGAGGCAAGGACTGCAGTTCAATGAGGCAGCTTACCACCACTTAGTCAAGGGCAGGTAGGGGTGATCAATAAAGTGGAAGAGTGTGGTGCTGGACAAGCACAGCCGGTCAGGTAGCATTCCAGGTGCAGGAGAATCGGCATTTCGAGCATAAGCTCTTCATCAGGAAACAATCAAGTGGCTGAGGGCAGTGATATCCATAACTTATGAATGAATAAACAAAACAAGTGTTGCACTGTCAGAGATGTGGTTTTTCAGATGGGATGTGAAAGCTGCATCCTTTCTTTGCAAAATGTTCTCATTGGTATTATTCTAAAAGCAGCAGGAGATTTGTCCCTGGCATCCTGGTGACTGCATTCATCTACGCAACATCACTCCAAAATTCTACCCAGCTCTTATCACATTGTTGCAATAGCAGGTGGCGAAATCTGTATTCAATAAAAATGTGGAATTTTTAAAAAACCTAATGGTGGCGAAGTGACATAAAATCCCATTTGATTCACTAATGCCCTTTGGGGAAGGAAATCTGCATCTTACTTGTTCTGGTCTACTTTTGACTGTTGACCCCCAGCAATTTGGTTGATCCTTGACCTTAGGCAATTAGGGAATATGCACTCAATGCTGATTCACCAATGGTGCCCAGATCCCATGAATACATTTTGTAAATAGTTAATTAAAAAACAAGATAAACATTTGAAGGGAGGAATGATTTGAGGCTATGGAAAGAGCAAATGAACGGTTTAACTAGATAGCTCCTGCAAAGACTCAGTACAGGAACAATAGGCCGAATGACCTCCTGATGAGTTCGAGGATTCCATGAATTGTGTATGAGTGCCTGAACTCAGCTCGCTAGGTCAATATTGCTAACAGAATGAAAGCATTGTCTGACAATTGACCTGAACCAGGACAAATCCAATTCAACAACCACTTCAATCATATCAGACTGAACCCGATGAAAAACCTCTGACTCACAGAAGAGTCCTTTCAGTACAGAAGAGGCCATTCAGCATATTGGGTCTGCACTGGGCAGCAACAAAATGTTTCATATTCAGAACTGATTCAGCAGTGGTACTGGGAGATCATTCAATGATAGGTCCAAGTGGTCGAGAAGAACTCACTGTGAGTAAAGGCATCTTGATCGGACTGTGAACTTAAAGATGTATTCTAATGCTTTGAAAGCTCGTTTCAGAGGCTCACATTCCAAACCACGGCTTGCAATGTCAACGTAGCTCGTTAGCACAGACAATAGCTTCCTGTAATGAGAGGTTTCAACATTAGAGATGATCAAACAGAATGGAACAGTCTGTTATTTTGTCCACTTGTTTTTCTCTCTCCTCTTTTCCTGAGTGACCATATGACCATAACATATAGCGACATAATTAGGCCATTCAGCCCATCAAGTTTGCTCTGCCAATCAATCATGGCTGCTATGTTTCTCAAACCCATTCTCCTGCCCTCTTTACATACCTCCCGATCCCCTTACTAATCAAGAATCTAGCTTTGTCTTAAATACCCTCAGTGACTTGACCTCCACAGCTCTTTGCAGCAATATGTTACCACAGATTCACCACCCTCTGGCTGAAGAAATTCCTCCTCATCTCAGTTCTAAAGCATCGTCCCTTCACCCTGAGGCCGTGCCCTCGGGTCCCAGTCTCTCCTACTCATGGAACCACCTTCTCCACATCCACTCTATCCAGGCCTCTCAGTGTTCTGTAAATTTCAATCAAATTCCCCTTCATCCATCTAAACTCCATCAAGCACAAAGCCAGGTTCCCTGACCCCTCTCAAGACATTTTCCATAACTTTCCACGGAACTGAACTCATCCCCCTACTATTAAGTTTAAAGCCCTTTCCACAGCCCTAGTCATGCGATTCACCAGAAGTCTGGTTGGAACTGCTCCCTCATTTCCCTGTGCTGGTGTCAATGTCCCATGAATTCGAACCCTTATCTCCCACACAATCTTTGAGCCTCACATTTGCCTTTTTGACCTTCTTTGCACTGTACCAATTTGCGTGGAATGCATGGTACATAGGCTTGCTGAAGGCAGGTTTCCCTCAAATAGGAGCCGTGTATCTTCATTCATAGCTCAAAGCAGCTCCAAGCTTAACTAACTAACTAACTAAAGTTGGATAGACAAACATGAATTGCATCTGTCGGGACAAGCTCTAAGTTCTGAATGGATGACAGTGTGACGAACAACAAGAACATTTGGCTCTGTTGTCTGATTTCTCATTTCTGAATCACAAAGTTACAGGTCACGCCGCACTCCTTGACTTAAACACAAGGCTGGCATCTCAGTGCAGTACTGAGCAGGATATGCACATTCAGATGTACCTACTTCGAGATGAAACATTGAACTGAGACCCCCATCTCAAGTGGGAGCCTTTTGGAGTTGAGCAATAAAGCTGTCTGTGATGTCCTGACCATTATTTATCTGTTAATCAATATAACTGAAAGCAAATCAGACTGTAATTACAATCTTGCTACTTGTGTGAGATTGATAGAAAATCAGAGGGCCACTGTTTAAAGACGAAGACTGTTTAAGACTGAGATAAGGAGATTTTTTTTTCCTCACAGATGGTCATGACTATTTGGAAAAGTCTTCCTCAGAAGGTGGTGGAAGCAGAGTCCCTGAATATTTTAAGTTAGACATAGATAGATTCTTGATAAGAAGGGGATAGAGAGTTATCAAGGGAAGGTGGGTTTATCTGACTGAATGGTGCAGCTGGGCTTGAAGTGTCAAGTGGCCTACTCTTCCTAATTTGTATGTTCATATGGGATGTGTAAATTAAACTCTCCCACAACGCAAGATTAACTTCACTTCCTGGTTGTAAACCAGTTTGGAATGGTCTGAAGTCATGAACGATGCTATAAAAATGCAAACTCTTTCCTCTGTGTAAAACATGTGCCAATGAGCTAATGGTATTATAGGTCTCCGTGTCATCACTGTCAATTGTTTTAAAAGCCCATCTGGTTCAGTGATGTCCCTTAAGGAAGGGAATTGTAGCACCCTTAGCAGTGTCACCTGCCCGTGATTCCTGAACCAAAGAAATGAGGTTGAGTCCGAACCACCCTTTGAATTCTGTAATTCTGAACTCTTTAATTTCTTAATTTTTCTAATTCATTCCTAAGATCCGTAATGCTGGACTTTTTACTTCTTTATTTTCCAATTTGTTTTTTCCCTGAGAATTCGTATTTAAGAACCTGTATCAAGGTACTTTTGTATCGAAGAGGCACGCGAAGTGACAACTTGTAAACTTTTCATTTGAGTCAATGTGACCATAAAGCTAATTCTAGGATTCTGAGAATTCTGAGAACTGGCTGAGGAAGCCATTCTATTCAAGGGAATTGAGGGATGCTGGGCTTGCCAGGGCCACTCACATCTCATGAAAGAATAAAGAAAATGGACGATGGAGAGACATAAATCGTGGAATTGTAAAGCACAGAAGAAGGCTATTCATCCATCATTCCTGCGCCTGCTACTTGCAACAGCTATCAGTTCACCCATCCATCCCACCCTGGCAATGTTTTTCTACAACCTCTACCATCGGGGAGAAGGTACAGAAGCCTGAACACACACACCAGCCGGTTTCGAAACAGTTTCTACCCTACTGTTGTTAGAATACTGAATGGACTCACAAACTCTTAACATTCGCCTGTACCTGTGTTTTGTTTTTGCCACTGTTTACCTATTATTTACTTATCTATGCGACTTAACTCTGTGATCTGCCTGTATTGCTCTCAAGACAAAGCTTTTCACTGTGCCTCGGTACACGGGATAATAAATTCAATTCAATTCAATTCAACAGCGCTCCTCATTCCCCGTACCCTGGCAATCTTTCCTTCTCAAGTACAGTATTTATTCAAAACTGTTTTTAAAGTTATGATCAAATCTGACACGCCAGGCAGCGCATTTCTGTTTATAACAGCTCATTGCACAACAAATGGTTCAGGGAAGTTAATTTAATTCCAAGTTTAATTTCAAAATGAGGAGATGTAGTGAAACCTGATATCGTAAACTGAAGCCAGTGAGAAATACACCTGAAGGAAGCTCCTTATATAAAGGTTGTCAAATATTTAGAATGAGCTGCCGAGCCAGATAGACGTGCAGTAGGAATGAAATTTCATAGAATCCCCATAGTGCAGAAACAGGTCCTTTGGCCCAACAAGTCCACACCAACCCTCTGAAAAGTAACCCACCCAGACCCATTCCCCCCTATCCTACATTTACCCTTGACAAATGCACCTAACCTACATAGCACTGAACACTAGGGGCAATTTAGCATGGCCAATTCATCTAACCTGCACATCTTTGGTCTGTGGGAGGAAACCAGAGCACCTGGAGGAAACCCACGCAGACACGGGGGAGAATGTGCAAACTCCACGTAGACAGTTGCCCGGGTCTGTGGCGCTGTGAGGCAGCAGTGCCAGCCACTGAGCCACAGTGCCACCCATGAAGCTACATTCAGAGCATGGACACAGGGGTTGGAATCAAGGAAGTTTGGCTTTCTTGAATACAATGGCTTCTTCCCATCTTTGGCTTATTTTCTGAACATAGCTGGAAGTTTGAGTTGATAACCGAGACCGGTAGGGCTTCTCTTGTCAAACCACAACCCAATGGGCAGCTAGTTCCCAGGCAACCTTTAATAACATCAGCCTTTCTTTCTAATGTAATTTTGCCTTAACTGACTGCCCAGTCTTTCAGAGAGAGTTTCTCTTCTGCTGACTTCTGCTCAGGAGTCACAGGTGCAATTGAAGCCAACGACCTCTGACTGATCCATTTAAACTATAGCTGGTTTAAAACAAAAACACAAACATTTTCTCTGTAAAACATACTTATAAGCCAAAGTGGCGCTGAAGTGCTGTCGGATATAAGCTTCAAGGACAGCGTTGAAGTGTTGGAACTTCCTGTCTGCTATCAGGCCAATAAGAAACACCTGAAATCACATAAAGATGCAATCAGACATTAACAAGTCAACATTGTACTCTTACGAGAGCTAAGTACTGCTAATGATGGAAATCTGAAGCAGAAAGATAAAGCAGTGGGAAAATTCAGCAAGTCAGTCAGCATCTGTGGAGAGAGAGAAGCAGAATTAACATTTCAGGTCTCAATCTCCTCAGTGATCTGGGAGTCTGGATGACTAGGTCAGCATAAACCTTCACGTGCACATTGAGATCCGGAGCTACAGACAACAATGGTAGAGGCCCTAGCTTTCTTTCTAACACAAGAGGCCTTGTGGTGCAGGATCACAGTTCCTCGAAGTTGGAGTCGCAGGTAAACAAGGTAGTGAAGAAGGTGTTTGGTATGCTTGCCTTTATTGAATATAAGAGTTGGGATGTCATATTGCAGCTGTACAGGCATTGCTTTCGGCCATTTTTAGAATACTGCATTCAATTCTGGTCACCCCGCCATAGGAAAGATCTTGTCAAATTTGAAAGGGTTCAGAAAAGATTTATGAGGATGTTGCTGGGGTTGGAACATTTCAGCTGAAGGGAGAGGCTGAATTGGCTGGGGCTGTTCTCCCTGGAGCGTCAGAGGCTGAGGGGTGGTCTTATAGGAGTTTATAAAATCATGATGGTCATGGATAGGGTGGACAGACAAAGTCTTTTTCCTGAGGTAGGGCATCCAAAACTAGAGGGCATGGGTTTAAGGTGAGAGGGGAAAGATATAAAAGGGACCTAAGGGGAAACGTTTTCTTGCAGAGGGTAGTGTGTGTATGGAATATGCTGCCAGAGAAAGTGGTGGAAGCGGGTACAATTACAACATTTAAAAGATATCTGGATGGATCAATGAATGGGAAGGGTTTGGAGGGATATGGGCCAAATGCTGGCAAATGGGACTAGGTTAGTTTAGGATATCTGATTGGCATGGATGTGTTGGACTGAAGGGTCTGCTTCCGTGATTTACATCTCTGTGACTTTATGATATATGACTGACCTACAATCCCTCTCACTTTTACTGCCTGCCATTGATGTGTGTTTGGAGTTTGATACTCAAAGCTGTGAACACATTTTCCTTGGGTATTGAGTTTTGGAGTTCTGGGGCGGGACCCAAACCCAGACATTCTGATTCAGAGGCAGCAGCGCTCCCAAGTACACCGATGGACCTTTTCAATATGCAAATAGACTGTCTTCGCATAACAAACACATAGTTATTAAATATTAGCAACACAGAATCGAGGCCACGCGTGACTGCAGGTGTCAGTGAGCAACCATCCATCGTTCTTCATCCAATTCCACGGATATATAACTCTCAGGAGAAACAAAACTTGCCCTCACCACTGAAGCAAATTGCAACTCATATTCAAAATGACCAGAGCAGGTTCATCCTTCAACTCAGATGCAAAAGCAAACTATTCATATTGTACCAGATTGATTGGGCTGCACCTAACCATGAGTCTGTGCAGTTCCAGAATCCAAATTAGGGGAGTCAAGTGACTGTACTCCAGAGGGTGGAAGGGAAATTTACCAAGATGTTGCTGAGCTGGAGTGATGAAGAGAGATTGGACAGATTGGGGTCATTCTCCTTCGAGCAAAGGTGATTGAGACGGTCATGACTCGGATATATAAAATTATGATGGGCATGGACAGGGTAGACAGGAAGAAATATATTCCCTTGTTGAAGTGATCAAGGACTGGGGCATAGATTTAAGGTAAGGGGCAGGAGGTTTAGAGGAGATGTGAGGATAAACTTTTTCACCCAGAGGGTGGTGGTAATCTGGAAGCCACTACCTGTAAGGGTGGGAGAGGCAGAAACACTCATAACATTTAAGAAGTGTTTAGATGTGTTACCAAGACATACCAGGCTATGGGCCAAGTGCAGGAAAATAGGGATGAGAATAGTGAGGTGGTTGTTTTTGACTGGCTCAAGCATTATGGGCTAAAGACTTTTTTTCTGCGGCTATTGATCTGTATCGCTCTCTACGACTGTGAATTAATTTTCAGAAACAAGAGTTTATTCTTATTATCACAGCACTTACTTTTGTGATTAATTATTAATAAGTGCAAGTAGTGCAAACATTTTGCACCAGTGGTGTCTGAAGAGAAAGGGGAGCATATCCATGAAAGTTGCTTAACAATCTCATAGACTGGACCCAGGGCGGTCTTAGTTTCATTTGGTACTGGTTAAAATTTGTGCCGCACTATTTTTTAACTCTGAAAAATAGTTCTGATTTAATGGGATATTTCCAGAGTCAAAAATGGATTGAGGTAATTACTTTCAGCATCCAGCACATTGGACCTCATTTTAGAGTTCTTGACCTACTCCCAAAGACAACAGCAGTCTAGGGAGAAGATCCAAAGTCAAACTTTCCCTGGATAAAAAACCCCAGCCTTGCCAATATTCACTACTTGTCCAAGGACAACAGCCATCGCCAAGTTAGGTACAGAATGAAACTCACTCTGCATCATGTCTAGAGCCCAGGATGAGAAGACTGTGTTATAGAGTGACACTGCTTTCCATTTCGTGCCCCTGCCAACTCCTGGGGGTTTGGTTTTCATTGACCTAAAGAGTTGGGGAACAGAAGATGGCCCAAAACTAATCTATTTCTGAAGAGGCTGCATTGAATATCCATTAGCCTGCAGTAGATAGCTGCTTTAGCCAATGAAGGACCCAGTGACACTCTTCAGCTGCCAACAGAGCCACTTGAAATTCCAAATATATGACATCTATTATATTTATCTACTTTTTCTGTTATTTCTTTAAGTAATTCAATAAATGTGCATTCTGTATTAAAACCTGCACTGCTCACTCGATTATATTTTCAGTTTCATGACGCTTTTCTAATACACGCTTCCTTCAGTCCTCTGGCACAATTCCTTTTCAGAATAGATTTGTGTACATATTTATTAATATATGCAATAATGTTGCTGTTGTTTCGTTCCGAACATCTTTTAGTATGGATGGATTCAATGGGTGTGTCCCCTAAGGTTACCAATTATCTTCTCACTTTCAAACTTAAGAGTTTTTGTATTTTTCTTAATCACTTCCCCTGATGATTTGTACTCCTAATACTCAGGCAAAACAATTACTCATTTACATTCATCACCATAACAATAGATGCATGTCAAAGGAGCTCACCTTGTGTGAACTATTTCTGACATGTGATTCAAAATCCAACTTTTCAGAAGTTAGTGAGTATAACAAAATGTTGTGACTGTGGACTTGCCTAATTTGGTGAAACAAAGAAGTGTTTGGAGTTTGGCTAGCTCAGTTGGCTGGACAGCTGGTTTGCAATGCAGAGTGATGCCAATAACATGGGTTTGATTCTCACACTGGCTGAGGTTACCGTGAAGGACTTTTCTTCTCAACCTCTCTCCTTGCCTGAGGTGTGGTGACCCTCAGGTTAATTACTGGATCAGAAGTAGGTATTCAACCGACTAACCACGGACAACTACTACAAGCCTGCCGACTCCCACAGCCACCTCGACTGTACCTCTTCCCACCCTACCTCCTGTAAAAACGCCATCCCTTATTCCCAATTCCCCTGCCTCTGCCGCATCTGTTCCCAGGATGACTAATTCCACCTTAGAAAATCCCAAATGACCCCCTTCTTCTAAGATCACAATTTCCCTCCCCACGTGGTTGATGATGCTCTCCAGTGCATCTCCTCCACTTCCTGTACCACCGCCCTTGAATCCCACCCCTCCCAACGCAACAAGGACAGAATCCCACTGGTCCTCACCTTCCACCCCACCAACCTCCGCATACATAGCATTATCCTCCGCCACTTCCACCACCTACAACCAGACCTCACCACCAGAGATATATTTCCCTCCCCACCCCTATCAGCATTCCCAAAAGGCCATTCCCTCTGCAATTCCCTTGTCAGGTCCACGTCCTCCACTAGCCCACACCCAACTCCCAGTACCTTCCCCTGCCACCACAGCAAGTGGAAAACTTGTTCCAAACCACTTCCCTCACCTCCGTCCAAGGCCCCAAAGGATCGATCAGAAATTTACCTGTACCTCCACCAATGTCATCTACTATATCCGTTGCGCACAATGTGGTCTTCTCTATATCGGGGAGACAGGACGTCTACTTGTGGATCATTTCAAAGAACATCTCTGGGACACCCGCACAACAATCCCCACCAGCCCATGGCTGAACACTTCATTTCCCCCTCCCACTCCATCAAGGACATGCAGGTCCTCGGCCTCTTCCATTGTCAAACCCTTGCCACCCAATTCCTGGGAGGAAGAATACCTCATACTCTGCCTTGGGATCTTGCAACCACACAGCATCAATGTGGATTTCAGCAATTTCCTCATTTCCTCTCCCTGCCACATTATCCTAGTCCCAAGCCTCCAACTTAGCACCACTTTCCCATCTATCTGCTCTGCTCCATCCTCCTCTTCAGTCTATCACTTTCTTCCTCACCTTCATCTACCTAACTTTACTTCATAAAAATGTGTCTCTCTGACTTAAAATCAACAACTCATTCAGCATTCACTGCCATTTGTGGAAGGGAGTTCCAAACCTCGAGAAGTTAGAATGTATAGAAGTGCTTCCAACATCTCTCCTGAACAGTCTGGCCCTAATTCTCTGACGATGCCCCCTCGTTCTAGAATCCCCAACCAGTGGAAATAATTTAACTTTATCTACCTTGTCTCTCCCTGTTAATATCTTAAAGACATTGATCAGATTTCCCCTTAATCTTTGAAAGAAAACAGATCTAATTTGTACAATCTCTCCTCAAAATGAATCCCTGAAGTCCAGATACCATCGTGGTACTACCAGAGGCACCTCTCCCTAAGTCCTATGGTCTGGTAGGAATATGGCAACGTTACCTTTGGCTTTTAATTTTTCTTTTCTCTCGCTCTGTTTCCATAATTTTAAATCTGTACTGAAATATTGTTAACTGGTCAGATCTGTCAATCCAATCTGCAATTCTTTGCTCTGTAAATGATTGCTCGATGCTCGTCTGCAGTGAATGAGTATAGATTACCCTTCAGAGATGTAGGGAAACTCGTAAATATAATAGAGTATGGTTATGTCACCAATAATTCAATGGCTTGGATAATAATTAAACAGAAAACTACATGTAATTTACAGCATAGAAACAGCCTAAAGGTCCAAGTTTATGTTCTCCCGGAACCTTTAAAGCAGAGAACATGATCTCATCTCCCACAATGGTTGTTCAAGAATATGAATTCAGCTGTGGAATTGTCATAAAATCAATGGGTTAATTAAAGCCCATAAAAGTGGAAATCTGTATTACCCTAGGATTGATTTCAATCCCATGACAACTTGGTTGAACCTTACCTGCTCTCTGAGGTGGTCTAGACATCTACTTGGTTACAGTGACTGGTAAAATGCCCACCTAACTTGGGACACCCAAAGATGGAGAATTAATCCCAATTTTACCAATGACATGTAGTCAAAATATAAATTGATAACCTTCCAATCTGCTTCTGGCACTAATGTAAGGCATAGCTTTTTATTTATTCAAGAAATGTGGGCATCTCTGGCCAGGGTAGTATGTATTGCCCAACCTTAGTTCCTCTTGAGAAGGTAGCAGCGAGGACTCTGCTTGAACTGCTGCAGTGCTTGTGCAGTAGATGGACCCACAATGCTTTGAGGGAGGGAGTTCCAAGTGACACTGCAGGAACAGCGTTATATTTTCAAGTCAGGATGGTGAGTGGCTTGAAGGGGAACTTGCAGGTGTTGGTGTTCCCATGTATCTGCTACCCTTGCTCTTCTGGATGATGGTGACCATAGATGTATGAGGAGGTACAGCCTAAAGAGCCTTGGTGAATTTCTGCAGTGCATCTTGTAAATGGTACCCACAGCTGCTATTGAACATCAATATACTGGATTAGTGGTGCTGGAAGAGCACAGCAGTTCAGGCAGCATCCAACGAGCAGCGAAATCGACGTTTCAGGCAAAAGCCCTTCATCAGGAATAAAGGCAGTGAGCCTGAAGCGTGGAGAGATAAGCTAGAGGAGGGTGGGGGTGGGGAGAGAGCAGCATAGAGTACAATGGGTGAGTGGGGGAGGAGATGAAGGTGATAGGTCAAGGAGGAGAGGGTGGAGTGGATAGGTGGAGCTTCAGAGCAGTGGAAATGACCTGGGAGTTGCAGTGGGAGAGGGAGTCCCTGAGATTCTTGTAGAGAGAGGAGGAAAACTTCAAGGCAGGCATCCTTGCAAGAGGATTTGCAGTAGGGTTAAAATCAACAAGGTAAAAACAATGACTGCAGATGCTGAAAACCAAATACTGGATTAGTGGTAATAGTTGAGGAATGGATGCAGTGCCAATCAAGTGGGCTCCTTCATCTTGGATAGTGGCAGGCTTCTTGAGAGTCATTGCAGCTTCATCCATCCGTTGGGGAGTATTCCATAACACCCCTGTCTTGTGCCATGGTGGGCAGGCGTTTGGGACCCAGAAGGTGAGATATGTGCCATTGAATTCCCAGTTTCTGATCAGTTTTTGTAGCTACTGTATTTATATAGCAAGTCCAATTGAGTTTCTGGCCGAATGATGTTGCTAGTGGAAGATTTGGTGATGGTCACACCATTGAATGTCAAGGGATGATTGTTAAATTATAAGAACAAGGAGCAGGAGCGGGCAATTCGGCCCCTCAAGCCTGCACCATCACTTAGAACATAGAACAATACAGCACAGAACAGGCCCTTCGGCCCACGATGTTGTGCCGAACTTCTATCCTAGATTAAGCACCCATCCATGTATCTATCCAAATGCCGCTTAAAGGTCGCCAATGATTCTGACTCTACCACTCCCACGGGCAGCGCATTCCATGCCCCCACCACTCTCTGGGTAAAGAACCCACCCCTGACATCCCCCCTATACCTTCTACCCTTCACCTTAAATTTATGTCCCCTTGTAACACTCTGTTGTACCCGGGGGAAAAGTTTCTGACTGTCTACTCTATCTATTCCTCTGATCATCTTATAAACCTCTATCACTTAATAAGATCATGGCTGATCTCATCTCAGACTCGACTCTGCTTTCCCACCCATTCTCCATAACCCTTCAATCAATTACTAATTAAAAGTTTGTGGATGGCACAGTGGCACATTGGTTAGCACTACTGCCTCACAGCGCCAGAGACCTGGGTTCAATTCCTGCCCCAGGCGACTCTCTGTGTGGAGTTTGCACATTCTCCCAGGTTTCCTCCCACAGTCCAAAGATGTGCAGGTTAGGTGAATTGGCCATGCTAAATTTCCCCTAGTGTTAGGTGTAGGGGAATGGGTCTGGGTGGGTGGTGGGTTGGCGTGGACTTGTTGGGCGGAAGGGCCTGTTTCCACACTGTAAGTAATCTAATCTAGTCTGTTTCCTTCTTATTTTTATTCAATTTCCTGGCATCCACAGCACTCTGTGTTAATGAATTCCACTCATTTATGACCCTTTCAGCTCTGCTTTAAATCTGCCACACATTTTCCGAAAACTACGACCTCTCGTTCTAGATTGCTCCACATGTGGAAACATCCTCTCTATATCTACTTTGTCATCTTTAGCATTTTCCGTACCTCAATTAGATCTCATCTCATTCTTCTAAGCTACAAACAGTACAGGCCTAAACTGCTCAATCTCTCTTCATAAGACAAACTCGTCATCTCTGGAATCAATCTAGTGAACTTCCTTTGAAATGCCTCCAATGTAACTACATTGCTTCCTGATGAAGGGCTTATGCCCAAAACCTCGACTCTCCTCCTCCGATGCTGCCTGACCTATTGAGCTTTTCCAGCAACACATTATAGAACATAGAACATAGAAGAATACAGTGCAGTACAGGCCCTTCGGCCCTCGATGTTGCGCCGATCAAAGCCCACCTAACCTACACTAACCCACTATCCTCCATATACCTATCCAATGCCCGCTTAAATACCCATAAAGAGGGAGAGTCCACCACTGCTACTGGCAGGGCATTCCATGAACTTACGACTCGCTGAGTGAAGAACCTACCCCTAACATCAGTCCTATATCTACCCCCCCTTAATTTAAAGCTATGCCCCCTTGTAATAGCTGACTCCATACGTGGAAAAAGGTTCTCACTGTCAACCCTATCTAACCCTCTAATCATTCTTGACTTTCATCTCCAGCATCTGCAGTCTTCACTTTCTCCAAAGTAACTACACCCCTCCTCAAGTAAGAAGACCAAAATTTACACAATACTTCAGGTGCATTCTCACTCATGCTTTATACAACTGCTGCCACACTTGGTTACTTTTATACACTATTTCCTTAACAATAAATGCCAAATTCTATTAGCCTACCTGATTACCCACATACTAGGTTTCTGCAATTCTCTATTTTGAAGTTTCACTCCATTTATATAATGAGTTGCCTTTCAACTATTGTGACCAAGGTGGATAAATTCACACATGTGCACATTAAGCTTCACCTGCCAAATTTTGGCCCATTCACATAATCATTCCCATTTGTAAAATTCTTATTTCTTTGTTGCAACTTGACTTTCCATTTATTTGTGCCATGTGCAAATTTGGTGATACTACCTTAATGCGTCCAAGACATTAATACAGATTATCAATAGTTACCTGCCACTTATCAGCCCAAGCCTGGATATTGCCCAGGTCTTGCTGTATTAGAACATGGACTGTTTCAGTATCTGAGGAGTCCCGAATGGTGCTGAACACTGCACAATCATCTGTGAACATCCCCACTTCTGACCTGCCATTGGAGGGAAGGTCATTGATGGAGCAATTGAAGACAGTTGGGCCTAAGATACTACTCTGAGGAAGCTACCTCTGTGGCAGGAGACCCAAGTTCAAGTCCTACCTGTTCCAGAGGTGTGTCCTAACATCTCTGGATAGGTTAATTGGAAAATATTTACCCAGAGATGTCCTGGAGCTGAAATAATTGACCTCCAATAATCATAAGCACCTTTCTGTGTGCCAGGTATGACACCAACCAGCGAAGAGTTTGCCCCGATAACCATTGACTCCAGTTCTGCTAGGGCTTTGTGTGGCCATACTCGGTCAAGGTTGTCACCTCACCTCTGGAACTCAGGATGCCAATAAATCAAGAAACAATGCAGAAACATAACTGGCCCAGAGACGTGAATACCAGAGCTTGTACATAAGCCAGAAATTGGCAATTCTTGGGCAAGTGGCTCACCTCCAAACTCAACAAAGCCTGTCCAGTATCTACAAAGGACAACTCAGGAGTGTGATGAAATACTCCTCACCTGCCTGGATGAGTGCAGCTCTAACAATTCAAACACGAAGGAATGACCATTCCTGACAAGTGAGAGTCTAAGAATCGGCCCTGACATTACCATCCCTCACTAACAATATTCTAGGGGTAACCATTGATCTGAAGTTGAACCCACATCAACATTGTCACCACCAGAGTAGGTGAGAGTCCAGGAATACTGCATCAAAGACAGCCTGGAAAAGCACAGCCTGTCAGGCAGCATCCGAAAAGCAGGAGGAGCGATGTTTCGGGCCTTCATCAGGAATTCTGCCGCAAGCAACTAACCTCCTGACTCCCTAAAGCCTGTCCACCATCCACAAGGCACAGGTAAGGAGTGTGATGGAAAACTCCCCACTTGCCTGGATGGGTGCAGCTCCAACAACACTCAAGACGCTTGACCACATCTAGGATAAAGCAGCCCACTTGACTGGTGCCACATCCACCACGTTCAACTTTCATTCGCTCCGTCTGAGGTGCACATTTGGCAGCAGCATGTGCCATTTACAAAATCTCACTGAGGTTCTTTGAAAGCACTTTCCATAAACAGGGCCCTGTCACAGTTAGAAGAACAAAGCTAGCAATGGCATGGGAAGACCACCATCTGACTTGGAATTGTATCCCTAAATTGTCGCTGTGTTAAAGTCCTGTTGCAACCTCCATGATGGCATTGGTATAAATACCTGCACTGCAAGACATAAGATCCTGAAGAAAAGAGACTCACTGTCATCTCAAGGGAAATTCAGGATGGGCAGTAAATAGTGGTCTTTCCAATGATATATACATCCCATAAATTACTAGTTTTATTGCTTGAAGGGTTGTAGAGAGAGTTAAACTGAAAATGTTTAGGTTGAAAATAAAACAATTGTCCCTATGTGTTCTGCTCTTCAAGTGCCAGTCACAGATGTTTGATTGGCTTATTTAAAGGAAGTGATTTATAGACTTTTGCCTTTAGGTACTTGTTCAGCCCAGAAGGTGGTACTTTCTAGGCCAGGCTCCCATGGCAACCATTATAGTTGCCCAGTGATCAGTAAGCCTGAATGCAGACTTCGTCCCTTGGCATGAATAAAGTGTCCATGTTGGAATTAGAATCACTACAGTATGGAAATAGGCCCTTCAGCCCAACAAGTCCACACTGGCCCTCCAAAGAGTAACCCACCCAGACCCATTCCCCAACATTTACCCCTAATTAAAACCTAATAATCCACCTAACCTGCACATCTTTAGATTGTGGGAGGAAACCCATGCAGACACAGGGAGAATGCACAAACTCCACACAGTCACCTGAGGCTGGAATCGAACCTGGGTCCCTGGCGCTGTGAGGCAGCAGTGCTAACTATTGAGCCACCGTGCTGCCCCGTGTATTTGTTTCCTTCCTGCTCACCCACCCTCTGATTTCTTCTCCGCATAACACTCATGCCAATATGTTTTGGAAAACAGTATTTACCTCCATTAGATGAAAAGAAAGTATTCACATTCATATGTGGCCTTTTAACAGCTTGCCAATCTCACACAGCATGTTTTGGCTACTGAAGCAATTCAGTTGCAGACATTATTGCAATAGAGGAAGTGAGGCAGTGAACATAAGCACAGCAAGATCCCACTAACAGTTCAACGTTATTATTCTGATTGAGGGACAGGTGTTGACTTGGATGCCAAAGCCTAGCAGTATCCCACTGCTGTTCTTCAAAGCTTCATGGGAAATTGACAGTGACTCGGTTGAGTGTCTCAGATGAAAAGGGTCACCTCCTTATGCAGCACAGAAATGAGATGTCAGCTTCATCAATCGATATAAACCTCTAGAGTGGAACGCAGAGCAATGCTACCTACTGAGGCCAGATAGTAAATTACTCAGCAAGCCAAAGAACCTTAGGTATCTTCGAAATCCCCAGCTAACAGCAAACACCAATCATGTCAAGGCTCAGCTAACCACTGGGCAGCTATCTCAGCCTGTCAAGCGGAAACACCGAGCACAAACTTTCATTTAACACAGGAGGAAGAGGCTGGAAATATGAAAGAAAGTCTCCAAAGTGGGACTTGAGCTCACAACCTCGGACTGTGAGGTGAGAACACTTTCAGAACTTTAACAGAGCGTTTCCAAAACAAATATGGCTCTCAGCTGGGCTCGTGCCAGCAGTGTTCCTTCTGGGTTCGTAGATCGCAGGGTCACATCCTATTCCAACACGAGTGGCAGCATTCTGTCTCTGACGACAATGGCTTGTGCAGCGATGGTCAAGTCTGCGCACACCATTGCCTGAGGGGCCAAATGATTCATTGGATCTTTAAATGATTCTCTGATTTCTCTGACCTACCTGTGGCCAGACTTCTCATATCTCTCTGAAACATAGCAACTTAGGGAAAAAAGGATCAGATGTAGCCCTCCAGACCTTCTCCGCTGTTCAATATGATCACGACAATTTCATCGAACTCAGTACCCTGTTCCAGTCCTTTACCCATGAGAACTATGAGAAAGTGAGGACTGCAGGTGCTGAAGATCAGAGTCAAGAGTGTGGTGCTGGAAAAGCACAGCAGGCCAGGCAGCATCCGAGGAGCAGGAGGATCAACATTTTGGGCATAAGCGCTTCATCATTCCTGATGAAGGGCTTATGTCCAAAACATCAAGTCTCCTGCTCCTCGGATGCTGCCTGACCCACTGTGCTTTTCCAGCACCACACTCTCAACCCATAAGATGTTATCTAACACCTTCTTGAAAATACACAACCTGTTTGCTGCAACCTCTTTCTCTGGTGAGGTCTTCCACAGGTTCACCACTCTCTGGATGAGGAAATTTCTCCTCATCTTTATCCCAAAAGGCCTACCCCCCCCCCCATATTCTGAGACTGCGACCGCTGGTTCTGGACTCCCCAGTGATTGGGAAGAGCTTTCTTGCATTTCTCTCTTCTGTCAGAATCTTTCAGGTTTCTGTATGGGTGGCTCAGTGGCACTGGTATTCATCAGGATTTCCTGATTAAGGGCTTTTGCCCAAAACGTCGGTTTTCCTGCTCCTCGGATGCTGCCTGACCTGCTGCGCTTTTCCAGCACCTCTCGAATTTTGGAGGGCAACCAATTTTCTCCAGAAGCTTTAAGAGACCAGCTCCGCTCACGTGCTCTGCAATCTTCCTGAGATTGATGATGGCAATGAGTAGCAATTTTATTTCCAAGCAGAGACAGAAAAGTTTGTGCAGATCCTGTAAAGTTCTGACTTCCCAAGCTTAATGAACTCAGGCTGTTTAGCATCAGCACCTGGAGCTTTGCCCATGAGAAGTGAGTCAATACCTTCATTAAGCTCCTCCACCGTGGATTTGATGTCGAGCTCTGTCACAACAAGTAGACTCTCTGGATATTTGTCAGCGATAATGTTCTCGCTAGATTATAACTTAAGGTAGCGATCCTCCCATTTGACGAACTGTTTATTGCAGTCAGTGATGACTTCTCTGTTTTGTCTTCAATGAAGTTGTTACTTTACTGATGGACCTGTTGCCTTTTGATACATGCTCCAGACATTCTGTACACTGAAACATATCTGACTGAGATGTAGCCATTAGTAATCGAAGCCCAGCAGTCTGTTGGACTTTACTTAAGTGTCTCAGGGCACAGCAGTGTTCCCTTTTAGATACCGTTTGTAATTACTGAAAACAGATCAAATAGCTTCAATAACAGGTTTCATGACAGAGACTTGAACTAAGCAATATTTTCAGCTCTTGGCTGAGCATGTGGTATTGTAGACGGTTACCTGAAATATGCCTCATTTTGTTCTGCTCTCTGTGAATTCCAGCAGATCATCTGTTTGACTGAGTCACGGAATGGTTGTTTTTCTTTAAAATCTGGATAGTGATGAAGTTAATATGAGAATGGCATTTGAATGAAAAATCTTCAAGGGATGCTTTCTTGCCCTGGGTGCGTACCAGAAAGTGATCTGTATCGCAGCCAGCGTATTTAAAAAAAAGTATCTTGTCTGGTGATCAAATCCGCCTGTACCAGCATCCTGATGTTTGATGTCTCCAGAACACCTTGAGGCGTAACTGTCTCTAAAAGAAGCAGTTATTTTCACAATGTGTCAGCTACAATCTTGGTCCAAAAGAACTACAGTTACAGAGGTGAAATAAAAGTGACTGCTCTTGGCATCAAGGTCACATTCGACTGACTGGCATCCAGGACCCCTAGAAAACTGGAGTCAATGGGAGACAGGGGGTATCCTCTGGTTGGGGGCATACCTAACCACAATGCTGAGAGTGAACCATCTTCAGCTGCCCCTTCAAAATGACCTTCCCACCATCATAAGGTCAGGAGTGGGGATGTTTGCTGGTGAATTGCACAACATTCAGCTCTAATTCTTCAGTTATTGCAGTACATTTCTAAATTCAGCCACACCCTGGCAACATTCAGACTTGGGCTGATGAATGAAAATGAACATTGCCACACGAGACCAAGTCAATGATCATTTCGACACTGGACAATCTAACCAATGAAGTCACCAATACTGAATCCCCCACTACCGACATTTTGAGAAGTATCATTAACTAGAAGCTGAACTAGACTTGCCGAATAAATACTGTTGGTATAACAGCAGTTGTCAGCACTTAACTCTCCAAAGCCTAACCATCATCTACCAGGCACAAATCAAGAGTGTCGAAGAGTATGACGCAGGAAAAGCACAGCAGGTCAGGCAGCATCCAAGGAGCAGGAGAACTGATGTTGCAGGCATAAACGTTGATTCTTCTGCTCCTCAGATGCTGCCTGACCTGCTGTTCTTTTCCTGCACCATACTCTTTGACACTGATCTCCAGCATCTGCAGTCCTCACTTTCTCCTAACAAATCAAGAGTGTGTACTTCCCATTTGCCTAGATGAGTACAACTCCAATAACACTCAAGAAACTAGACAGCTTCCAGAACAAAACAATGTGCCTGGGGTAAACTGGCTCTGTTTGAATCGAGAGACATAGAATTCTTGATCTTTGAGGGCACACACTTCTTTTATTGACAGAAGAATGCACCTTGAAGTGATTGAACACACACCTCTTTTGAACTCTTTACGTACCCAATGAACATATAATGCTTTTTTTTCAGTGATCTGCTCTTGACGACTCTGGTCCCTTGTACTGAACTATGGCATTTTGCAGTCTATCCAGTTCCACAGTGATCACTGTTGTCTGGACTGTCAACCAGCCACCATTGTCTGTCAATCCCGCATCCACAATATTGGTCCTCTAGCTGCCAATCAAAAAGTTGCTAACTTCTTTCTTTTTGGATGTTTTGCTGTTTGCTTGGTGCAATGGATTCTGTCAACTTGGCAAAACTACTGGAGCTGCCCAGACATCAGGATGTCCATCCTTAACTAACAGAGCGGCCTAGGCATCAGGATCTCCATCCATAACTAACGGAGCTGCACAGGCATCAGGATCTCCATCCATAACTAACGGAGCTGCCCAGGCATCAGGATCTCCATCCATAACTAACGGAGCTGCCCAGGCATCAGGATCTCTATCCATAACTAACAGAGCTGCCCAGGCATCAGGATCTCCATCCATAACTAACAGAGCTGCCCAGGCATCAGGATCTCCATCCATAACTAACAGAGCTGCCCAGGCATCAGGATCTCCATCCATAACTAACAGAGCTGCCCAGGCATCAGGATCTCCATCCATAACTAACAGAGCTGCCCAGGCATCAGGATCTCCATCCATAACTAACAGAGCTAACCAAGCATCAGGATCTCCATCCATAACTAACGGAGCTGCCCAGGAATCAGGATGTCCATCCATAACTAACGGAGCTGCCCAGGAATCAAGATCTCCATCCATAACTAACGGAGCTGCCCAGGAATCAGGATGTTCATCCATAACTAACAGAGCTGCCCAGGAATCAGGATCTCCATCCATAACTAACAGAGCTGCCCAGGAATCAGGATGTCCCTTCAGCTTGAGGCTAAAGGAGTGTGAAGTATTATGTTCGGCATTGCCTTAGCTGCAGGCATTTCTGGGATAAGTTACATACTGAGTCATCAGTCTGCACTTTTGACATTGCTTTTTCTCTTAGTCCTCAGCTCTCCTTAGATATCCACAAGGCAGTGGAGCTCTTTGACGTCGGTTAGCAGCTTGGTTCAATGAGTGCCAGGCCTTGTTAGTCTGCAGGGGGCACGCACGTGGCACATCTACAGGTACAATGAGGCACACGATCAAGTCTGTCTCTGATGCTGTACTGACAGCTATGTGCTGTTACAAGAGTCATTGGGAGAGAGAAGCACTTGCACCTATGTAGCATCTTTCACCATCCCACTGAAGTGCTGACTGTCGCAGCCCCATCTCCCTAACACAAGAGACTAGAGAGCCTAGGATTGTTTTATTGAGAGCAGAGAATGCTGAGGGGGGACAGGATTGAGGTGTAGGTATTTATGAGGAGCATGGACAGGGTGAGTAAGGAGCAGCTGTTCCCCCTTGGTTGAGGGGTCAATCATGAGAGGGCATAGTTTGAGGGCAAAGGGCAGGAGATTCAGAAGAGGTTTGAGAAAAAAGCTTTTTCGCTCAGAGGGTGGTGAGGCTCTGGAGTGCACTGCCAGGAAAAATAGTGGAGACCTTTCAACCTTTAAAAAATATCTGGATGAGCACTTGACATCCTAACATTCAAGGACATGGGACAAGTTCAGGAAATTGGAATTAGCATGCCTTTAGTCGTCATTACTGTCAGTGCAGACTCAATGAGCCAAATAGCCCTTTCTGCTATGTACGCCTCTCTATGACTCTACAACACGCTCTAGGCCCCACGGCTGTCATGGTGATGGTTAGCTGAGTCCTCATCTGTAGGTTGCGATGGCAATAGGTTAGGGACTTCTCTTTTCACATCTGGAGGGTATTTGAGGTAAGGGCACAGTGTCTGTGGTGGGCTCAGGGGGTCAGAGGGCAGCCACAGGCTGTCAAGCTGATGACAACGGAACCGAAGAGCAGGCCGAGCTCTAGGTCATTATCCAACTACTACCATAATCTCGGCCACACGGATCTCTTCCGCCTCACCCCTTCCCAGTATCCGAGAATCCCCATGATACTAAAGACTCTATTTGAGGTTCACAGAGCAAAGACAATCCCTGGCTCACATGTTTGAGCGTAAGGGGCAACAAGCTTTCAACTTTCTTTTTGCTGAGCTCCAAGACGGTTCGAAGCTGAAAACTCCTATCTTGTTGGTTAGAAAAAAAGGAAATGGGTGAATCACCGGCCTTCACTCCTTTGCAATGCAAGCCATTCCCATCCTCTATTGTTGAACAGAGGCAAGTGTACAACACAAGATAAGGTTGAGCTGTCAATGAGCTTTTTATGGTTTTGCATTGTGGAGCAAGTGTTGAATCTACTGTCAGGTAAGCTTTCTCCTGTGTCTGTATATGCCTCTGTGTTCGGGGCCAGTGGTGTAAAGGATGACTGAACTGCAGCATTCGTGCATTCAGTGTGCTCTATCCAGCGTCAACTGCCATCATTGTGGAAATCCAGAAAACACAACAGTTGAATTGTCACACAGCAAGATCCCACAAACAGTAGCTGAGTCAATAAGCAGACTGTCTGCTTTAATGAGGATGGTAGAGGGATAAATATTGTCTGGGACACCAGGGTCAATGTACCTGCTTGCCCTCCAGGCAGTTTGGAGTGGATCTTGGCTAACTATCTGAGAGGACTAATCATAAACCAATGATAAGCCTCTTGTGATGGATGTAAGAAGTCCCATTTCAAATGAAAAAAGGCTGCTAGTTTCTCTGGTATCCAAAGTGACATTAAAGAAGGCAGTGGCATTGACCCCAGGCCCATCAGAGGGCTCAGTTATCGACTGGAACATGGCTGTGCAGGGTCTACGTATGCTGATCACCATGCCAACACCATTGCAGAGTACTCACATCCAGACTTTGCAGCCACTGCTGCGCTAGGACGTCAGAGGTCAACAGAATGTCTGTAAAAATTAGAGTGAACATAGATTCAAGAAGAATTAAATGGATTTCTAGATATTGAGGACATCAAGGACTATGAGACCGGCACAGGAAAATCGCCTTGAAGTACCAAGATTAGTCGTGATCTAGTTGATTTGAGGAACAGATTTGATGGGCTGAATGGAGCTCTCCTAATCATATTTCTTACGTTCCCCTCCTTGGATTCCCAAATCCCATTTTCTAAGGAATTGTAGAATTCCAACTGCAATAGCCAATTGTAAAGAAAATTGTAAAACCTGAAAGACTAGAGGACATCAGTTTAAGGTTAAAGGGGAAAGAATAAAAGGGAACCTGAGGGGCAACGTTTTTACGCAGAGGGTGGTACACATAGGGAATAAGCTGCCAGCAGCATTTGTACAAATACATGGATAGGAAAGGTTTAGAAGTATATGGGCCAAGTGCAGGGAAATGGGCTCAGTGTGGGCGGACATTTTGGTTGGCATGGACCATTTTCGGCCAAAGGGCTTGTCTACGTGCTGGAGGGCTCTAGATCTCGAACCCTAGATGGTCAAGCCTGTGATGTTCTCCACACATTTCCCACCCACATTGGACTGAAATTGGCCTCACTCCGTCTCGAGTTTAGTTAATGGCGAATAGCATGTCCCAGTTTCATCTGGCAAGGAACTGGATTAAATCCTGAGGGAGAAACATTTCAACAAATCTGCTGCTATTCACAGAGACTTTTTTTTTGTCAAAATAACAGAGACATTGTCTTTGGAATAGCATGATTCAAGAAAGCTGACATTTTTTTTAAAAGAAAACTCTGCCTGAATAGCATTAGTGGGTGTTGATTACAGGAGGACAGCGGTTAAATTACAGGACCAGTAATTCAGATAAGGTCTGAACCTGCATCACACTACAGAAGCTGAGGAATTTATATTTGGGTAATTAAGTTAAATGTGGAATACAAAAATCTGCTAGATTGCCACTGGAAGCCATCTGACCCAATAATGTTGTTGTGAGAAAGGGGTTCTGTCATCCTAGTCCAGACTGGTCTACATATGACTACAGACCCATAACAATCTGGTTGATTAAAAGCAAGATAGTGCTGGGAATCTGAAATAAAAACCAAAAGTGTTGGAGAAAAAGAGGGACCTCGATATAGATTCAGGAATATCCCTTTAACTTTAGCAACTGCAGTAAGTAGAAGCAGCCAGTTAAGTGTAACAGATAACAGAGTCGAATTACTCACTGACCCTCCACTGTCAGGGACACAGATGAACATGGGTTTAACATCTCCAGTTTCTGAAATTGTGGATTTCAGTTCAATATATTGGTATTCTGTACTGAAATCCTCTTTCATCTATTCTCTCAGCCTGTTGCCATGGAGACACTAAACTCCTACTTTGACATTGTGGCCTTGAATGTTTTTTTTAAACAGTGGTTTATTCATGCACTCCTGCACCATTATCAGGGTAATATGTTGCCAATGGAGTGTCAACTGAAACAACCAAAGTGGCACTTGCTAAATGGTATAGTTCAACTGTCCACAAAACACAGCTTTTCCCATGAGCTCAGAACCATTCGACAATAGTTTATATGGAATGAGGTACTATTTCAAAGTGTTGTAACTGTAGTAACGTAACAACAATCCTTCGACAGAACATTCCAAACCCACAACCACTTCCATCTAGAAGGTCAAGTGTAGTTGATGCACAGGAACAGCACCAATACAATTCCCCCTCCAGGCCGACCACCATCCTGACTTGGAAATACATCACTGTCCCTTCACTGTCGCTGGGTCAAACTCCTGGAATTCCCTCCCTAACGGTATTGTGGGTCAACCAACAGCAGGTGGACTGCAGCGGGCCAACTAGCCGACATGGACGAGCTTCAACACCATCCCATCCCAGAGAGAAAGCCCCCTTAAGCAGTACTGTACATCTCCCATTCTGCACAGACATTTCAGCCTAAATTTGGCTGTTGGCATTAAATTTGAGACCACAACCTCTTTATTCAGAGTACTGGCCTTATATTTTGGTGGGGGGTGATGGGGTGGGGGGGGGGGGGTGTGGGGGGGGCTATGTGGCAGCATGCTCAAGCGACTGAGCCACTGTGAGACAGACTTTAACCAGCTTTCAAAAGTGTGACTCAGCATGTAATTCTTTGCTAAAAACTGACATCACCCTCAATTCAGATCGCACTTCTTTGTGCTTAAAAAGCCTGGTGATGTTGGAGGGAGGGTGAGATTAGGAGACTGAGAGTTAGAAACCTTACCCCACACCCTTAGACTGTGACCTCCGGCTCTGCACTCCTCAGTGATTCGCAACAGCCTTCCTGCATTTCCATTGTCCGTTCGAATTTTATAGGTGTCTATAAGATCTCCCTTTATTCCTCCGAGACCTATCTAAACAGTCATAGAATCCCTACAGGCCATTTAGTCCATCGAGTCCACACTGACCCTCTAAATAGCAGCCCACCCTGATCCACAGCGCCCCCCCTGCAACCCCCCCGACCCTGTCCCTGCATTTGCTATTGCCAATCCACTCAGCCTGCACATAGAGTCATAGAGAGGTACAGCACGGAAACAGACCCTTCCGTCCAACCCATCCATGCCGACCAGATATCCCAATCCAATCTAGACCCACCTGCCTTTGGACTGTGGGAGGAAATCAGAGCATCCAGAGGAAACCCACACAGACACAGGGAGAATATGCTCACAGACAGTTGCCCAAGGGTCTGAGGTGCTGTAAGGTAGCGGTGCTAACCCCTGAGCCACCATGCCTCCCCATTTGTAGTCATAGAGTCAGACAGCATGGAATCAGGCCCTTCGGCCCAACTCATCCATGCCGACCAGATTTCTTAAACTGAACTCGTCATATTTGCCTGTATTTGACCCATATTCTTTTAAATCTTTCCTATTCACTTACCCATCCAGATGCCTTTTAAATGCTGTAATTGTACCAGCCTCCACCACTTCCTCTGGCAGCTCATTCCATACACGCACCACCGTCTCACCCTAAGCCTATGACCTCTAGTTCTGGACTCCCGTACCCCAGGAGGAAAACCTTATCAATGCCCCTCATGATTTTATAAACCTCTGCAAAGTCACACCTCACTCTCCAACACTCCAGGAAAAAAAGGTCCCAGCCTTTCCAACCTCGCCTTCCAAACTTTCCAGACTCATTAAGATCTTGTAAATCTTTCTTGCACCTTGTCCTGTTTAGTAGCATCCTTCCTGTGGCAGGTCAACCAGATTTGTATGCAGTACTCCAAATGTGGTCTTACTAATGTCTTGTACAGCTATAACATGATGTCCCAATATCTGTCCTACCACTTCAACATACCACCCTGTTCCATGGCCAACATCTCTGTCTCAGGCTTGCTGCAGTGCTCCAGTGAAGTTCAGCACTTCATTTCCACTTGGAAACCCTACGGCCTTCCTAGATTCAATATCAGATTCAAAAGTTTTAGGGATTGAGGTACTTTCTCCGGTGTCCTTACCCCATCCTTATACACCAGGCCTTGTTATCTCACTGTCTGCTCTTAAATACCTGTGTTGTTAACCACTAATAGGCCCCATTTGCACTATTCATTCTCCTGGGCTGACTATCGTACACCCTTTTGTCTGTCCATTAGGCCTATCATGTCTGCACTGACCCTCCAAAAAGCATTCCATCCAATCCTCATAACCCAGTATTTTCCATGGCTAGTCCACCTCACCTACGGATCTTTGAACTGTGGGAGGAAACCCAAGCACCCTGAGGAAACGGGGAGAAGAATACCAACTCCATACAGTCACCTGAGGGTGCAATCAAACCTGGGTCCTTGGTCCTGCAAGGTTGAAGTGCTAACCACTGAGCTACCATGTCACCCAGGACAAAATAAATTGTTAACTGAGCCTAAATTAAAAATCAGCAAGGATAAGGAGAAGAGGAAAATAGGTGAGGAAATACTGAAGAGTTGAAGAGACCGGGAGACTGGATGAAGAGCAAACGTGACTTTCACAGTAGGGTAGTCACCCATCTCTCTCCCCTTCTTACTTACACACACACAGACATATACACACACACACACACCCACCCACACAGACATTCACGCGCAAGCTCACATAGAGACACGCTTCATACTCACAGGCACTCACACACACACACACAGAGAAAGACACTCACACTTACACACTCACACACACACATATATATATAGATACTTTCACACACACAAACACACAGACAGGCACTCACGCACACTCAGACACTCCTTTATAGAACATAGAACAGTAAAGTGCAGAACAGACCCTTCGGCCATCGATGTTGCGCTGGCCTGTGAACTAATCTAAGCCCATCCCCCTATACTATCTCCTCATCATCCATATACTTATCCAAGGACTGTTTAAATGCTCCTAATATGCCTGAGTTAACTATATTGGCAGGCAGGGCATTCCATGCCCTTACCACTCTCTGAGTAAAGAACCTGCCTCTGACCTCTGTCTGAAATCTATCACCCCTCAATTTGTAGCTATGCTCCCTTGTACAAGCTAATGTCATCATCCTAGGAAAAAGACTCTCACGTCCACCCTATCTAATCCTCTGATCATCTTGTATGTTTCTGTTAAATCCTCCCTTAGCCTTCATCTCTCCAATTAGAACAGACCCAAGTCCCTCAGCCTGTCCTTATAAGACCTTCCCTCCAGACCAGGCAACATCCTGGTAAACCTCTTCTTCACCTTTTCCAATGCTTCCACATCCTTCCTGTAATGGGGTGACTAGAATTGTACACAATATTCCGAGTGAGGCTGCACTCGCATTTTGTACAGTTGCAGGATGACATCACGGCTCTGGAACGCAATCCCTCTACCAATAAAACCAAACACACCGTGTGCCTTCTTAACAGCACTATCCACCTGGGTGGCAACTTTCAGGGATCTATGTATATGGACACCAAGATCCCTCAGTACATCCACACTACCAAGAATCTTTCCATTGACCCAGTACTCTGCCTTCCTGTTATTCTTCCCAAAGTGCAGCACCACACATTTAGCCACGTTGAACTCCATTTGCCACATCTCAGCCCAATTCTGCAGTTTATCCAAGTTCCACTGCAACCTGCAACATTCTTCCACACTGTCCACCATTCCACCGACTTTAGTGTCATCTGCGAACTTACTAACCCATCCACCAATGCTTGAGTCTAGTCATTTATAAAAATGACAAACAGCAGTGGTCCCAAAACCGATCCTTGTGACACACCACTAGTTCCTGGACTCCGGGCTGAATATTTTCCATCAACCACCACTTGCTGCCTTCTTTCATAAAGCCAGTTTCTACACACACACACACAAGCACTCACTCACACATACTCTCACTCATGCACAAAGACACACTCACACACACAGACTCCCACTCATGTACGCAGACTCTCGCTCGCGCGTGCGTACATACACAGATAGTCTCACACACACACAGACATTCTCTTTCTCACACACACACACATACAGTCTCACTCACGTGCACACACACAGACACTCATACACACAGACGCAGACACACACACAGACACTCTCACTCATGCACACACACACACGCACTCACACACAGACATGCACTCATAGACAGACACAGACACTCTCACTCACGCATACACACACAGGCACTCTCACTCACATGCACACACATGCACACACACACACACAAAGACGCACTCCCACACATAGACCTCTCACTCATGTGCACGCGTGCACACACATACATGCACACAGACACTCTCACTCATGCGTGCACACACACAGTCTCACTCACGTGCACGCAAACACACACAGTCTCACTCACTCACACGCACAGACACAGAGTCTCACACACACAAACAAACACACACACACACACACACTCTCACTCATTCTTTCTCTCGCTCTCCCTCTCTCACCCATTAATTAACAGAAATCAATTTCTATTGTGTAGGACTATGCAAGTCTCCTTTTCAGTCTGTCTGAGACACACAAAGTGTTAAAATCTTTCAGAAGCTGGAGCTCATACAGCACTGTCCATAATGTACCCTGCTTACTCGTCAGCTTATTATGAAAGTATTACCCCAGGATCACGGATGGAAAGCCATCTATCAGACTATTTACATTGCAGACCAGTGGCTGAATAACACATTCATTAATCATACTACAGCTATTTATCTTTCCTTAACATGCTAATCGAAATAACCTAGAGGGAGTCAAATCCAATTTAAACACAGTGGAAATTGTGCTGTTTGTGTTACACATTGTCAGAAGCATTGAGGCTTGAAAAGAGGGGATTTACCAGAGTTACTTTCTCAATATTTAGCCAGGTGACAATCTCTAGGAACTACATTATGTCATGTGTGAGGGATGGTAGTTTCAGAATATTTAGAATTTCATTAAAATCTTCTGCTTGTGATGTTTCCCTTCTCTAGGAGACAGAGCGTCACGGAATTAAGCATTTACTGTACTTTCTTAATATCGATTCACTGTTTAAATATTGATTTTGCTTCTTAATATTGATTTACTTCTTTAATATTGATTTATTGCTTCCTTAGGTCATCCTGTGATATTTTTCTGACAGGATATTTGACAGTGCACATGTCCTCTGTGCTAAGGATAATGAAATGGATTAGACAACCCCTCATTCTTTGTCATCTGTAGTTGCCTCTACCTTCACAGCACCTCTGCCCAACTATAGAGGACCAAACAAGATTTACTTTTCATTTTTCCTTTCCCCTACCACCTCCCCTGTAATTCCTCGCTTCTACTCATAAAGAAACTATTTTTCAGTGAAGTCCAATTGCACAGAAACTGGCACCTTCAAAATGCCAATTCATCACAGAATCCCTACGGTGTGGAAACAGGCCATTTGGCCTAACAGGTCCATACTGACCCTCCGAAGATTATCCCACTCAGACCCATTCCCTGACCACTTCAAATTTATCGCTGACTAATGCACCTAACCTTCACATCTCTGAACCCTACGGGCAATTTAGCATGGCCAATTCACCTGACCTGCACATCTTTGGATTGTGGGAGGAAACCAAAGCACCGGAGGAAACCCACCACGCAGGCACAGGGAGAATGTGCAAACTCCACCCAGACAGTCGGCTGAGGCTGGAATCGAACCCAAGTCCCTGGTGCCTGTGAGGCAGCAGAGCTAACAACTGAGCTACCATGCAATTCTTGCTTGATCCCAAATATGAATCCAAGGTTCCTTTGACAGCAGCTGCCTAACTGTTCACCTCCACCACGAATGAGGACAAGGGTAGCAGGCACTATCATAGAGCTGTACAGTATGGAAACAGACCCTTCGGTCCAATCCATCCAAGCTGACCAGATATCCTAAACTAATCTAGTCCCATTTACCTGCATTTGGCCCATATCCCTCTGAACCCTTCCGATTCATCTATCCATCCAGATGCCTTTTAAATGTTGTAATTGAACCAACCTCCACCACTTCCTCTGGCAGCTCATTCCATACTCATACTAGCTGCTGCGTGAAAAAAGTTGCCCCCTTGGTCCCTTTGAAATCTTTCACTACACAGCTTAAACCCATGTCCTCTAGCTTTGGACTCACCCACTCTGGGGAAAAGACCTTGTCTATTTATCCTACCCATGCCCCTCATGATTTTATAAACCTCTGTAAGGTCACCCCTCCATCTCCGACGCTCCAGGGAAAATAGCCCCAGCTTATTCAGCCTCTCCCAGTAGCTCAAACCCTCCAAACCTGGCAACATCCTCTCAAATCTTTTCTGAACCCTTTCAAGTTTCACAACATCCTTCCTGTAGCAGGAAGACCAGAATTGATTGCAATATTCCAAAAGTGCCCAAACCAATGCCCTGTACAGCTGCAACATGACTTCCCAATTCCTACACTCAATGGACTGACCAATAAAGGCAAGCATACCAAAAGCCTCCTTCACTATCCTGGAAAACCACCTCCTGCAAGTACCTTTCCAAAAACATCCTAGCCTATTTGTACATCACCATTCCTTCATTGTCACTGAGTCAAACTCCTTCACTCAAGCCTCGTGACTGCATCTACATCACAAGAAAAACAGCAGTTCAAGATAGAATATAGAACATAGAACAATACAGTGCAGAACAGGCCCTTCGGCCCTCAATGTTACGCCGACCTGTGAACTATTCTCAGCTTGTCCCCCTACACTATCCCATCATCATCCATGTGCTTATGCAAGGATTGTTTAAATCTCCCTCATGTGGCTGAGTTAACTACATTGGCAGGTAGGGCATCCCACGCCCTTACTAGATGAATGGCCACCAGTGTTTCCCCTTGACGTTTCTGACCAGCTGTGGGGGCCTCTGAAAGTGGAAGTCAATGTTGTGATCAATTTGTTGATAGCCACCACCAGTTTTTGTTTTGTGCCTGGTAACTGATCCATACTCACTGTATTTTACTAGTTAAGCCTGGATTCGGATTCAGATTCGGAACAAAGGAGTCAGGAACTACAAAATAAAAGTCGAAAGAAATGCTGTAAATCGGAAACAAGATCAGAAGTCGCTGGAAAAGCTCAAGAGCTCTGGCAGCATCTGTGAAGAGAAATCAGAGATAACGTTTCGGGTCCAGTAACTTTGATTTCTCTTCACAGTGCAATTTCTGTTTGCGTTGCAGGTGCAAGAGAATTGGCTGGATCCTGACTGGTAGGCATGAGAGCAGACATTTCATGAGGGCAGAGATGTTTTAAAGCTCTTGCAAATAGAATTGTGGCTCACTTTGTGCCATCTCTGATTGCTGAGGAAAGTCAAAATATATTAATGAAATAAATAAAACTGTGCAGGGTGAGGCTGTATCTGGGGTATCGTGCACTGGATTGGTCACTGTATTTAAGAAAGGATAGAATAGCATTCGATGCACTTGAGAAAAAATACAGGGGTTGATGAAAGGTGAACAGTTAAACACATTAGGCCTTTGTTTATTTAGAAGAACGAAATTTATTCTGAGGGGGCTTCACAGGTTAGATGTTGAGAAGAATTTTCCACTCGTGAAAGAATTTTAAACCAGGAATGTAATTACAGAATTAGTGATTAAAAACTAATTTAGTCATTTAAAGGCAATTTAAAATGGCAGATGAAGGAATTCCTTCTCTCAGAGAATAGTGAATGCCTAGAACTATCACTAAACAGTTGTGGAGGCTAGAGCAGTGAAACTACTGAAAGATGAGTTGGATAAGTCTTTCAAATATCAAGGAGTTAAAGGCTACACTGAGCTGTAACCAAAGAGGAGTTGAGGGATGAGGCAGATGCTGAGGGACTGCTCCTGCTCTGATTTCTCCTATGTATGCCTTTAGCAAACAATCTTCTGAAAGGCAACTAGGGATGGCTAACAGGTGCTGGCAATGCCAAGCTGTCATATTGTCAGCAGATATTCAGCCAAGGAGCTTCGAAATCGACGTTTCGGGCAACGTCGATTTCGAAGCTACTTGGATGCTGCCTGAACTGCTATGCTCTTCCAGCACCACTAATCCAGAATCTGGTTTCCAGCATCTGCAGTCATTGTTTTTACCTCTAGATATTCAGCCAAGTCATCCCAGCCAGTTCAAACTGGGAAATTCTGATTTTGATGTTTGCAATCAGCCGTGTTCTCACCAATCGACGCATGCTTACTCTGCTCATGAGACAGCGATGTGTGATTGATGCCGAGAATGATTGAGTTGGGGCACTCAGGCCAACTGGCAATCTTCAGGGTTCTTCATATTCACTCACAGGATGTAGGTGTTGCTGACTGAGCTAGTATTTCTTGCCCGAACCGAGTTGCCCTTGAGAAGGTGGTGGTGAGCTGCCTTCTTGAACACTGCAGTCCACTTAAGACCATAACAAATACAACAGGAGCAGCCCATCTTTCAATAGGATCATGGCTAACCCAAAATTCCTCACATCCACTTTCCTGCATTTTCCCTTAAATCCTCTACTGATCAAGAATTTATTTCAGCTTCATAAATATATGCAAAGACTCTGCACCCACAGCTCTCTCTGGCAAGGAGTTCCAAAGACACACAACCCAGTGAGAGAAGAAATTCTTCCTCACCTCAGTCTTAAATTGGGGTGCCTTTAGTTTGAGATAATGCCGTCTGGGTGGAGGTGGGTACTGCTGATGCTGGAGATTAGAGTCAAGGTTAGAGTGGTGCTGGAAAAGCACAGCAGGTCAGGCAGCATTGAAAGAGCAGGGAAAATCACTCCTCGATATCGCTCCTCCCAGACTTGCAGGTCCTGGGCCTCCTCCACCGCCACTCCCTCACCACCCAATGCCTGGAGGAAGAATATCTCATCTTCCGCCTTGGGACTCTTCAACCCCATGGCATCAATGTGGACTTCACCAGTTTCCTCATTTCCCCTCCCCCCACCTTACCCAAGTTCCAACCTTCCAGCCCAGCACCATCCTCATGACATGTCCCACCTGTCAATCTTCCTTCCCACCTATCTGCTCCACCCTCTGCTCCAACCTATCATCTTTACCCCCCACCTCCATCTACCTATTGCACTCTTAGCTACCTTCTCCCAGAGATAAAAAATCAGAGGATTCCTGATTCAGGCTTTTGCCCGAAAGGTCGATTTCGAAGCTACTTGGATGCTGCCTGAACTGTTGTGCTCTTCCAGCACCACTAATCCAGAATCTGGTTTCCAGCATCTGCAGTCATTGTTTTTACCTTCTCCCAGCCTATCCCCCTCCCATTTATCTCTCCACCTCTGAGGCTCCCTGCCTCATTTCTGATGGAGGGCTTTTGCCTGAAATGTCGATTTTCCTGCTCCTCGGATGCTGCTTGTCCTGCTGTGCTTTTCCAGCACCACTCCTAATAATACCCTCTGGTCCTAAACTCTTCCATGATGGGAAACATAAGGAGAATCCAATGTTTCAATGAGACCGCCTCTCATTTTCCTAAGTTCCAATGACTAAATCCAACTTTGGTACAAGAACACCAACAATGCCATTAGGAAGGGAGTTCCTGGACTTCGAACCACCAACTGTGAAGGAAATATTTCCAAGTCAGGATGGTGAGTGGGTCGCTGCATTCTGAGGAAGGGTCACATGACCTGAAACGTTAACTCTGATTTCTCTCCACAGATGCTGCCAGACTTGCTGAGCTTCTCCAGCAATTTCTGTCTTTGTTGGTGATTGGCTTGGACAGGAACTTGCAGGTGAGGTATTCTGATGGACCTGCTGCTCTTGACTTCATCCAGGCGATTGAGGACTAGCCTATCACATTGTAGACGTGAGCCTTGTGAGATGGTGGACAGGCTTTGGGAGTCAGCAAGTGAGTTATTTACTGGAAAATTGTTAGCCTCTGACCTGCTCTTGGAGGTACTGTGATGAGTCCAGCTGAGTTTCTGCCCAATGGTAATCCACAAGAGTTTGTGTGAGTTTGAGTTTGATTTATTGTTGTCACATGTACCAAGATACAGTGAAAAGTGTTGTTTTGCATGCTCTACAGGCAGATCTTACCATACAAAGTGCATCAGGGCAGCAGAACAGAGTGCAGAATAAAGTGTTACAGCCACAGAGAAGGTGTAAGGAGAGAGAGATCAGAATTAACTTTTGAGAGGTCTGTTCAGAAGTCTGATAACAGCAGCAAAGAAGCTGATCTTGAAACGTTTGGTATGTGTATTCAAACGTTTGTATCGTCTGCCTGTCAGAAGAGGGTGGAAGAGAGTATAACCGGGCTGGGAGGGGTCATTAATTATGTTGTTGCTGCCCCAAGGCAGTGGGAAATATAGATGGAGTCAATGAATGCAAGGCTGGTTTGTATGATGGACTGAGCTGTGTTCACAACTCTCTCTAGTTTCTTGTGGTCTTGGGAAGAGCAGCTACCAAACCACACTGTGATGTATCCGGACTTAGAATGAGATCTATTGGATAGGATGCTTTCTGTGGTGCATTGATAAAATTGTAAGAGCCCTTGTGGACATGCCAAAATTGTGGATATAGGTTTGCTTGCTGAGCTGGAAGGTTCATGTTCAGACGTTTCGTCACCGTACTAGGTAACACCTTCAGTGAGCCTCCGGCCTCTGAACATGAACCTTCCAGCTCAGTGAGCAAACCTACATCCAAACCTGAGCCACAAATCTTCTCAAAACTCACTAATGCCAAAATTCTTTGCCTCCTGAGGAAGTAGATACATTACTGTCCTTTCTTGACCATTGTATCAACATGGGTGGACCAGGACAGATTGTCAGTGATCATCATTCCCAGGAACTTGACCTTGCACTCCACCTCAGCACCATTGATGCAGACAGGGGTGTACCCTCCACTCTGTTTCCTGAAGTTAATGGCTAGCTCCTTCATTTTGCTGACGTTGACAGAGAGATTAATTTATTTACGCCATACATTAAGCACTCAATCTGTTTCCTTTATTCTGTCTCGTCATTTAAAAGGAGATGTGCGAAACAAGCTTTTTTTACACTAGAGGTTGAAAGGTGACTGGAACGTGCTGCTGGAGAGGTGGTCGAAACAGGTACAATAGCAACATTTAAGAAGCATTTAGATAGACACATGAACAGGCAGAGAATAGAGAGGTATGGACCATGTACACCAAATAGGATTAGTTTAGAATGGCATCATGGTTGGCACAGACATAGCGGGCCAAATGGTCTGTCCCTGTGCTATACTGTACTATGTTGTATGTAAGTGATGGAAGGTGTTTTCTTTTTAAGTATCCCTACAGAGTGGAAACAGGCCATTCAGCCCAACACCGACTCTCCGAGGAGTAACCCATTCCCCTACACTATTACTTTACATTTACCGCTAACTAATGCACCTAACTGACACATCCCTGAACACTATGGGCAACTTAGCACAGCCAATCCACCGAACCTGCACATCTTTGGACTGTGGGAGGAAACTGGAGCACCTGAGGAAACCCAAGCAGACATGGGGAGACCGTGCAAACTCCACACAGACAGTTGCCCGAGGCTGGAATCGAACCCAGCTCCCTGGCACTGTGAGACAGCAGTGCTAACCACTGAGCCACCATGCCACAGTTCCAGTTTCAGCCAGAATATTTTGGGAACAGGTGAAATGCCCACTCAAGAGGTGGCACACCAAGATCGCTGTCTCGATGATGGCATTGGTGCCAACCTAGGAGTTACAGGAACTCCAACATTATTGGAGTTCCAGAAGCAAAGTCTGATGTATGAAGAGAGACTGGATCAGTTAGGCTTGTCCAAAAACCAAAAGAACTGCATGTGCTGGAAATCAGAAACACAAACAGAAATTGCGAGGAAAACTCAGGAGGTCTGTCAGCATCTGAGTTGAGAAAGCAGAATTAACATTGAGTCCATTTACCCGTCTTCAGAAGTGATCATAGCTAGGAAAAGGTTGATCTTTATGCAGAAGACAGTGTAGGGAGAGGAGGGAGGAGTAACTGACAGGTGGAAATAGAGCCCAAAGAGAGATAAGAACAGTTGGACAGACAAAGGGGTGGGTAAAGGTCAGTCTGGGGGAATGAATAGCTGCTAATGGGGACTATTAGTAGATGACAATGGGTTGTGTGTGGTAGCAGACCATGTGAAGACAAGGTAAAAACAATAACTGCAGATGCTGAAAACCAAATACTGGATTAGTGGTGCTGGAAGAGCACAGCAGTTCAGGCAGCATCCAAGGAGCAGCGAAATCAACGTTTCGGGCAAAAGCCCTTCACCAGGAATAATTGCCCGAAACGTCAATTTCGCTGCTCCTTGGATGCTGCCTGAACTGCTGTGCTCTTCCAGCACCACTAATCCAGCATGTGAAGACAAGGCCTGGTGTGTGAGGGTGGGACAAGGACATGGGAGAAGATGCCTCAAGCACTTAAATTGCTGAACTCGATATTGAATCCAGAAGTTCCCAAGCGGAAAGTAAGGTACTGTTCTTCCAGTTAGCACTGAGCTTCACTGGAGCACTACAGTGAGCCTGAGGCAGAGATGGTGGCCAGGGAACAGGGTGGGGTGTTGAAGTGGCTCAGGGTCATTTTTTGCGGACAGAATAAAGAGGTCACCCAGCCTGTATTCATCTCCCCAGTGTGAGCAGCTCAATATTAAAGAAGGGTGACTGGACCAAAAATATTAACTTGGTTTTCTCTCCACAGAGGCCGAGGTCTTTTTTTTAGCAATTGTTAGGTCTTTTTTAGCAATTTCTCTTCTTGTTGCGGCTAGGATTGTTTTCATTGGAAGAATGAGGAGGATCTCATGAAAAACCCTCTACATTCTAAAAGGATGAGACAGGGTAAATGCAGGAAGGATGCTCAGGGGGCTCCTGAAGCAGGACTCACAGTCTAAGGCTGTGGAGTAAGCCATTTAGCACTGAGATGTGTCGGAATTTCTCCTGCCAGAGAATGATGAGCCTGGAGACTTCTCTGCCACATAAAGGACTTCAGGCCAAAACATTGAGTGACTTTAAGAAGGAATTAGATATCAAAACAGAGATTGCTGGAAAAGCTCAGCATGTCTGGCAGCATCTGTGGAGAGAAATCACAGTTAACGTTTCAGGTCCGATGCCCCTTCCTCAGTACTGGTGGTCACTGGGAAAAGCACGGTGGCTCAGTGGTTAGCACTGTTGCTTCACAGCACCAGGGTCCCAGGTTTGATTCCAGCCCTGGACGACTGTCTGTGTGGAGTTTGTACATTCTCCCCGTGTCTGCATGGGTTTCCTCCAGGTGCTCCAGTTTCCTCCCACAGTCAAAACATGTGCAGGTTAGGTAAGTTGGCCATGCTAAATTGCCCGTAGTAAAAGATGCATTAAGTCAGAGGGAAATGGGTCTGGGTGGGTTACTCTTCGGAGAGTCAGTGTGGACTTTTTGGGCCGAAGGGCCTGTTTCCACACTGTAGGGAATCTAATCTAATCTCTATGCAGAAGATAGGGTGGGGGAGGGGGTAAGGAGTAAACAAAAGGTGGAAATAGAGCATGAGAGAAAAGAACAGTTGGACAGACAAAGGAGTGGATAAATATCAGGCAAGGAGAATGAATAGCCACTAATGGGGAACATTTGTGGCTAAAGTTGGGTTGTAGGTAATAGGACAAGGTTTGTGGGAGTTGGGGTAAGGTCCTGGAGAAATTACTTCAAACCCTAAAATTGTTGAGCGCGATATTGAGTCCAGAAAGGCTGTCAAGTTTGTAAGTGGAAAATGAGGTGCTGTTCTTCCAGCTTGCACTGAGCTTCACTGGAGCACAATAGCAATCCTGAGACAGAGATGTTGGCCAGGGAACAGGGTGGGGTGCTGAGCTTTTCTAGCAATTTGTTTTTCTTTCTGATTTCCAGCATCCACAGCTCTTTTGGTTTTTATTTAGAGTCGTAGAGTCATAGAGATGTACAACACAGAAACAGACCCTTCCTTCCAACTCATCCATGCCAACCAGATATCCTCAACTAATCTAATCCCACTTGCCAGCACTTGGCCCATATCCCTCTAAACCCTGGGAGAAAGTGATCACTGCATTCATGATGAAGACCTTATACTTGAAATGTCAACTCTCCTGCTCCTTGGAGGCTGCCTGACTGGCTGTGCTTTTCCAGCAGCATACTCTTCGACTCTTCCTCTCAACCCTTCTTATTCATATACCCATTCAGATGCCTTTTAAATGTAATTATACTAGCCTCCACCATTTCCTCTGGCAGCTCATTCCATACATGGACCACCCTTTGCTTGAAAAAGATGCCCCTTTGGCCCCTTTTAAATACATTTAAAAAACATGCACTCATCTGCTCCTTTGCTGTGAGCCCCCCCCCCCCCCCCCCCACAAAGGTTCCTCCAAGATCAGCTATGATTTTGGCTGTTTGTTAATTTTTATTATATGCACTCCAATGTGCAGAAATACTTGAACTTAACAGCAAAGGCAGTAACTGTGCAAATTCACTGCTGTGTCAATCAGCAGGACAGGTTTCTTTCTTTCTCACTGACCGCATGGTCTCTACCTTTGTCTCCCTTACTCCTTTTGATCTCTTTTTCTTCCCTAAAGTTCCAAAACAATGTAACAGCTTATAAAACAGTAATTACTGCTCCTGGAATTCAAGGAAATCAGCTCCAATGCCTAAAATATCTCAAAAAAGGGGCAGCTCTTCGATGTAATTCTTAGGGCTGAAGAGTGAGGATGCTGCTCCTTTTACAAGGTTATATTGTCCTTGGTTTTTCTTTCAGGTGATTGTAACAACATAGCTTCCAAAATATTTGGGGTTGATCTACTTGAAGAAGCTTTTAAGTTTAAAAAAAACACTTGTCCAATGAAAGGGGAGCGCCCAGTTCTCCCTGCTCAGCTTTTCTCAGGTTTGATGTTTGGTTTGGTTTCAGCGAGCAGTCAGTTGTGAAGCTGCTGGAGCCAAAGAGGCAGGTCCATGCTGATCCTCCCTGTCTCCGACATCTCTCCTGTAAGACCCTGTGTTGGATCCCTCCTTTTTTGCAAAGGGGTGTTTATGGGGATTGTTACAAGTGTTTGAAACAGCATCATTACATTTGGGAAAATCTGTTGGGTTTTATGGAATTCAGTTCTCTGTTGTTTGTGTTTCATTCGGTAATCTCGCAAATAAATTCTGTTTTGTTTTAAACTAAGTGGTTGGGCCTGTTGCATCCCTCCTGCTTAAAACAACTGGCAAAGTTAGGGTCCGGGCGACGGGGGGGCTCGCTGCGTGACTTGTACTACAGTTCCAATTGGGATTAGGGTTGCTGGAGACAAAGTCAGCAAGTGGTAGGTGCTAGTATCTTTTGTTCTGGGTGTTGATTAAACAGTGCTTAGGATAGCAATGGCTCCTTCAGTCACTAAGAGTTTTCTCGGGGTGGAAGAAGTGACTTTGCAAAAGGTGATTAAGGCCAAGCTGTTAGAATTAGCAGACACGCTGGGGATGGAGCTGCTTCCTTCTGTAAGGAAAGGAGAGATAATTACAGCAATAGCTCAGCATTTAAATTTGCTGGAAACACCACCAGAATCTTTAGCGAGGGCTAAAATTCAATTGAAAATGAAGCAGCTTGAGTTAGAGGCAAAAGACAAGGAAAGGGCAACAGCAATGAAATGGTTTGAATTGCGATTAAAAGCAGAAGAAAAAGAAAAAGGAATGAATTGCTTTAGCAGGAAAAAAAAGAGAAAGAGAAAGAAGCGAGAGAAAGAGAAAGAGGGAAAAGGAGAGAGAGGAAAGGAAGAAAGAGAGGGGATTTGAACTTCAGAAGTTGGCCCTTCCACAGGATGAAGATGAAGACTGAAGGTAAGCTTACTGAGGAAGAGAGTGAGGATGAGCCAACCCATGGTCACCAAAGTCCTGGTGAGAAACTGTTTAAATATATTCAAGTGGAAGAATGTGGAAGTGTTTTTCATCTCATTTGAAAAGGTGGCTAAATAAATGTGGTGGCCAGTGACCATGTTGGTATAGTTGATCCAAACAAAACTTGTAGGTGGAGCTAATGAGGTATTCGCATCACTATCAGAAGAGGTATCTGAGGAAGTAAAGGACGCCATCTTAAGTGCATACGAACTTAAGAGCCATAGAGTCATAGGGATGTATAGCACAGAAACAGACCCTTGGGTCCAACCTGTCCATGCCGACCAGATATCCCAACCCAATCTAGACCTACCTGCCAGCACCCGGTCCATATTCTTCCAAATCCTTCCTATTCATTTACCCATCCAAATGCCTCTTCAATGTTGCAATTGTACCAGCCTCCACCACTTTCTCTGACAGCTCATTTCATACATGTACCACCCTCTGCATGAAAAAGTTGCCCCTTAAGTCTCTTTTATATCTTTCCCCTCTCACCCTAAACCTATGCCCTCTAGTTCTGGACTCCCCAACTCCAGGGAAAAGACTTTGTCTATTTACTCTATCCAACTAAGGAAGGACCCAGGTCAAACCTACATTGAGTTTGAAAGGGTCAAACAAAGTAATTTTGATAGACAGATAAGGGCATTAAAATACAGCAACCTTATGACACCCTTAGAGATATAATTATTTTGGAGGAGTTCAAAAATTCACTTCCTGAATTAGTGAGAACTCATGTGGAAGAGCAGAGGGTTAAAACAGCCAAATTAGCAGCTGAAATGGTGATGATTGTGAGTTGGTTCATAAATCAAAGTTTGGCTTCCAAACCCTTAATTTAAATCCATGAGGAATAGAAATTGGGGAAAAGAGAAATCCTCATGTGGATAGGGAAAGGTAGATCTCAGTGAAGATCATAAGGATAACTTACCATAGGGTAAAAAGGAAGGCCCTTGAAGGGGAAAGTTAAAAAGCTCTGGTCTTTTCACTACAATGAAGTAGGTCACATGAAATCACACAGTGTTGCTGGGTTAGGAAAAGCACTGGGAAGCCAGACACAGAAAAATAGGATAAGCCAATGAATTTTGGTGGAATAATGGAAAGCACAGCTGCAATAGAATGTACAACCTGGTTGGAGCTTGGTTCTAGAGGAAGTGCCAGATCTTCTTAAACTATATATACGCGAAGGTAAAGTTTATTTGCATAGGCCAGGAGCAGCAGATAAAGGGGTTACAGGGGTCTGGCCTGGTACATAACAGAAGGGTTCAAAGGGAATGGGGAGAAAAAGGGAACAGCGTATAGAGTTGAAAGATCAGCCATGATCTTACTGAATGGTGGAACAGGTGCAATATTTGTCAATATTTCTAAACAAGGAGGGAGGCAGCAGAGTGGCAGAGTTCCTCAGACCAACCTTCCCTCACCCATTGGATACATTCCCATTCCCACTAGGTGGATGTCAATTCCACAGTCTCTGGTACTTGGAAAGGCTGGATTCTTCACACCCACTGATCGCGGGGTTGGAGGGTGCGGGTAGTTCCTGACCATCCTGAACCCCACCAGCTCACAGTTAAACACGGGCTAATATTTAAATACAACAACTCTGAGAATGTTTCCACAGCATTGTTAGTAATGAAGCATTGCTGCAACAAGTGACAAGGCTCAAGGTACTTATGAGATGAGAAATCACTGGAACTAATGTTATTATATTTTTCATGCATCAACTTCTCCCTGGATGAATGCATAACATGTGTCAACTGTCCAAAAGAAACAATTCTGAAGTAATTTGAATGGCAGTGCCTGCAGAGTTACCTCAACAGATATCCTTTTATTTGAAGCATCCTGGGCCCTATTTTATAATAGGGATCCCTGAAGCAGAAAGCAGTTTATCGTCAATTGTATCTGTACCAGCTATTTAGACGACAGTAGCTAAGAGCAGCTAAACATTAGTTGTATGCAACACATCATATGGGGTGGAAGTCTTGATATGGTGAGTTAAAAATTTTGATTGGTCAGATCTCAATTAGTGCTATTTTGCTAACCAATCTGTTTAGAGATGTTATTACACACCTCTGAAGCAGGTGGGACTTAAACCCCAGGGATGCTACCACTGCATCACAAGTGAACACTAAATATTACTGCGCTTTTCGGGAGCAAATGGAACTGGAATCTAGGCCTCCCAGCTCAAAGATAGGAACACTACCACTAGGCCAAAGCCACGGAGATGAGGAGAAATGTCTTCACCCAGAGAGTGATAAGCCCATGTAATTCGCTGCCAGAGAAAGTGACCAAGGCCAAAACACTGAATGTCTTCAACAAAGAGTTTGATATAGTTCTTTGGGCTAAGGGATTGTGAATAGCATGGTGGCTCAGTGGTTAGCCTCACAGCGCCAGGGAGCTGGGTTCAATTCCAGCCTCTGGCTACTGTCTGTGAGGAGTTTGCACATTCTCCCTGTGTCTGTGTGGGTCCTCTCCATGTGCTCCTGTTTCTTCCACCAGTCCAAAGATATGCAGGTCAGATGGATTGACAACAATAAATTGCTCATAGTGTTCAGGAATGTGCAGGCTTGGTGGATTAGCTGTGGGGAAATATTGGTTTACAGGATGGGTGGGATGCTCTTTGGAGGGTTGGTGTGGACTCGATGGATCGAATGGCCTACTTCCACACTGCAAGGATTCTGTGATTCAAAGGCTAAGGGAGAAAACTGGAAATGAGGTACAGATTGGATGATTAGCCATGGTCATATTGAATGGTGGAGCAGGGTCAAAGGGCCGTATGGACTACTGATGCTTCTATTTACAGCACAGAGGAAGGTCATTTGGCCCATTAAGTCTGTGCCAGACACCCATGGAAAAATCCAGTTACTCTGTCCGACTGAGTAAGAGCCCTGAAAGTTTAATTCCTTCAACTATCCATCCCATTTCCTTTGCTTGTTTCAGTTTCCATCACTTGGCTGCACCAAGAGGTGACTTGAAAGAGGTTATACAAGATGATGAGAGACATAGATAGAGTGGACAGCCAGAGACTTTTTCCCAGGGTTGAAATAGCTATCATGAAGGGGCATCATTTTAAGGTAATTGGAGGAAGGTTTATGGGAGATTCTCAAGAGTGATGAGTGCCTGGAATGCACTGCCAGTGGTGGTAGTAGGATCAGATATATTAGGGACATTTAAGCAACTCTTGGAAAGGCACATGAATGATAGTAAAATGTAGTCGTGATTTGGAATGCCAGTGTTGGACTAAGGTGTGCAAAGTTAAAAATCACACAACATCAGGTTATAGTCCAACAGGTTTAATTGGAAGCACTAGCTTTCGGAGCGTCGCTCCTTCATCAAGTGGTTGTGGAGAATAAGATTGTAAGACACAGAATTTATAGCAAATTTAGGGTATGCAGATTATTTTTGATCTTAGAGTAGAATAAAAGGTCAGCACAACATTGAGGGCTGAAGGGCCTGCACTGTGTTGTACTGTTCTATGCTCTAAAAATAAAGGTCTTCTTCACATTTTCTCAGCATTTCGTGGCCAAAAGCCTGAACATATTCGAATGTGTCATCACTTTTATAGGGGTAAGGAAAGTGACAGCTAATTTACACACACCGTCTCTGCCACAGCCAGCAAGATTCTAATGTCCAAATAATCTTCTGAGGTTGATTGAGAGGTTAATATCTGTCAGATCATATGAACACAAGAAATAAGAGCAGAAGTAGATCACAAGTCCATTCTATCACTCAATAAAATACGACTATGGGCTTAACTCTGCCCTTGCCTCTGCATCCCCACAACCCAATAACTATTGATTCTCTTGACAGTCAAAATCTAACTTAGCCTTGAATATAGTCAATATTTCTCTCTGCGGCAGTGAGTGCTGAAGACAATAAAGAAATTTCTCTCCACGTCCATCATAAACGGAAGACCTCTTCTTTGGAAACTGTGCCCTTTGGTTCTAGATTGTCCTTTGACAGGAATCATTCCCACATCATCTATTCTGTCAAACTCCATTGACAATATCACCTCTCATTCTTCTAAACCCAACCAAATGTGAGCTCCAGCAGCTCAACCTTTCTCCATAAGACAATTCCTTCCTCACAGGAACAAGCCTAATAAATCTTCTCTGAACTGCTTTCAATGCAAGTACATTTCTTCTTAATAAGGAGAGAACTCTGTACTCCAGCATACTCCCACCATTGCCCTGTCATTGTTACAATGCATTCCTATTCTATTCTTAAACCTCTTGCATTAACACCCAAGATTCTATTTGCCTTTTTAACTATTTGTCGTACACGCATGCAACTGCTTGGACAGAGGTGTTAGGACACCCAGATCTCTATCCCAATGTCCGTAGCCTATATTATACTCTCACCATGATAACATATACCTCATGATTTGTACCAAATCAAGTCACTGTTACCACTTTCCTGTCTCATGATATAACCCTGTCCTCTTCACTTGATTTATTCTCATTTTCCTGAAGTGAACGGGAAATATTTTCTTCTAATTTCACAGCAGGCTTCCACAGAAGCTACAGAGTAATTGTTCTGATTCATGTCTTCAGTCTGGAATGATATTTCTAATTCCTCATAAGTTTACATATTGGCACTACAAGTACATCTTTAAAAATTCGATTCAGTAATAACTTTCCTTTCTCCTCTGTTCTTTATTATCCTTTAGTTTGTCTCACATCCCTTCCTCTCTATAATTCTTTTGCTCGCATTGAGCTTCAAGATAATTCTCCCTGTTAAACTGATACCAAAGGAATAGTGAAATCATTTCACATCAGGATAGTGTATAACCCAGAGGGGAACTTGTTGATGGTGGTGGCCACCAGTGTCTCTGCCTTTATCTCTGTAGGTGGTAATGTTTGTAAGATTACAAGGTTATTTTTCATGATTAAGAAACTTTCAACATTATGGTGAGTCACACCTTAACTATATTTCCTCTAGGAGAATAATCCCATAGTCAATTGTCTCTCCATGTAACCAAAGTCCTTCATCCTTTGAACTATTCCAGTCAATATATTTCTCACCCTTTCTAGAAACTCAATATTATTTCCAAAGTGCAGCAGCCAGAATTAAGCATAATACTCCAATTGGAGGGCAACCAATAGTTTATAGATGTTGGGAGTGACTATTATGCTCTTATACACTACACTGCCTTTTAATAAAGTCAGTGGCTTTTTCAGAGCTTTATTATGTCTTCACAAAGATCTCCAGCTCTCAGGGTTCTCATTTGTCTTCACTCTCTTAAAAACTGTATGATTTAGTTCATGGTGCTGTTGCTCATTCTTTCAAATGACTCTTAAGATTCCAAGATGGTGTCAGTGGGGAGCAGTGAAAGTAGACGGTTTCGGCAGTGTTGGTAGAGACCCGGCGCTGGACTCACAGTGGCAGTCGTGATTCTGCTGTGGCATCAGTGGCCGTGTTGGACTCATGGTGGCAGTGGTTCGCCCCAGGCCCATGACAGGTTGGAGGAGCCCATGGAGTACCAGCTGAGGTGGTTGAGGCAATGATTGTTGTGAGGGGTAACAAGAAGGAAACTGTAAAGATGAACTGTTTTGCTTTATGTTTTGACTTTATATTCTGTGTCTTGCTTTATTTTCTTTGGTTCAAGATGGTGGTGCACAGCGGCGACACCAAACAACAATTTTGACTGTATTTGCAATATACGTGACAATAAAAAACATCTAATCTAATCTAATCTTGGGTTGGGATATCTGGTTGGCGTGGACAGGTTGAACCAAAGGGTCTATTTCCATGCTGTACATCTCTATGACTCTATGACTCTAAGAATTACCACTCTCTAGATGCCTCAGTGGTTTAAGTCATAGAGTCATAGAGGAGTACAGCACGGAAACAGACCCTTCGGACCAACTTCATCAGGATTCCTGATGAAGGGCTTTTGCCCGAAACGTCGATTTCGTTGCTCGTTGGATGCTGCCTGAACTGCTGTGCTCTTCCAGCACCACTAATCCAGTATTTGGTTTTCAGCATCTGCAGTCATTGTTTTTACCTTCGGTCCAACTTGTCTATGCCAACCAGATATCCTAACCTACTCTAGTCTCATTTGCCAGCACTTGGCCCATATCCCTCCAAACCCTTCCTGTTTATATACCCATCTTTTAAATGTTGCAATTGTACCAGCCTTCACCACATCCTCTGGCAGCTCATTCCATACACCTACCACACTTCTGTGTGAAAATATTACCCTTTGGGTCTCTTTGATATCTTTACCCTCTCACCCTAAACCTATGCCCTCTAGTTCTGCGCCCCCCCCCCCCCCCCAGGGAAAAGTCTTTGTCTATTTACACTATCTATGCCCCTCATGATTTCATAAACCTCTAAGAGGTCACCCATCGGCCTCCGATGCTCCAGGGAAATTGACCCAGCCTATTCAGCCTCTCCCTCTAGCTCAAACCATCCAACCCTGGCAGCATTTCTGATGAAGGGCTTATGTCCGAAATGTCGATTCTCCTGCTCCTCGGAGATTGCTTGACCTTCTCTGCTTTTCCAGTGCCACCCTTTTTGGCAACATCCTTGTAAATCTTTTCTGAACTCTGAGCTGCTAGAGGAAGTAGTGTAGGTTGGTATAATTAAAACACTTAAAATGTATCTGGATGTCTATGACTGTAATTGCCTGTTGATACAGTTGGGGGGGAGTGGGGGGAATGTATGTCCTTCAGGGTTAGGAAGTCCCACCTTAGACAGCTCCTACAAAGTTAAGAGAAAATTAAGGGACTTGAATATTCGATTTTCTCTGAGGTACCCGGCAGTACTATGTTTTGATTATGGGAGTCTGTCTATAACTTCAACACGTCGGAAAAAGCAAAATACTTTGTGAACTCTCCGAAATAATTGACTTGGACCAAGGGGGAAGGCGGGAAAGATGCTGGCGGGCAATGGCATAATTTTTTTTTAATCTTCTTTTTCTTTGTTTTTTTCCCTTCATGGTTTAAGGCCTTATAGACTTGGTATTATTTTGATGTAAAATCTGGTTTGTTCAATATTGCATCCATGTGGTAATTATCAGTTATTTTGCTGTTCTGTTTTTCTGAGTAAAAGGTAGTTACTTCTTTGGTGTAAAAATGTGTGGGGTTGAGATATGGAGGGGAGGGGAGGGTATCCATTTTTAACTTCCAGGAGTGTAAGTAATATGTCTTTTTCTATTACCTGGGTTTGAGAGGTGGCCTTAACTGGAAGGTGCCAGGATGGCTGTAAGGTTGGGAGTGAATGCCCCCTTCAGACAAGGGGGAGATCTCCAGTGATTTGTGCTTTTTGTGTTTATTTGTTCAAGTTCGCAGTAGTGGTTAGTTTCTTAGTTTTAGCAGTATTTGGAAGTATAGTTTTCAGATTTGATAAAGTCTGTGTTTCTTCCACTTGTTGCACACTGAATGGGCTTCTTCCTCTTGGGAGACGCGGGCTGCGGTGTGGAGTCATTGCTAGCGATCTATTCAGGTGGTGCACCTGGAATATAAAGGGGACCAATTCCCCCATTAAAAGGAAAAAGATGCTCTAAAATGTTCAGAAGGAAGGGCTTAACATCACTCTACTGCAAGAGACACATTTAACTGATAGGGAACATCTGACGTTACAGTGGGGTGGGGGGGGGGTACGATAGAGTATTCTTCTCCTCCTTCAACTCCAAAAGCAGAGGAGTGGCCATATTGGTATGAAGGAACTTCCCATTTCAGATGATAAATCAAATCTAGGATGATCATGGATGGTTCATTATTCTCAAGGCTCTGGTACATGGAGAAGGGTATGGCATCCTGAACATTTATTGTCCTCCGGTGCATCCTCTCAAATTTTTAGTTGACGCAGTCTCTAAATTAATGGCTCTTGGGGTGTGCCATACAATTGAAGGAGGAGACTTTAATGGTCTCATGGACCCTGGGATAGACAGGATGCCAAGGGGTCTGTTGGGTACATCTCTGCAATCTAGACAGCTAGTGGACTGGTGTAAAGAATTGGGACAATTGGATGTGTGGAGGTGTCTCCATTCCAATGGGAAGGATTTTACCTTTTACTCCAACCTGTACAAGTGCCACACAAGAATTGAAATGTTCTTTATTCCATTGGTCGTTTGGACTGGGTGTTGGCCTGCAGGATTGGGAACATAACTATTTCGGACCATGCGACAGTGTACTTGGATGTTAAGGCCAAGGGTGGTGGAATGGATACATGGCACTGGTGCTTGGATCCGTTTCTGTTGACGGATGGCAACTTTGTCCAGTACATTACAAGGGAGTTCAGGGCCTTCTGGGACATCAATTGGAGTATGGCCAGTAATCCATCAGTGCTTTGGGAGACCACCAAGGCTTATTTAAGGAATCTGATTATTTCATATTCAACAACCAGAAAGAGGCAGAGAGGAGAGCAGCAGCGGGTGCTTGAGGGCCAGCAGAGAGCAGCTGAGTCAGCGTATTATAACAGACCATCTCTGGTTAAGTTACAAAGGGTCACGGCTCTCTGAGCTGCTCTGGACTCAGTGCTCACACAAGTGGCGAAGAGAGGGGTCTCCTTTGCAAAGCAAAGGCTGTTCGAATAAGGGGTTAAGCCAGGTAGATACTAGAAAGAAACTCCGCAGTCCATTGTGTCTATTAGGGAGGGAACTGGTAACATCACTTGAGAGCTGAAAAAGATTAATGTCAGATTTCGGGAATTCTATGCAGAGTTATGCCAGTCAGAGGGCTATGGGAATGGAGTAGCGAGAATGGAATCCTCTTTTGAAAACCTGGATCTCGCTGGTATGAATGCAGATCAGTCCTCCCTTAAACACGCCTCTGATACAAGAGGTGCAAGAGGCAGCAAGGCAGCTCCAAGGTGGCAAGGCACCCAGTCCAGAAGGGTTCCTGAGTGAGTTTTACAAGGAGAATGTACACGTTAGCTGAACCACTGCTGGAGATGGATACTCATTTGCATAGCCAGAACTGCCTTCTGCCCTCTCTTAGGGATGCTACGATCTCCCTTATTTTAAAGAAAGGGAAAGACCCCGAGATTGTGTGTCGTACAGATCTATCTCATTTTTGAATGTAGACTTCAAAATTTTATCAAAGGTGCTAGCTCTGAAGTTGGAAAAGGTGCTGCCTGTTATTACAAAAGGCGACCTGACAGGTTTTATCAAGGGCCAATCTCTTCCAAAAATATCAGGAGGGTACTGAATATAGTGCAAGCATGTCAGCAGAGATTGATTCCGGGCTTGGTGGTCTCCCTGGATGCAGAAAAGGCGTTTGATCGGGTTGAATGGTTGTATCTCTTTGATGTTCTGGATCGCTTTATTGGTGGTGGGGCTGGAGGGGGCTGGTGTGCAGGCTTCACTTAGTGTGTGGCAGGGTTATATAGAGACGGTGGTGGTTATCGTGAATGGTGTCAAATCGACCAATTTTAATGCGGGGAGAGACAGCCGACAGGGATGCCCTCTCTCACCGCTGCTAATTACCCTGGTAATTGAGCCATCGGCAAAGGCCTTCCAGAAAGACCATGAAATAGTGGCACCAAAGTTGGAGCCACAGGATTTAGGCCAGGGTCAATGGACTCCAGCTTTAGAGCATCGGAGGGGAAAGGAATCTCCTGTTTGGGAGATCTATTCATGGGAAAGGTCTTGGTGTCTTTCAAACAATTAAGTCAGAAAGACAGAATTCCTAATAGGGATATTTTCCAAAACTTTTAGATTAGAGATTATATACAGAAGAAGACCATGCTCTTGGCTCAGTTCTACAAGTCAGACATAGAGAGAAGAGCATGGTCCGATGTAGGGGCGCTCTCTCACTTAGTACCCTATACCATCTGTAGAGAGGGAACACCTTGGTGGAGATGGAGAGACTCCATGGGATCTGGAATCAGGAGTTGGGGGAAGAAATTTCATTGGAAACATGGGAGGATATATGGGGGAATGTAAGGAAAATCTCAATATGCAATAAAGCACAAGCTCTGCAATTGAAGATCCCTCACAGGGCCCATTTGGCACCAGAGAGGTTAGCAAAGTTTAACAAAGGATCGTCTCCAGCATGTCCCAAATGTAAAATCAGCAGAGGCCCGCTTACACATTGCTTTAGGGCCTGATCCAAGATTCATGGATACTGGGGTGCCATAGCGAATATGCCAGAGAAGATCCTGGGACTTGAAGTATCCAGTATCCCTTCTTTCAGGACTGCTGAATCTGCCCTCCATAAGGGCGAGCACGGGGAGCGGTTATCTAACATTCTTATGCACTGTGCGAGGAAGAAAATTCTAATGAACTGGAAATCAGAAAAAACCCCAGGCCTTGCGGGACGGCGCAGACTTGTGATGGAGCACGTCCCCCAAGATTATCTGACAAGTCTGATGCCCCATGGGACAGAGCGATTTTATAAAATATGGTGGCCCTTTCTAATTTATGTAGACATGGACCTATCAACGATACTGATTATGGCCTTTATACTGATTAGGGCCGTACATGGCAGTCCAGGGACCCGGGGAGGGGAGAAGGCTTAGTAAATACAGGTATAATAACTATTGCTTCTGTGGATGGGAGCTTCAGTGGAGGTGTGGTGAGTGAGTAAAGTAATGTAATGCAATTTAATTTAATTGGATTGTAACTTCATTTAATTCTATTTCATTTAATTCTAGTTTTTTTTAACTTGGTTAAGTAAATATGAGACGATTGCATCCTGCAGAGTAGTAGGTAGTTTATTGTGAACATTACTGTGGTATAATAATGTGGTATTATTTCTACTTCTCTATACTTTTGGACATTTATAACTTTTTTTTGGTAAAAGAGCAACTTTTTTTTCCAATAAATACATATGTATATAAAAAAAGACAACTCCTACATATAAAAAGGCACAGAAAAGCCTGCAAAAAGGAGGTACCCAGCAGTATAATCCTCAAGATTTAAGTCAACATTGGAGTCTTGCCAGGTGCTGAGCTGCTAGGCTCCAGTGAGAATGGAGTGAGGTGAAATTGGGGGGGGAGGAAGGAGAATGGTGGGGGTGGGGGAGGGTGAAGGTGGGGCACCAACCAGGGAAATGCAGTGGATTGGAACCACATCCACAAGAAACCACTCCCTCCATCACCAAAGATCAGTAGCAGATAATCATCAAAGATCTTTCAGATCGCACCTTCCAAACCCACGTCCACTTCCATCCAGAAGGACAAGGGCAGCAGATACATGGGAAAACCACCATCTGCAAGTTCCCCTCCAAGCCACTCACCATCCTGACTTGGAAATATATTGCCGTTCCCTCACTGTTGCTGGGTCAAAATCCTGAAATTCCCTCCCTAAGGGCATTGTGGGTCAACCCCACAGCAGGTCGACTGCAGCGTTTCAAGAAAACTGCTCACCCCCACCTTCTCAAGGGTAACAAGGGACAGGCAATAAGTGGTGACCCAGCCAGCGATGCCCACATCCCACAGCGAATTTAAAAAGGCCTGTTCCTGTTTTCCCCAATGTCCTTTAATGTCGTATAAACTGCTCTGTCCAACTGCTTCTTGAAATCATTCAATATTCTGGACTGCATTCTGTGGTAGCGAGTTCCACACTCTTATTGCTCACACATGGCATACCATGATTTTCTGTCATGCATCATTCTCACTCATCCACCAGTTTAAAAGTGCAACAGTCTCTGTGACATTCCCCATCCAACTACACTGGGGGTGATCACTTGTGATCTCTGAACTACCTCTGGAAACAATCTCTGTAGCTTTCCAGCTCTGATTGAGTGCCTGAAGCACTGACATTTTACTTACCAGTTTCACTTTTTAGGCTTCTAGTTGCTTTTTCAATTTCAGGCCGTGGAACTGTTTGATTGAGGGGTAGAAAGTTATGAGGGGCACTGGCAGGGCAGACAGGGAGAAATGTTTTCTCATAGTAGAGGTCAACAACCAGGGGCCACTGTTTGAAGGTTTGGAAGGAAGTTTAGAAGGGACTTGAGGAGGAACTTTTTCACCCAGATAGTGGTTGATGAAGTCACTGCTTAAAAATGTAGCAGAGGCAGGAACCTTCAAAGCATTTAGATTAGATTAGATTACTTACAGTGTGGAAACAGGCCCTTCGGCCCAACAAGTCCACACCGCCGAAGCGCAACCCACCCATACCCATTCCCCTATATTTACCCCTTCACCTAACACTAAGGGCAATTTAGCATGGCCAATTCACCTAACCTGCACATTTTTGGACTGTGGGAGGAAACCGGAGCACCCGGAGGAAACCCACGCAGACACGGGGAGAATGTGCAAACTTCACACAGACTGAGGCGGGAATTCAATCCGGGTCTCTGCCGCTGTGAGGCAGCAGTGCTAACCACTGTGCCACCCACTTAGATGAACACTTGAACACTTGAAACGCTAAAGCATAGAAGGCTATAGGACAAGTGCTAGAAAGAGGGATTAGAACTGGTGGGTATATGATGACCAGTGCGGACACGATGGGCCAAAGGGCCTCTTTCTGTGTGGTGAAAGTTCTCTAACTGTATGGCACTAAGTATCTCTTCATTTATCTTACAGTGTATGTGTGGAGTTTTTCACATACGCCTTCGCATCCACATTTAAAAGGAAGGTCTCTATAGTCCTACTGGACCTTAGGACTCCTCTCTCATCAGAGATGACTGGTGGTGGTTTAACCTGAGGGTCCTCACCATTTCAGGCAAGGGGAGAGGTTGAGAAGATGACCAGAGGTGGTGTGGGAATTGAACCCACACTGTCCGCACCTGCCTGCATCGCAACCCAGCCATCCAGCCAACTGAGCTAATAAGTCACCCCTATATGGAAAGGGTCAGTCAGTCGGTACTCAATTGCGTCTGTTCACCCGAAAGCACCAGCCCCACGTTAACTGAAGACCCAAGAACAAGAGCAAAGACTCCCTACAGCAGTTCGTCCACCCTGTGAGAAGGGATAGTCATGTCAGTGGAAACTTTCTCTGGCACTTTTCTCTTTACTGAGAATGGATGAAAGCGGATCCGTGATACATGTAATTTGCATTTAAAATTTCACAGACATTTTATGTGGGATTATGTGGATCTCAGTTAAAATTCAATCAAAAACAATAACAACATGAGCAAACAGAACTTCGGCCCTTCCCTCAACCCCTGCTAAACAGTCCATGGTGCCATCATGTCGTTTTGACAGAACACACAAAGCGACAATAGACAGAGCGACTGATGTCTTACCAAGGCATCAAACACCAGCTTATCGTACGTGTTGTTATTCGAAAACTCCATCATGATACTGAAGAGAGCATCCAGCGTATCTTGAAGGAACTGCAGACACAAAGGAAGAAACATGGCGTTAGTGCTAACCGACTGATTTCTCCTTTTGAATTGATCGATTTGATTTATCGACGTTTGAAGAATTTCCACTCACCAGAGTGAAAAGCACGAGCATGTCAACATTTCATAAACCTACAGAAGTACGTACAAAAACAGGCTCAGGGGGATAGGCAGGATAGACACAGGTAAGGTGCTCTGCCTGGTCAGAGAGTCCAGAACCAAGAGGCACAATTCACAAATAGGGTGGATTCTAATTAGAAGCGAATGAGGAAAATGTAGTTAATTTGGAGGAGGGTTAGAGTTGGGGTTAGAGTTTGGGTTAGAACATAGAACATTACAGCACAGTACAGGCTCTCAATGTCGCACTGACCTGTGGAACCAATCAGAAGCCCAACTATCGTCTACATACTTATCCGATGACCATTTAATTGTCTTTAAAGTTGGCGAGTCTACTACTGTAGGGCATTCCATGCACTTACCATTCTCTGAAGAAAAAAAACGACCTCTGACATCTGTCCTATATCTATCACCCCTTAATTTAAAGCTATGTTCCCTCATGCTAGCTATCACCATCTGGGGAAAAAGGCTCTCACTGTCCACCCTATCTAATCCTCTAATCATGTTGTATGTCTCTATTAAGTCACCTCTTAACCTTCTTCTCTCTAATGAAAACAGCCTCAAGTCCCTCAGCAGACCTTCCCTCCATACCAGGCAGCATCCTGATAAAACTCTTGTGCACCCTTTCCAATGCTTCCACATCCTTCTTATAATGCGGTGACCAGAACTGTACGCAATACTCCAAGTGCGGCCACACCGGAGTATTGTACAGCTGCAACATGACCTCGTGGCTCTGAAACTCAATCCCTCTACCAATAAAAGCAAACACACTGTACACCTTCCTAACAACCTTATCAACCTATCAGGGATCTATGTACATGGACACCGAGATCTCTCTGCTCATCCACACTGCCGAGGATCTTACCACTAGCCCAGTCCTCTGTGTTCCTGTTACTCCTTCCAAAGTGAATTAACTCACACTTTTCTGCATTAAACTCCATTTGTCACCTTTTGGGTTGGAATTCACTGAACCAGAATGCTGTGGAAGCTCAGTCTTTGAATATATTTAAACCAGAGTTATACAAGTTATGCAAGATTTATTCTATTAAAAGTAGGGCCTTAGTGGGTAGTGTTGTAGAACAGGGAGACCTAGGGGTTCAGGTACAGGAGTCTTTGAAGTTTGCGTCATGTATACACAGAGTGGTTAAGAAGGTCTTTAGCACGCTTGCCTTTACTGCCCAAATCTTTGAGTATCGGAGTTGAGACATTATGTTGAAGTTGTACAGGACATGATGAGGTCTATTCTGGAGTACTGTGTCCAGTTCTGGTCTTCCTGTTATTGGAAGAATGTTACTAAGCGAGAGGGTTCCGAAGAGATTTAGCAGGATGTTGCCTGTTCTGAAGGGCTTGAGTTATATGGGCAGGTGGGATGGGCTGTGACTTTTTCACTGGAGCATAGGAGGTTGAGAGGTGACCTTAAGAGATTTATAAAATCACAACGCATACAGATAAGATAAATGGCAGCTGTCGTTTCCTTAGTTTGGGGGAATTTCAAGACTGGAGGGCATATTTTTAAGGTGAGGGGAGAGAGATTTAAGATAAACATGAGGGACAATTCATGCAGAATGTTGTTCATTTGTGGAATGAACTTCCAAAATAAGTGGTGGATGCGGGTTACAATGTTTAAAAGACATTTAGACAACTACATGTTTGGAGGGATATGGGCTTAGCACAGGCAAGTCAGACTGGTTTACTTTGTGATTATGGTTAGCATGGACTAGTTGGACCAAAGGGTCTGTTTCCATGCTGTATGAGTCTATGACTCTAGAGATTGGTTTTTGATTACCAGTCATGTTAAAGGTAATGGGAATAAAGTAATTAAAAGGCATTCAAGTGTTGACCAACCATGATTTTATTGAATGGCAGTAAAGGCTTGAAAGGCTTGAAGTTTGCGTCATGTATACACAGAGTGGTTAAGAAGGTGCTTAGCACGTTTGCCTTTACTGCCCAGATCTTTGAGTATCGGAGTTGAGACATTATGTTGAAGTTGTACAGGACGTGGTGAGGTCCTGTAAACAACCTCAAGTCCCTCAAGTCTACTTATCCTTATAATCCCAAGTTTGCAAACACAATCACTTTGCACTTATTTTGTGAACTTTATTTGATGGCCATATCGTTTAAACAACAAGGTTCTAGGAATTCCGGATGGGAATGTTGCATGATGGTGGAAGGGGGAACCTAGAAGGAGTTTCTGCTCATCTCAATTCTAGGTATCAGAAAAAATGAGTTGCGTTCACAATCTCAGGAAGTTTCAAAGCATCTCACAGTCAATGAGGTATTATCAAATGCCGTAGTTGCCTTTGAACACTTAAGCATCCATTTCATAGCCCAACATTTTACTATTGTCATGGAGGAAAAAACACAGTCGATAACCTGAGCCCACCAACATTCCCCCAATGCATACAATACATAGTGACATTGGTGATGACTAAGTATTGGGCAGGAGACCGAGGAGAATCCTTCTACTCTTCTTCCAAAAAAATGAGATCTTTTGTGTCCTCCTCAGGGATAGCTCACTTGAAAAACAGCATCTCTAACACTGCAGCACTCACTCACATGGCACAGCACACAGAAGCAGCTGTCTGGATTATGAGCCCCAGTGGGAGACAGAAAGAGCCACTACAATTTTGCTGACTTATCTTCTTTATCAAACCACCCGAAATTTCGACCATCTGGTCCTTGATACTTCCAACAATGGGAACAGATTTTCCCTCTCAAATCTGCCCAGGTCTCTACTGATCTTGAACAGTAGGCAGAACGTTACATCAGAAACCTAATGTGGATCAATACTCTGAAGGAGGGGATTAAAAGTGGCATGGTGGCTCAGTGACCCGGGTTCAATTCCAGACTTGGGTGACTGTCTGTGTGGAGTTTGTACATTCTCCCTGTGTCTGTGTGGGTTTCCTCTGGCCACCTTGGTTTGTGCAGGTTAGGTGGATTGGCCATGCTGAATTGTCCTTTTGTGCCTGGGGATGTGCAGGCTTGGTGGGTTAGCCATGGGGAATGCAGAGTTACGTTTGTTGGAGTGGGGTGGGGGGAGGGGTGCTGGGGCTGGGTCTGGATGGGATGCCTCTCAACGAATTTGTGAAGACTTGATGGCCTGAATGACCCTTTTCAGCATTGAGGGATTCTATGGATATTCTAGGAATACAGTTCTCAAATTGGGATATCGACTTAATAAAGATTAAAACTTGACAACATACGGAAATTGGATTTCTCTCATTACGGATTCAATCATTAACTGAGAAGGTTGATTGGAAGTGGTTCTGAGAGTTTGAAAGAGCAGCATTAAATCAAGGGAGATATGTTGAGTAAACCAGGGGTAGTGGAGATTACTCAACCTGACAGCATGAGGAAGAGAAATTAACATCACTTATTATCAAAAGGAACCGGATGCAATAAGTCTGGCAGAGTGATGGTGCTGAATCAACATCGGTCATCGGGAGAAGGTGCTAGCTAGGATGAGTTAATGACCCTGACAGAGTGAGGGAACTAGATGGATAGTGAGATAATCATTACAGCAAGGTGTTGACCAGGAAGAGTTACTGAGTTTGATAGTGTCATGGAGCTGGATATACACGAGTCTTTACCAGGTGATGTTGTTTGCAACAAGTTATTGAGCCTGGCAGAATGATGGTGCTGAATAAATGCATACACTGTTGAAATGACAGTGTTCAAGAGGCACCTCAAGCTAACAATAGCTTTTCTGATATTAATTCAATGCCCTTACTTGAATCCTTATTTTATTTGACATTTTTATTGAGTCGTATCATCAATCAGCATGATGGGATAATTATTCTGCATATTTGATTGCCATTTATTTCCTATGTGTGGGATAGAGGCAGCTGTAACCTCTATTTCACCTGTGCTGGGAAACATTCAGTCTTACATTTACAATACTTCCAACTGAGGATGCTGAGAGGCTTAGAGGGAAACTCGCAGATGATGGTGTTCTCATATATCTGCTGCCCTTATCTTAGGATCTAAATGATAGTGGTCAGGGATTTGGAAGGTGTTGTGAATTAGGAGCCTAGCTGAATTTCTGTAGTGTATCTTATAGATGGTGCACACTGCTGCTACTGAGCGTCGGTGGTAAAGGTAGTGGATGCTTGTGGATGCAATACCAATCGAATGGGTTGCTTTGGCCTGAACGGTATCAAGCTTTTTGAGTGTTATCGGCGCTATTCCCATCCAGGAAAGGTGTACTTACTCACACATTAGTTTTAATCGCAGTATAAGGAATAGTGTATAATCAATCCCGTGTCAGCCCAGCATACACTCGGTCTTAGATCAGATTAGATCACAGTGGTGCTGGAAAAGCACAGCAGGTCAGGCTGCATCCGAGGAGCAGGAAAATCGACGTTTCGGGCAAAAGCCCTTCATCAGGAATAGAGGCAGGAAGTCTCCAGGGTGGAGAGAAGGTAGCAAAGAGATTAGCCAAGCACAAGGGACAGCATATAGTCAGCACTGCATTAGCTCAGGCTCAGTACAAGGAATAGTGCATATTCACTTACATATCAGTTCACATTAATATGGAAAGATGTGAAATCACAGCCGTATCTGCATCTTCGTATAAATATAGAAAATGAAGTGCAATTCAATAGTGTTCTTCAGTATTTCCCTGTCTATCAACTGAATGGAGCAGATATGATGCAATGAATCATGAGAATAGTTCCTATTCCATGTATACACTGGGAAGTGAGAGTTTTAAGGTTAGGTTTAATCTGGTATTGGAACACCCATCAATGTTTCACTCCACATTATCTATTATCCTCATTTGATGCACACCCTAGGATTCTCCACCTAACACCATTGTGGGCACATTGACAGTGTCAAACTGCACTCTTTAACCTTGTAAAATGTCCACAGCGCTTCACAGGAATACAATCAAACAAAATTTGGCGCAGGCCAGACAAAGAGGTGTCATGACACATCTTTTGCCAATTATCTTTTGCACATTTTTTGCCAACTTGTGACCTCTGATTATCAACTATTCCATGAGTGGGAACAGTTTCTCCTTATTCATCAAAACACCTCATAATCCTGAATGTATCCATCAACAAGCTCAGGAGCCTTCTCTGTTTAAAAGAAAATAAGCCGGGCTAGGTGCTGCACATATTTGAAGTCCCTCAAAAGTGAGGATCATTAGAAATAGGAATAGGACTAGGCCATTCGACCCCTCAAGCCTGCTGCACCATTCATTAGGATCATGGCTGATCCAACATTGTTCATGTCCTGATTCTTGCTTTTACCACGTAACCCTTGATTCCCCAGCAGATCAAGAATTTTTGTATCTCAGCCTTAAATATACACAAGCATTTACCCCTAGAATTGTCTGTGGCAAGGTGTTCCAAAGACTCAACCTCCCTGAGAGAAGGGGTTCTTCCTCATCTCAGTCTTAAATTGGTGTCACTTTATTCTGAGACTATGCCCTCTAGTCCTAGACTTACCCATGAGGGGAAACATCCCCACAGCATTTACCCTGTCAGCCCCCTTAAAAATCAATGTGATCACCTCATTCTTCTCAGTAGATTCCCAACCCCTTTTCCTTCTAATCACTTTTGAGATGGATGTCGCTGGCTGACCAGCATTTATTGCCTGCCACTACCTGCTCCTGAACTGAGTGGCTTGGTCAACCATTTCGGACGACAGTTGAGAGTCAATCACATTGCAGTGGGTCTCAAGTCACATGTGGCCCAGATCAGATGAGGATGGGAGATTTCCTTCCATGAAGGACATTCATCATTACTCATAAGCAATCCCCCCATACCATGGATCATCCCAGTGAACTTTTCTGAACTGCCTCCAGTGAAACGATATCTTTCCTTAAATAAGGGGACCAAACCTGCTCACAGTGCTCCTCATGTGGTCTCCTTGTACAGTTGCAGTAAGACTTCCCAACTCTTATATTCCAGCTCACATTCCATTAGCCTTCCTGATGACCTGCTGTGTGCTAGCTTTCTGTGTTTCGTGCACAAGTGCCCCCAAGTCCCTTTGTGTTGCAGCTTTCTGCAGTTTTTCTCCATTTACATAATATTCTGTTCTTGTGTTCTCCCTTCCAAAATGAACAACTTCCCTTTTTCCCACATTATACTCCATTTGCAAATTTTTTGCCCACTTACTTAATCTCTTAATATTTCTCTGCAAACTATTCACATCCCTCTGGCAAATTACCTTTCCACTTATTTTTGTGACATTTGCAAATTCAGCTACAATATATTCACTTCCTTCCTCCAAGCCTTTAATATATATTGTAAACAGTCGTGATTCGAGCACTGATCTCTGCCAACCTGAAAAAGAACCCATTACCCCTAATCCCATTTCCTGCCCATTAGCCAATTATCTATCCATGTCAATATGTTACCTCCAACACCATTGGCTCTTATCTTATGATGTAAACTTTTGCGAGGGGTAAACACCCATTTAAAGTTCTACTGGTTCTCCTCTATGGACTTTGGTTAAGACTTCCTTGAAAAGCTCTCATAAATTAGTCAGACACAATTTCCTTTTCATGGAGTCCTGCTGACTCTGCTTGATCAGATTATGATTTTCTAAATGTTCAGTTGTTGCTTCTCCAATCATTGATCTTCAAAATTTTTCAACAATGCGTGAGGCTCATCATTCAATAATTCACCACTTTTTGTCTCCCTTCCTTTTGGAAAAGAGGTGTCACACTGGCAGTTTTCCAATCCTTGGATACTGCTCCTGAATCTAAGAAGTTTTGGAAAATTACAACTAATGCATCCATGATTTCTGCAGCTACCATCCTTGAATGCAAACCATCAGAGCCAGGGAACTTATCTGCCTTTGACCCTATCAGTTTGTCTAATATTACGTCTTTAGTGATGACGATGATATTGGGCAGCATGGTGGCACAGTAGTTAGCACTGCTACCTCACAACGCCAGAGACCTGCTGTTCTCATTGGAGAAAAGAAGGTTTAGGGGAGATTTGATAGAGGTGTACAAGATGATTAGGGGTTTAGATAGGGTTGACAATGAGAACCTTTTTCCGCGTATGGAGTCAGCTGTTACTAGGGGACATAGCTTTAAATTAAGGGGAGGTTGGTATAGGACAGATGTTCGGGGTAGATTCTTTACTCAGCAGGTTGTGAGTTCATGGAATGCCCTGCCAGTATCAGTGGTGGACTCTCCCTCTTTATGGTCATTCAAGCGGGCATTGGATAAGCATATGGAGGTTATTGGGCTAGTGTAGGTTACGTAGGCTTCGGTCGGCGCAACATCGAGGGCCGAAGAGCCTGTACTGCACTGTATTTTTCTATGTTCTATGTTCTATGAGATTTGGGTTCAATTCTCACCTCAGGCAACTGTCTGTGTGGAGTTGGCACATTCTCCCCATATCTGTGTGGGTTTCCTCTGGGTGCTCCGGTTTCCTCCCACAGTCCAAAAATGTACAAGTTAGGTGAATTGGCCATGCTAAATTGCCCATAGTGTTAGGTGAAGGGGGAATGGGTCTGGATGGGTTGCTCTTCGGAGGGTCAGTGTGGACTTGTTGGGCCGAAAGGCCTGTTACCACACTTTAAGTAATCGAACCTAATCATATTTAATTACTCCCCTATATTCTTTTGCATTAATGGTGTTTTGGAAGTATATTTCATCAGAATATAAGACTGATACAAAATATTTGTTTAACTCCTCTGCAATTTGCTTGTTTTTTTTATTTATTCATTTGTGGAATATGGATGTCATTGGCTGGGCCAGCATTTATTACCTGACTCCAGTTCCCTTAAAAAGGTGGTGGAGTAAGCTGCCTTCTTGAACTGCTGCAGTCCAACTATCTCCCCAGATTAATCTTTTAAGGGTATACCCACTTGAAGGTATATCCATTAGATGCACAACAGTAAGTGCTTGCTTGGTGACAGCAATATTGATATTCATTTGTAGAAGCACTCACCAGGATATGCTTTTGGGTTTATTTGAAGTACAAAATTTGTTCATTTCAAACGCAGGAATGATAAGAGTGGGATTCAGAAGCGGTTTGTCCAATTTGTAACTTCCTTCAGTTTAATTAGGATTCAGTACTTACATAACACAATCCAAAATGATTTATTTGCATACCATAACCTACAGTGCTTTGGGTTTCTATTAAACATACAATCTTAATCGAGCTTAAGAATGTAATGCCTCAAATTAATTAATTTTTAGAAACACAAGTGTGCAAATTGCCAAACATCACAGGCCTAAATGACTCAAGAATTTTCCTTTATTCGTAACTATTTGTCACAAGGTAATTATGAATGAGGAAAGGTATTGTTATGGCATAGTTAAATTAAGCCTTCAGCCAACCACCACTAGATTCCTGAGTCACTATTTTCATTTAACTGTTAATGGGATGAAGCATCTCTACCTAGGCCAGCATTTATTGCCCATCCCTAATTGCCCAAAGGGCAGTTAAGAGTCAACCACATTGCTGTGGGTTTGGAACCACTGTAGGCCTGAGCAGGTAAGGATGGCAGATTTCCTTCCTGAAATGACGTTATTGAACCCTATAGGTTTTCACAACAATCAACAGTAGTTACATAGTCATATCTAAATTTTTATATTGAATTTAAATTTCACCATTTTGACCCAGTGGCACTGAAGGGACAGCAAAATATTTTCAAGTCAGGATGGTGAGTAGTTTGGAAGGGAACTTGCAGGTGATGGTGTTCCCTTGTATCTGCTGCCCTGGTCCTTCTATATGAAAGTTGATGTAGGTTTGGAAGGTCCGAGGATCTTTGGTGAATTTCTGCAGTGCATCTTGTACACTGCTGCTACTGAGTGGTGGACAGAGCAAATACTTGTGAATGTAGTGCCAACCAAGTGGGCACTGTGGTCTTTGCCCAGAGTATACCCTGAAACCAGGAGCCATTAATTGAACTGTGATGAACTTTTAGTTTTTCTTTTTCCTATTTACAGTTACTGATTAATTTAGGTGCCATGGTATGGCAGCTCATAAAACTTTTCACTGTATTTGTAAAAATACATGTGACAATAAATTGCTATTCTATTCTACTTTATCCTGGATGGTGTTGAGCTTCTTGAGTGTTGTTGGAGCTGCATCTATCCAGGCAAGTGGGGAGTATTCCATCACAATCCTAACTTGTGCTTTCTACATGTTGGACAGGCTTTAGGGAGTCAGGTGGTTAGTTACTTGCCGCAGTATTCCTACTCTCTGACCTGTTCTTGTAACCACTGTGCTTATGTGGAGTCCAGTTGAGTTTTGGTCAATGGTAACCTGCAGGATTTTGATAGTGGGGGATTCAGTGATGGGAACACCATTAAGCCACTCACTATCCTGATTCAGAAATATTGTCTACAGGTTTAGTACGAGAGGACTGGAAGATTGCAAATGCTGTGTCCTTGTTCAAGAAGGGCAGTAGAGATTACCCAGGTAATTATAGACCAGTGAGCCTTACATCTGTTGTGGGAAAAGTTTTGGAAAGGATTATAAGAGATAGGATTTATAATCATCTAGCAAGCAACAATTTGACTTCAGATAGTTGACATGGTTTCAACAAGGGCAGGTCATGTCTCACAAACCTCATTGAGTTTTTTTGAGAAGGTGACCAAGCATGTGGATGAGGGTAGGACAGTTGATGTGGTATACATGGACTTCAGTAAAGCTTTTGATAAGGTTCCACGTGGTAGGCTGTTGGAGAAAATGAGAGGTATGGGACTGAAGGTAATTTAGCAGTTTGGATTAGAAACTGGCTTTCTGTAAGAAGGCAGCGAGTGGTGGTTGGTGGAAAATTTCAGCGTGGAGTCTGGTTACTAGTGGTGTGCCACAAGGATTCTGTTTTGGGACCACTGCTGTTTGACATTTTTACAAATGACTTAAACGCAGGCATAGGTGGATGGATTAGTAAATTTGCAGATGAAACTAAAGTCGGTGGAGTAGTGGACAGTTTGGAAGAATGTTACAGATTGCAGGGGAACTAGGATAAACTGCAGAATTGGGCTGAGAGGTGGCAAATGGAGTTCAACGCGGCTAAATGTGAGGTGATGTGGGAAGAATAACAGGAAGGCAGAGTACTGGGCCAATGGAAAGATTCTTGGCAGTGTGGATGTGCAGAGAGATCTTGGAGTCCGTGTACATAGATCCCTGAAAGTTGCCACCCAGGTGGATAGTGCTGTTAAGAAGTCATATGGTGTGTTAGGTTTTATTGGAAGAGGGATTGAGTTCCAGAGCCATAATGTCATGCTGCAACTATACAAAACGCTAATGCAGCCACACTTGGAATATTGTGTTCAGTTCTGTTCGCTATATTTCAGGAAGGATGTGGAAGCATCGGAAAAGGTGCAGAGGAGATTCACCAGGATGCTGCCTGGTCTGGAGGAAAGGTCTTATGAGGAAAGGCTGAGAGATTTGGGTCTGTTCTCATTGGAAAGAAGAAGGCTAAGGGGGGATTTGATAGAGACATACAAGATGATCAGAGGATTAGATAGGGTAGACAGTGAAAGTCTTTTTCCTAGGATGAAAACGCCAGCTTGTACGAGGGGGCATAACTACATATTGAGGGGTGATAGATTTAAGACAGATGTCAGAGGCAGGTTCTTTGCTCAGAGAGTGGAAAGGGCGTGGAATGTCCTGCCTGCCAATTTAGTTAACTCAGGCACATTGGGGAGATTTAAACAATCCTTGGATAAACACATGGATTATGATGGGATTGTGTAGGGGGATGAGCTTAGATGAGTTCACAAGTCGGCACAACATCGAGGGCCAAAGGACCTGTTCTGCACATATGTTCTATATAACCATTCCTTCGCTGTCGCTTGGTTAACATACTGGAACTAGGAGAAAGTGAGGACTGCAGATCCTGGAGATCAGAGTCGAGAGTATGGTGCTGGAAAAGCACAGCAGGTCAGACAGCATCTGAGGAGCAGGAGAACTGATGTTTCAGGCAAAAGGCATTCATCAGGAATGAGGCTAATATACTGGAACTCCCTCCCTAAACGGCATTCTGGGTCTACAAATAGAGCAAAATGGCACTTCACCACCACTTCTTGAAAACAATTAGGGATCGGAATAACTGCTTGTCTAGCAAGTGACAATGAATCCAATGAATGCATTTTAAAAAAAGGTGTTATGAGAAAAATAAAGAAAATGTTTTCTCCTACAAAACCTAGGGCCATACGTGTTAGATCGTCACTAACATACCCAGCAGGGAATTCAGAAGAAACTTATTTCTTTATAAAGCTTGTGGTGACAATGTAGAACACACAGCCACACAGACTAACTGAGGCAGACAGTATAGAAGCAATTAATGGGAAACAAGATCATCAAATAAAAGGGAAAAGAATGAAAGGATATGAAGGTAAGATGGATAAGAATGGCAGAAGGTTTCTGTGGTGTATGGACAATCATTGACAAGGGCAGATGGGTCAAACAGTCACGGATAAGTACACAAATAGGAAAGGTTTGGAGGGATATGGGCCAGGAGTGAGCAGGTGGGACTAGTTTAGTTTGGGATTAAGGTTGGACCGAAGGATCTGTTTTCATGTTGTATGACTCTACAACTCTTTGTACTTAAATTTTAATGGAGTTTTCCATGTTTGTGTTTCCGTTGGCATCTGAGCTCATTTCAGAAAATGATGTACTAGCTCAGGAAAACCTACCACATGATCCAACTTCCAGATAAGGCTCTTGGAACACAGAGCTTGACAGTCAGGGAGGGGGTGGGGGCGTGGAGAGCAAACAATGTCTATCAATTAAAAACCAAAACAACTGTGGATGCCGGAAATTAGAACCGAAGGTCAAGGTTCGAAACACTGGTGACTGAACCCAAACCAAAATCTCTGCTTTCTCTCTCCCCATGGAGGCTGCCACATCAGCTCAGTTTCTCCAGCAATTTTTGTTTTAATATCTTTCAATTCCTGACCTTAGCTTTCATTATTGAAGGAAAACCTGTTTGTGGTTTAATGTCACTTGTGATATTTATCATCACAATGAAAAAGCAGTATCTCTTTGACTGAAGCTTGGGAACAGAACGCAAAGCTCCTTCTGGTTAATAAACCCATAACGTTCAATCTCTAAAGAGAAAGCTCATATTTCTTCTTTGAGCAGTAGTTCCAATGAAGTAAAATGGAAGCGAATGGGCAGATAAGATTTAAAAGAGGTGTGGTGGGCTTTGCAACGATACATTTAAGTATTCCACACTTGGTGGAGAAAACAGGATATCGACGGCATCATGAACTACATCTACAAAGGCAGGAGCTGAAGTACATTGGTATCACTGGACTGAAGGAGATTTATCCAGCTTCTAACCTGAGCTTCATTTGACCTGAGAGTGCTTCACAAAATCCTTACAGTGCGAAAGCAGGCCATTCTGCATCCCGCTGAACAGCAATCCACCTCCCCCTACCCCTACCCTATGCCCCTGAAATCCTGTATTTCCCACAGCCAATCCACCTAACCTACACATCCCTGGACATTATGGGGTAATTTATCATGGCCAATCCACCTAACCTGCACATCTTTGGACTATGGGAGGAAATCGAAGCACTCAGATGGAACCCACGCAGACATGGGTCTCTAGCGCTGTGAGGCACCGGTGCTAACCACTGAGCCTCTTTTCCAGTACCTTGCAGATCCTGGGTCCTCAGGCTGTGCAAGGTACTGGAAAAGAGGCTCAGTGATTAGCACCGGTGCCTCACAGCGCTAGAGACCCAGGTTCAATTCCAGCCTTGGGTGACTGTCTGTGTGGGGTTTGCACATTCTCCCCGTGTCTGCGTGAGTTCCCTCTGGGTGCTTTGAGTTCCTCCCATAGTAGCAGATGGAACTAAATGTATCGTTGCAAAGCCCACCACACCTCTTTCAAATCTCATCTACCCATTCGCTTCCATTTTATTTCTGCGCTTCAATGTCTCGGTAATCAAGAATCTATCTACCTTTGGTTTAAAATGTATCTGAAGTGTTGGAAACTCAGCGTAAATTTGCATTGGGCATTAGTTCCAAACAGATGATCAAATAATCTCTTTTAAGTGATGCTTATGGTGGATCAAATGTTGGGCAGGATCCTGGAAGAGAACGCCCTAGTTCTCATCAAACTAGTATGGTGAGATTTTTAAGTTCCTCCTGAGAAGCTGACAGGGCCCCAGCTGAGTTACTCATCTGAAACAGGTCATTGAATTGCATTGGGAATACTTAACCTAACGTTGGTGTCTAGGGTGAGGACTGAACACAACATTTTCTGATTCAAAGACCGATATGCTTCGTACAATACATTCAGATTCTCAGTGCACATCACCCCCTTGCAATGGCTATGTAACATGAGGAGGAACATTCAGAAGGTGAAGGAAAAACTTATACTATTAATGTAGGGCCTTGGATAGTGCTGTAGAACAGAGAGAGAGACCTAGGAGTTTAGGTACATAATTTTTTGAAGTTTGCATCACATGTAGACAGGGTGGTTAAAAAGGCGTTTAGCATATTTGCCTTCAACGCTCAGACCTTTGAGTATAGGAATTGGGACATTATGTTGAAGTTGTATAGGACATTGGTGAGGTCTATGCTGAAGTACAGTGTCCAGTTCTGGTCTCCCTGTTATAGGAAGGATGTTATGAAGCTGGAGAGGATTCAGAAGAGATTGACCAGGATGATTAGATTAGATTACTTACAGTGTGGAAACAGGCCCTTCGGCCCAACAAGTCCACACCGCCCCGCCGAAGCGCAACCCACCCATATCCCTACATCTACCCCTTACCTAACACTACGGGCAATTTAGCATCTTTAGAGTGTGGGAGGAAACCGGAGCACCCGGAGGAAACCCACGCAGACACGGGGAGAATGTGCAAACTCCACACAGAGAGTCGCCTGAGGCGGGAATTGAACCCGGGTCTCTGGCGCTGTGAGGCAGCAGTGCTAACTGCTGTGCCACCGTGCCGCCCCTGTTGCCAGTAATGGAGGGTTTGGGTTGTAAGCAGATGCTGGATAGGCTGGGACTTTTTCCAATGGAGTGTAGGAGTGTAGGTGACCTTATAGAGGTTTATAAAATCATGAGGGGTATAGATAGGGTGAATGGCAGATGTCTTTTTTCCGAGGATGGGGGATTTCAAGATGAGGGGCACAAATTTAAGGTGAGAGGAGGAAGATTTAAAAAAGACACAAGATACATTTTATTTTACACACAGAGTGGTTCGTGGTGGAAAGAACTTCTCGAAAACCTGGCTAATGTGAGTCCAGTTACAATGTTGAAAAGACATTTGGATAAGAAACATTTGAAGGGATATGGGCCAAGCATTGGCGGATGGGACTAGTTTAGTTTGAGATTATGGACTGGTTGAACCCAGTATCGGTTCTGTGTGACTTTACGAATGGTCAGCATCTGGAATGAATGGCCTGAGAGTTTGGTTGAGGCCCACTCAACCAGACTTTCAAATGAAAATTGATTAACTTCCTGAAGAGAGGAGGCATGGAGGCAGAGAAAAGGGTGGGGTGGGGGTGGGGGAATTGGAAGAGTTCCTGTCACTGAGAGCCGGCACAAAGATATTGGGCCAAATGGTCTCTATCTGAGCCTTCTAAGATTCAATGATCGAAATCCATTTTAGAATCGAGCATTCTTCTGTCCCTCCCCCCACCACCCATGCCTTCACAGTCATAGAGGATTCAGTGACCTTCCAAATTGCAAATCTGCCTTCTTAAAATTTCTTGGAGAAATACAGAGACAGATGGCACAGACCAACAATGAAAACCCTGTAGGTATGCTTTTCCATCATCTCAATAAACCAGCTGATAATCCACATTGCAACTCCTGACTGAACCGAGCTACAACTGGAGTTACGGAGTGTCACTGTGAGTGCCAGTCAGCACTTTTGTGAATATTCACGCTTGATCGATTGCATCACTGTTCTCTCATCAACACACAAAGCTGATAAGCGTGTCCTTGAATCTGCAACAACTCTTGTGCTCTGTAAACTAAATGTTACTTTTCTACCTGAATTGACTATACAATGTCCTGGCGCAATTAGTGGGTCTATTACATTAGAAATATGAACTTTGTTAAGGCTATTAGGCTTAATAAACCTCCTTATTCAGTCTTAATGTCACCTTTGCCAGCTTCATTTCATTGACTCAAAGAACTTCAAGATACTCCAACAAAAAATATTACCTTGATTCTCCCTTTGAGAAAAGTAATTTGTCCTCATTTCTGCTTAAAATCTAATACTTAAACTTAGTTACTCAAGAAAGTCTAGTGAAATTGGCCACTTTTAAACATAAATTCATTTGCTTCTTCAGGAAAGGCATAAGAAATCCATTTTTAAATTAACTTTGCTGTGAGAAAGATGTGCAGGTTAGGTGGATTGGCTGTGCTTAACTGCCCTGTAGTGTCCAGGGATGTGCAGGTTAAGTGGGTTAGCCATGGTAAAAAGTATCATGGGGTTATAGGGATGGGGTGGGACTGGGTGGGATGGTCTTCGGAGGATCGGTGCAGACTCAATCGACCAAATGGCCTCTTTCTGCACTGTAGGGATTCTATATCAGCATAGGGGAGGTGAGAACTAGACGGCATAGGTTTAAGAGGGGAAAGATTTAAAAAGGACCTAAGGGCAACTTTTTCACGCAGAGGTTGGTGTGTGTATGGAATGAGCTGCCACAAAACATGGTGGAGGCTGGTACAATTGCAGCATTTAAAAGGCATCTGGATGGGCATATGAATAGGAAGGGTTTAGAGGGATATGGGAGAAAGTGAGCACTGCAGATGCTGGAGACCAGAGTCGAAGAGTGTGGTGCTGGAAAAGTACAGCCGGCCAGGCAGCATCCAAGGAGCAGGAGAGTCGACATTTCGAGCACGAGCTCTTCTTTAGGGATATGGACCAACTGCTGGTAAATGAGTCTAAATAAATTTCGGATATCTAGTCGGCATGGACAAGTTGGACCAAAGGGTCTGTTTCCGTGCCATATGACTCTATGACCAACCAAAGAGATGGATGAATAAAGAAAAGGAGCCACTTTATCCCTCTTTACACAGAAACTTAACAATTTGGGATATCCCATCGGGAACTAGAAACGTGGCGAACCTCACCCAGGGTCTGGTCGAACAGAGGCAACATTTTGTGCACAGCAAGCTACTACAAATAGCAATGGGATAATGATTAATTTTTGCTCTCATTGATGTTGGGTTGAGGGATAAAAAATGGTCAGGGAAAACTCACCTCAACTTCTTCCAATACCGATGTGAAATCTTTTACATACACCTGAGACAGGAGAAAGGCCCTCGTTCTAACACCTCATCCATGAGTCAGCGCTCCAACACTGACTCACTGCTGTACTGGGAGTGACAACACAGTCCTGCGTGTGCTCAATTCTCTCGGATGGAACCTGAACCCATGACTGAAAAACAGTCTTAAACAGATGGTGCAACCAACCTGACCTGATATACACTGACATGTTGGAACAGGTTATCTTTGGCATTGAGGAGGAGAAAGTGAGGACTGCAGATGCTGGAGATCAGAGTCGAGAGTGTGGTGCTGGAAAAGCACAGTAGGTCAGGCAGCATCTGAGGAGCAGGAGAATCGACGTTTCAGGCATAAGCCCTTCATCAGGACTCACAGCATTTTTACAGCATTGCTCACCTCAGTGAATACACATGGACCAACAGACAAAGCAACAGTGTGGGCTCTTATCACTTTCACTTACCTTCACGACTTCTCCTCCATCGACCTTCATCAGCTTTTTCAGATTCTCGTTGAGTGTATCAGTGTTGGAACGCCATTTCAACAAGCCCAAGAGATCCACTGAATTATGAAGAAAATCGGGAACAAAAAATAAAAGCACATTTATTTATTTTATTATTAATAAAAGCCAATTCCATTTCTGTGCGGGCTGGAAATTCCATCCATATGTTCTGAATACGAGGCCTAATGCAACAAAACACCACGGGATTATAATCATCTTGGAGATATACCACCCAGCCAATAGAAAGCAACATTACAGGGGTTGGTGAGCTAAGGTTACATCTCAATCAGGATTAAGGTCTGTTTGGGGCAATTGTTTTATTATGCAAAAGAGTACCTGTATTAATATTTCAACATGTATAAAAGCTATTTTAATTTTGGAAAACAACAGGAAAATAAACCAGATCAAAATAATTTGGCAATAATATAGTGACTGTAGAATATCTCATTCAATAGTGGCATTCAATTGTAACAATGTAGCAACTAAAGTAGAATTGGCTGAATCATAGTTAAGGCGTATATTTAGGATTAAGGATGAAAACAAGATAAAATTGTTGAAGGGGTTTCATAATAAGTGTAAAAGGACAGAGAAGCTGTTGTCAATGATGGATTGGAGAAAGAGCAGTTCATGGACGATACAAAGAATGACTTTAATGAGATATAAGATCTACCCTAATTTGTTCTTACGTATTACCTGGATAGCAGCAATGGAATGTTCTTGTACTCTAGGATTGGAGTTATGGAATATTGTAAAACTGGCAAGGCTGGTATTTTTACACTGGAACGTAGGAGGTCGAGAGGTGACATGATAGAAGTCTATAAACAATGAGTTTATATAGTGTTGATGGTAGTTGTCTTTTCCCCAGGATGGGTGATTTCAAAACTAAGAGGCACATTTTTAAGGTGAGAGGAGAGAGATTTTAAAAAGACATGAGGGGTAATTTTTTTACACAGAGGGTGGTTTGCATGTGGAATGAACTTCCTGAGGAAGTGGTGGATATAGGTACAATTACAATGTTTAAAAGACATTTGGATAAATACATAATAGGCAAGGTTTGGAGGGATACGAGCCAGGAGCAGGCAGGTGGGACTAGTTTAGTTTGGGATTATGATCAGCATTAACTGGTTGGACCGAAGGGTCTGTTTCTGTGCTGTATGACTCTATGGATGCTCCCCCTCTAAACTCCTTAGTGCCAAGCTCCCCTTTCTGTATCCCAATTAATATTCAGAACTAGATTTCTCATTGACAATTATTTCACAGAATCACAGAACTGCTACAGTACAGAATGTACATTTGGCCCGTCATGTCTATAGCAGTTCTATTACGTGCTGTCAATTGCCTATCTGTTCCCCTGCACACCATTTCGAGCAAAATAATTGCACTCTTAAATGCCTCAATTGCAGCTGCCTCCAGCTATTTCCAAACAGTTCAGCCCATATCCTAAGTACGTGCTGTGCAAAAAATTCTTTTCTTCCATCACCCTTGCTTCTTTTGCACATTACTTTAAATCTATTCCTCGTCGTTACTTTCTCTTTTACAAGTGGGAGCAGTTTCAACCGATCTACTCTCTCCAGAGTGCTCATGATTTTGAAGACCTCTATCAGATCTCCTCTCAGCCTTGTTCGCTTCAAGTAGAACAGTCCCAGCTTCTTAAAGACTACCCTCATGACTGAAGTTTCTCATTCTTATAAATGACTTTGACACATTTAAAGAAAAGCATACAAATGCCCTGGTATCCTTGCAGTGAGAAGTCCTGCGGGTGTGAAAAATACAGTACAGCTGCACATTCTTCTTTTGTTACAGTCATTGAATCATAGAGGTTTCCAAAAGACTAGTGAGACCATTTGGCCCATCACATCTGAGGCAGCTGAAAATAATCCATCCATCCTCATGCCACTTTCGAATTCTTGGCCCATAGCCTTGCAGGTCACTGCAATTAAAGCGCACACCCAGGTAGTTTATCAATGCAGAGGGGGATTTTTGCCTCACTCCTCCTTTCAGACAGTGTTTCAGATTCCTACCAGCCACTGGGTGGAGAATTCTCTCACCAACGCTCATCTGTTCATTTTGCAAACTGCTTTAAATATATGTCTCCTGGTTTTGTGATACCAATCTTTCTTTTCCCTTAGCTTGCAGGCATAGAAACTCACTTCAAAACTAATAATTTTGATGTCTGCATGTGCATTAATGACATGCAAATGATGTGCAACACCCCTATCCCACCAAACAAAAGCATTTACCAGACAGAAGACAATGACCGCTTTAATTTAAATCACTCTTTTTTTTATGTCCTGCAGTAAAATTTGTTTTTTTATAGGAATATAAATTACATCAACACAAATGGAATGAGTTACAGAGAAAAAGCATTGTCATAAATAATATAACAAAATGGATTGAAGAGACACGTAGAATTACATGAGGAGATCAAGGGAATTGAGACTGATGTTGGTACTTTGATGCCTGCAACCACATAAGTTCAGTCCATAGAATTATTACAGGACAGAATGAGGCCATTTGACCCATCAAGCCTTTGTTGGTTCTGTGTAGAAGAATTTGAGCTCACCCCACACTGACTGCCTATTCCTCGACCCCTTAGAATGTCTTTTCTCTCTTCAGGTTCTAATCTAATTCCCCTTGAAAGCTACACTGGATAGTGAGCAACGCATTGCAGATCCTGACCACTTGCTGCCTACAAAGCGTTTTCCTTCACCGCTTTTAATTCTATTGCTTTAAGACATGTTCACGCTGCAGAAACAACGCGCCATGGACACCGGAGATAAAAACAGAAAATGCTGGAAACCTTCAGGAGTTGTGCAGAGAAATAAAGCTGATGAACAGAATTGGTGAGGGGAGAGGTCATCAGAAGACAATGGCAATGGAGACCTCAAAACCTTCTCACCACTGCCCCGCTGAGGCCCCTTCACACAATCACAGAATTGTTACGATGTAGCAGGAGGCCTTTCAGCCCACCTTGCCTGCACTGGTTCTATTCCCTAGTGCCAATCTTCTGCCTCTTTCCCATATCCCTGCACATTGTTTCTATCCAAAATTCCATCCAATGCCTCTCGTGAATACCTCAATTGAACGTGCCTCCATCACATTTCCAGGTAATACATTCCATACCCTAACTCCTTACTGAATGAGAAAGGTTTTTATCACTTGAAATCTATGACCTCTCATTCTCTTTAATCTTACGAGTAGGGAAAGCTTCTCTCTAACTACTCTGTCCACTCTCGCCATGATTTTGAAAGCCTTGATTAGATCTCCCCTTAGCCTTTTTCTCCCCAAGGAGAAATCTAGTTTCTCTTCAATCTAGATTCTCATTCATGGCATCGTTCTTATAGATTGAGTCTGCACTCTCTCTGAAACATTTGCATGCTTCCTGTAATATGACGCCCACAATTACACATAATGGTTTTCCCTTAAATGGGCAATTAACATTATATGAAAACATTGCTGTTCTTTTGCTGTCACTGGGTCAAAATCCTGAAATTCACTCCTTTGTGGCATTTTGGGTCAATGGGATTCAGATTTGCTCAATTGGCTGGATTGTTGGTTTGCAGACTAGGGTGATGCCAACAGTGTGCGTTCAATTCCCATCACTAGCTTGAGGTTACCATGAAGGACTCTCCTTCTCAACCTTTTCCCTCACCTGTGGTCTGGTGGCCCTCAGGTTAAATCACCACCAGTCACTTCTCTCTAATACGAGAGCAGCCCCGATGTTCTGGTAAGACTATGGTGACAACTGGGTCAACCCACAGCAGTTGTACAGCAGCAGTTCAAGAAGGCAGCTCACCTTCTCAAGAGCAACTTGAGACGGGCAATTAACCCAGCAACACCCATATCCCACAAATGAATAAATAAAAAACCCAACCAATGATGGGTGGAACATTCACTAATTGGGAAACTGAAGAGTATTTGCTTTCAGGATCCTGAGGGATGTCTGTGCTCGAAGGCACACTGGCCTGTTTGAAGAAGGCAACATCAAGAGGGAAGGGGTGATGGCTCCACTCACTTCTGCTGACACTGCGTTACTAATTGGATAGGCCAATTCATTTCAATCCTGGGTGCAGCTGAGGTAATTGCAGCCCAGTCAGGATAAGGTCTTTACATGGTCTTTAACTGGTCAGTAAGTGGCCATTTAAGGATCTCAACTGATAATGGGGTGGCAAGGTCAAACATGGCGGACGTGTGAAGGCAATGGGTTCTTGGGCTGTCACGATTTGCCAGAATGAAGTCACCTTCCTTATACCTGGACCTTGAGAATTCCAACTCTGGCTCGCTCCACGATGTTGTCTTCCCCGCTGAGTATTTCCAGAATTTTCCGTTTTTATTCCTTTAGATTGATCCTCATGGGGGACAGATTCTTTCTGTCTAAACTGACGAGAACAATCATTGTTTCCATCAAGCCTCCTCCCAAACTCCCTCCTTGACGGAGAACAACCTTATTTTTCCCCGAGCTTCCCCAACTTTGATAGTGGCATTGACGCAACTGAAGCCTCTTGGTACTTTTGACTGAACCTTTTCTTTCACTCCTTTACATTCTTCCTAAGGTGTGGTGCCATGCAATGGTCACAAGACTGCAGCAGAGGACAAAGCAGGGGGTTAGAAATTATTTGGATGAGAAACATTACCGTTCTGTGTGAGTTTCGTTGAACAGATGAGTGTGGAAATTTGGAAGTTGTCCCTCGAACATACGGGCAGTCCACCGCTGCTGCTTCTGAACGAAGAACCAAGATTGAGCTTGGAATCAGCCATCTGTTTGCTGGATATGTTGTTTAGGTAGATGTTGGGGTCTTCGAGTTTCCTGCTATCGCCCTGCAGTTGGAGAGGAGGCAGGAGTGAGGAGGTTGGGGAGAGGGTGGCGGGTGAGGTTAAAAAAAAAAGACGTCAAGTTGGCAACCGAAGAAATGATCTGAGACAGCCCACCAAGTACTGGGCATTCATACCCTCCTCAGTCAAGTTAATTCACAGCTCCTCAAACTCAGCTTAGAGGAGGGTGGTTCTGGGAGGTTGGATTTTTTGTTTTGCGATTATGGGATCCCATTTGCAAGGGAATCTGCTTGCAGAGGAGGTTAGGCGGGTGACTGCACTCAGTGCTCTGGCTATGTATCAGAAGCAACAGAAATGCATGAAACATCACCCTAGCCTTCGAGCCTCACAAATTCCCCCATGCCCCATCCATGACAACCTTACTCCCATGGCCCTTCATACCCTCTCTGTCAATCTGTATTCCAATCTGTACATATGTCAATTTAGGCCTCACTCATGTCAACCCACCACACTCTCTTCTTGCAAAAATAATGCCACTCATTCCATATTGTGTGTAAACTTCAGGTCATCATTTAAAATACTCTTACTCATAAAAACTCATTTCCTACTTTAATGTTCCTTCAAACAAATCGTATCACTTTTAACAACAAATATTTCAAATCCATAGTCTCTCATAAAAGCAAAAAATTCAAACTCTTATTACATAACCACTTAGCACTGCCAAACAAGCTCTGATAATGGAGGTTTTGGAGCTTAGTCACACGGTACTCAACATAAATATCTTCTGAAGATAGATGGGTAGGGTGGCATGGTAACTCAGTGCTTTAGCACTACTGCCTCACAGTGTCAGGGATCTGGGTTTGATTCCAGCCTTGGGTGACTGTCTGTGTGGAGTTTATATGTTCTGCATGGGTTTCCATTCTCTGGTTTTCTCCCACAGTCCAAAGGTTTGAGCTAGGTGGATTGACCATGCTAAATGGCCCCATAGAGTCTAGGATTGGGCAGGCTAGGTGGATTAGTCATGGGAAATGTGGGGTTTCAGGGATATAGTTGGGGGAACTGTGCACCCTCTTTGGAGGGTCATTGTGGGCTTGATGGGCCAAATTGCCTCCATTTGCACTGTGGTGATTCTGAGTACTGAACCATTAATAGTTGGCCTCAGGCCTATGTCAACAGACAGAATGAAATAGCAATCAAGGTGTTTTAAACATTCAAGACAATTGGGGTTTTTTTTCAGATTTAAAGGGCAAGAATATTAAAGCTCACTTTTGTTATCTAATGAGCTTTAAAGTTCTAAAGAGTTTATGCACTTCTCATGCACATTCACACCTACGTGAATGTGCATGAGATTCTCATGCAATCCCAAAATAATCTGACGTTCCCCACAGCCGCTGCAGGATCATAATTAAGAGGTACCTCACCTTTCCTCTGGCTAGCCATAAAAATCATACTTAATCCAATTTGCCCAGTTTATGTTTCAGTAAGCCCTCCCACCAAAACCATACATCAGTGGAGGTAACAATCAACTTACACAGGCAGCAACCAGTGTAGAACATACATGCATGAGACAGGACCCAGCTCCACCATTCCCAATGGCACACCCTTCTTTTTTTGGTGGTGTGTGAGTTCCTATTTTAAGGAACATTTGCTATTTTTGCCACAATGGAGGGGCTTTCTCTCTCATAGCAACAATCGAGGTTTAAATCCTGTTCACGTACCACTCATTGATTTACAGTAGCGCCTAATCCAGCGGGTTTTTCATGCAGATATCGGAGCTGACTCTCAACAATCACGCAATCGATTGAGGTACCTGCCTTCATCCACTTCAGCCCCCTTGCGCATTCCTGATTTTCACAGCTCTATTGCTGGCAGCTGTGATAGTGACCACCCAGACTTTACACTCTGTAATTCCAAGTCTAAAACTCTCCATCTCTATAAACCTCACCTATCCTTTAAAACTAAGCACCAGGATTTAGGATTGCATGGTTACATTTTGACTAGGAATGATTAGATAAGATTCACTACAGTATGGAAACAGGCCATTTGGCCCAACAAGTCCGCACCGACCCTCCGAAGAGTAACCCACCCAGACCCGTTCCCCTATCCTATATTTACCCCTGGCTAATGCACCTCACACTATGGGCAATTTAACATGGCCAATTCACCTGATCAATACATCTTGGGACCGTGGGAGGAAACCTCTGCAGACATAGGGAGAATGTGCAAACTCCATACAGTCACCCAAGATGGGAATTGAACCCGGGTCCTGTGAGGCAGCAGTGCTAACCACTGACCCACCGTGCCACCCCAAATGATGAACGGGCAGTCTGACAGAGTCAGAGAGTCATGCATAACAGCAGGAGGACATCCAGCCCAATGTGCTTCTTTTGCTTCTGAAATGGGTTCTCAAATAGTTCCAGTTCCCAGTTATGTCCTCCTTCGGGAGATGGAAGCAGATATTGGAAACCATGCAACCAGAGAGGGATTGAGTTTCAGAACCATGAGATCATGCTGCAGTTGTACAAAACTCTGGAGTGGCCACACTTGGAGTATTGTGTGCAGTTCTGGTCACCGCATTATAGGAAGGATGTGGAAGCTTTGGAAAGAATTCAGAGATTTACTAGGATGTTGCCTGGTATGGAGGGAAGTCTTACAAGGAAAGATTGAGGGACTTGAGGCTGTTTTCTTTGGAGAGAAGAAGGTTGAGAGGTGACTGAATTGAGACATACAAGATAATCGGAGAGTTAGATAGGTTGGACAGTGAGAGCAATATTCCTCGGATCATGATGGCTAGCACGAGGAGACATAGATTTAAATTGAGGAGTGATGGATATAGGTTAGATGTCAGAGGTAGTTTCTTTTCTCAGAGAGTAGTGGCGGCGTGGAATGCACTTCCTGCAACAGTAGTAGACTAGCTAACTTTAAGAGCATTTAAATGGTCATTGGATAGGCATATGGACGAGAATAGAATAGTGTGGGTTAGATGGGCTTCAGATTGGTTTCACAGGGCAGTGCAACATCAAGGGTTGAAGGGCCTGTACTACGCTGTAATGATTTATACTCACTGCCAATTGTTGTAAAAATCAATCTGGTTCACTGATATCCTTTAATCTGCCATCTTTACCTGGTCTAGCCTATCTGTAACTGCAATGTTGACTCTTAATTGCTCTTTGAACAAGTGGAGATGGACAATAAAGGCTGGCCTTGCCCACGAATAAATTAAAAGTTACTTTTCTTGATATTAATAAATCAATAACTTTCTCTGCAAATGTCCACGAATCTGTCTGGTCTCTAACCTTCCCAGGAGTTTGAGATTTCTGGACTTTTCATTTCATCTTCAATGCTGAAAAATGTGTTGCTGGAAAAGCGCAGCAGGTCAGGCAGCATCCAAGGAGCAGGAGAATCGACGTTTTGGGCATAAGCCCATTGACCTGCTGCGCTTTTCCAGCAACACATTTTTCAGCTCTGATCTCCAGCATCTGCAGTCCTCACTTTCTCCTATTTCATCTTCAATGCTCATCTTAAGTTTTGTGTCCCCTTCAACATTTTTCCCATCTTTTTCATTGACTTAAAGGTTGTTGCAGTATAAATGTAACTCAACAGAGCTACCTTAATGCCGACTGCATGGAAGTACATGCAATCACAAGCAGCATTGCTCTCCAGAGACTTCAGCAATTCAGCTTCTCTAATTGGGAGCTTAGAGCAAGAGCAGAGAACCACTTCCCTCCACTGCAAGCTCCTCGTCTTCTAATTGATGATCCCACAGCCACCATCATTCTTCCCTGCAAGTTTTAATAGTTAACTTCATCACTTCTGCACCTTTCTGGACTTAAGGGTGTGGAAAAAGATTGATTACGTATCCTCGGGTCAGCTTTTATGTAATTGGTCATGCCTGCGTGGAGAGGTACACTATCGATTGGTTATGACTGTCATCAATTTGTCCAAAATTGATTCATCCTGGTCAGGTCTGATAATCCACAATTGGAAGGAGTAAATGAAGGGCAATCTCTTCCAACAAATGTAAACTCCGTCACTTATTATCTCAGATTTCCGCTATATATTAGCTAAATAAGCATGAATTACTGCGAATGCACAATATACAGTCATTACACAAGTTATTGTTAGATCATAATTTTGTTCTTAAGCAGTTATTAATGCTAATATGATTAAATATTACATAAATATGTTCTGAAGATAGATGGGCCATTGCTGGAATGCTTGACACTTTTATCATCAGTAAATATTGAAGGATTTCAAGCGTTGTCAAACATTAATTACTGCGATTCAATTTGGACATCTAGATTTTTCAGGCGCTTTTGCTTCACACATGAGCAGATTCACAAGTGCACTCTCTTTATTAAACAGCTTTTAAGGGTTTTTCTTTTAATATGACATTTTATTTGATCGAATGTCAATTTCAGGTTCTGAGTGTAGAGCGCATGAGATGCAGAGCACAGCTCAATGTCAGAAGGTGGACGTGGCACTTTCTGATGCACAGACGCAGCCTAAATCCCACAAACTGCAGCATGATATTGAGACTGAGCTTAAATCATTGATGAAAAATAAAAATTGTCATTTACACTGTGCCCTCTCTGACCGAAGAACGGGAGATGTTGACAGAGCGGTTTAGTAGTCACTGGATTAGTAATCCAAACTCCCAGGCTAATGTTCTGGGACACATATGAATTCAACTCTCACCACTGCAGATGGTGAAATTTGAATTCAATTTAAAGTATGAAATTGATAAAGCAAGCCTAATGATGACCACTGTCAACTGTTGCAAAAACCCATCTGGTTCACTAAGGGAAGGAAATCTGCCATCCTTACCTGGTCTGGCCGACAGATGACTCCAAACCCAAAGCAATGGGGGTGATTCTTAATAATTAGGGGTGGGCAATAAATGCAATGCCCATATCCCATGCATGGATAAAATAAACCTCATGACCCACACCCTACGCTGTGACCCTTAACAACACCACACAAAGGAAAGAGAATGGGAATCCTGGATTTGGGTCATGCCAGTCTCTTTCTCTCTCTGGAAGACTGTAGGCCCAACCTGCAGTCTATTATAGAAACAGTGATAAATCATTGGAGAGCACACTTATAGACTCAGCAGTATGGTACCATTGGTAGGAAAATATCTTACAAAGAGAAAGACTTCAGATTGTGTTTTAAATGGATGAGCAAGTCAAAAGTAAATGGTGAAGGGGAGCAATGAAAGATTATTTCCTGTGGTCATAGTCCTAATCACTAATTTAAGATTGTCACTTCAACAAAGTGAAGAGAGAGGTTAGGTGATTCTTTTTATATATGGAAGGTTGTTAGGGAATATAATGTTTAGCCACAGAGAGCGCATTAGGTATAATTTAAAATAAGAGTGGCTAAATAACCAAATCAGAGAAAGATACATATCTATGGAGGAACTGTGAATTGCTCCAGTGCAGAAATGCCACAAACACGATGGGTCAAATGGCCTCTGTTTCACATGCTACAAGGGCTGTACTCACAACCGAAGCAGTCACAGTGCATGTTGAGTAAAGGTCTAATACTTTGTAAGTTAATTTTGTGTCGCATCCTGATGTCTCTGAAATCAATGACAAATCTATTGACCCAGAGGAGTGCACCCCATTCAGTGTCTCACTCACTGCCCCATTCCTGAGCAATGTGGCAACAGGACAAGCCAGGATCAATGGGCATTCCAAAATGATGTCAGTGGCACTCACTATCTCTTGCTGCACTTTGTCAGGAGATAGTGTTTAAAGACAGTACATACGCACAAGCATATTCATTCCACAGGGTGTGAAAATGTATTTATTCAAAGGATGTTGCCATTGCTGGCCAGCATTTCTTACCCATCCTGAACTGCCCCTCAGTGATGAGTTGCATTATTGAACTGCTTAAGGTACAACCTCAGTCCAATTCTGAAGGGAGTTCCAGGATTTGGACACAGTGGCAGTGAAAGAACAGCAATGTATTTCCAAGCCAGATTACTGTATGACTTTTTAAGGGGAACTTGGCGGTGATCCTATCTATCTGCAGCCCTTGTCCTTCCAGATGGTACAGGTAATGTAGTTGAAAGGTGTTTTTCAAGGAGCCTATGTAAGTTACTGCTGTCAATCTGCATCAGTGGTGGAGGAGGCAACTGTCTAAGGTGGTGAGGCAACTGGGAGGGCTGTTTATCCTGAATGTTGAGCTTCTTGAGTGTTTTTGGAGCTGCAATCATCCAACCAAATGGAGACCATTCAATCACACTCCTGACTTATAGAGTCATAGAGATGTACAGCACTGAAACGGGTAAAAACAATGACTGCAGATGCTGGAAACCAGATTCTGGATTAATGGTGCTGGAAGAGCACAGCAGTTCAGGCAGCATCCGAGGAGCAGTAAAATCAACGTTTCGGGCAAAAGCCCTTCATACTGTATTCCTGATGAAGGGCTCTTGCCCGAAACGTCGATTTTACTGCTCCTCGGATGCCGCCTGAACTGCTGTGCTCTTCCAGCACCACTAATCCAGCACTGAAACAGACCCTTTGGTTCAACTCGTCCACGCCAACCAGATATCCTAACCTAATCTAGTCCCATTTGTCAACACTTGGCCCATATCCCTCTAAACCCTTCTTGTTCATATACCCACCCAGATGCCTTTTAAATGTTGTAATTATACCAGCCCCCACCACTTCCTCAGGCAGCTCATTCCATACATGTACCACCTTCAGCATGAAAAAGATCTCCCTTTGGTCCCTTTTAAACTTTTTCCCTCTCACTCTAAAACCTGACATGTGCCTTGTACTTCATGGGCTGGCTTTGGGGAGTTAGAAGTGGAGCTACTCACCACAGAATTTTGCAACCTCTGATCCACAGATTCTTTCCAACAGAACCTTCAGTGAGACAATGGACATAAACTCAATGTATGCTCTTTACAAAGACTGCCTCACGGTCGTGGAATGAAGTCCCATTCCAGGGACCTGATTAGTAAGATGGGCAGGCGGTTTAGTGTAGTTTTGAGGGAGTGCTGGACTATTGGAGGTACAGTGTTTTGGATGAGGTATCTGCACTCCCAGATGTGATCAAAAGACTACACAGCACTATTTCATAGAATCTCATTGTGATCCTGTGACCCAAATCATTTAAATGGATGATCTCGTCATTTACCTCATTCTTGTTTATGGGATTTTGCTGTGCATAAACAGAACAGCACAGGGTTTCAAAAGAGCAAAACAAGAACATGGACATATGAGAAAAGAGCAGGAGTAGGCCATCTGGCCCCTCGAGCCCACTCCACCATTCATGGCTGATCTTTTTTGTGGCCTCAGCTCCACTGACGTGTTCACTCACTATAACCCTTAATTCCTTCATCATTCAAAAAAATCTATCTTTGCCTTAAAAACATTCAACGAAGTAGCCTTAATTACTTCACTGGGCAGGGAATTCCACAGATTCACAACCCTCTGGGTGAAGAAGTTCCTCCTCAACTCAGTCCTAAAACAGCTTCCCCTAATATTGAGGCGATGCCCCTAGTTCTAGCTTCACCCACCAATGGAAACATCCTCTCTACTTCTACCGTACCTATTCCCTTCATAATTTTACATGTTTTCATAAGACCCACCCCATTCTTCTGAATTCCAATGAAAATAATCCCAGTCTACTCGGTCTCTCCTCAAAAGCCACCCCTGCCAACTTTGGAATCAACCAAGTGAACCTCCTCTGCACCCCCTCCAGTGCAGTACATCCTTTCTCAAGTAAGGAGACAAAAACTGCACGCAGTACTCCAGGTGTGGTTTCACCAGCACCTTGTACAGCTGCAACATGCTTTTAAACTCAATCCCTTTAGCAATGAAGGATGTAATTCCACTTGCCTTCCTAATTTCCTATTGTACCTGCAGACCAACCCTCTGTGATTCATGCACAAGGACACCCAGTTCCCTCTGCACAGCAGTGTGTTGCAACTTTTATCATTCAAATAATAATCCTTTTTCTTGTTACTCTGACCAAAATAGGTGACTTCACATTTATTAACATTGTAGTCCATCTGTCAGACCTTTTCCCACTCACTTAAACAACTGACCTGTGATTGAATTAAAACCTTGTGTTTTCCCTGTTTTCTGATTTTCCTCATCATTCTCATTGCTCCCATGGCCCAATCAAACTCCAATTTGGATCATTACATCTCAAACTTTCAAGGTACAACTTTCTCTTTCCTGAACGTGGCGAGAAGGGGAAATAATGAGAGTTGTCGGTCCCGGTGAAAACTTCAACCTTTTTTGCATGGCTTCAGAAATCAAATGCAGGGTGAGAAAGTCCATCCAAAATTCTGTAGATTCACCAACAGTTCGGGTGGTTGAGTGCAGAATCTATTAATGGCCATTAAAGGGACTCAACTTGCCACCTCTTGGATCATCTGGCCCCCATTGCATTCCAGAACGGTGGCTACTTTGCTGACTGGAAAACTGGAGAGAGACCTGACTGCTAAAATATTTCAATATCCCTAGTCTGGGGTCAATTGGAGACAGTGATGGAGTGGGGCATAAGGTTGCAGCCTCTAAAAGCTCCCACCCCCATCCTAGTGTCGAACTGCCCCTCTCCTCATGACCACCTCCCCAGTTGAAGAAACAAAAATATCTGCTCACAACTGTACCACCCAACCTCTGACACAGTTTGTCAGTCTTAAGTCAGTAATAAGGTTAGCTCTTATCGAACTGACAGATGATCAAACACACTCGCACCCTGACACTTAAAAAAATGGAAAAGTCCATCCTTTACTCCCAAGTTCAATCAGGTGATGGCCCAGTGGTATTATCACGAGACTACTAATCTAGTGACCAGGGTAATATCCTGGGGACCTGGGTTTGAATCCTGCCATGGCAGATGGTGAAATCTGAATTCAATAAAAATCTGGAATTAAGAGTGTAATGATGACTTTGAATCTTTTGTCAATTGTCGGGAAAAGTCCATGTGGTTCACTATTGTCCTTTAGGAAAGGAAACTGCTGTCCCTAACCAGACCCACAGCAATATGGTTGACTTTTAACCGCCCTCTGGGCAATTAGGGATGGACAATAAATCCTGGCTTAGCCAGAGACGCACCCCATCCCATGAGTGCATTTTTTTAAAAAATCTGGGCAAGTAAAACATTATTTTCACTTCCACTCCCAAAATAACTAGTAAGCTCAGCCCAAGAAGAAACCTGTGATTCGAACATAACTGAAGAAATGAAACAGCATCAAGTGATTGGGTGCCACATTGCCATTCAATAGACACACAGCTTATTTCAATGTGACCTTGACTCCACTTTCCTGAATCCTTCTGCTCCCTTCCCTATCAGAAATCTAACAGCCTTGAATATATTCAATCCCCTATGTGGCTCTGTGGGTAGAGATTTACAAAGATTAATGACCCTCTGAAAATGAAATTTCGCCTGATCATGGTTTTAAATGGGAAACTGTTTATTCTGGAATGTTCCCCGGTTATATATTCTCTGACACGATGAAACATTCTCTCTTTACCACACAGTCTGTTTCAATCTGACCAATTCAAATACTTCTCACCTCTAACAAGTTAGGGCCAGCCCACTCAACCTTTCCTCAACAGGAAACCCCTTGCCTCAGGAATTAACCTTGTGAACCTTCTCTGGACTGCTTCAAATGCAACTGTACCTGTCCTTAGGTAAAGAGCCAAAATAGTACACAGTAATCTGGATGTATTCCCTGTACAATGAAAGCAAGATTTCCTTATTTTTGCACTCCAAACCCCCCCCTTCTTTGAATGCCAACAATGTCTCACTTTGTGCTTTTTGATGGAAATCAGCTTTCAGGAACAGCCAGCTGAAAAGAAATTACAGACCAACTTGAATATCATCGCCATTTATTTTCACCTTATACAAGATGAGGTCATGCTCTCCATCTCGCAGGGTTGTTCCATCAGGTTTCATTAGTTTCACGTACGCCATTGCAAATATTTTCTCTCCTTTATCTCTCGCTGTAATAGATAGAGAATGTTATAGGGTTTTATCGTTTGGCAAAATTCATAGATGCTGAGACTTCTTCCAACATGCTTGACCTTACCTGACTGGTAGACTCAAATCTTTTTCACGTAAGAGCTTTACCTTTTTTCAGGTACATTTTTCAGCGTGAGACTTTTCTGGGCACACGATGGTGGAGTAGCAATGCCATGTGACTGATAATGTAGAATCCCAGGCTAATGCTTGGGGGGGATGTAATTTCAAACTCTCTGACAGGGTAACAAGACAAGGGAGTACTCAACGGATGGCAGGAAATTCAGAGGAACAGTGGGATCATGGCATGCTTGTCCACAAATTCTTGAAGGGGACAGGACAGCTTAATAGGATAATTATGAAGTCATACAGAACATTTGCTTTTATCAATCAGAGCATAAATTATCAAAGCAGGAAAGTTATGTTGGAGCCTTGGTGAGGCCATTGCTGGAATATTGTGGGCATTTCTGGTAACCATACTATAGGAAGGATTTGATCACACTGGAGAGGGTTAGAGAGGAGATTCACAAGGATGCTGCCTGAGATGGAGCATTCCAGCTATGAAGAGAGGCTAGATAAGATCAGGTTATTTACTTTGTAGCTCACCATCACCTTCTCAACGGCAATTAGGGATGGAAGGCGATTGATGCCCACATCCAATGATTATAATAAATAGAATATGTGCAAGATTTGTAGCTGTTCCTTTGCTGAAAATCATATCCGTGGAGCAGGGAGGAGATAACCTAATGTCATTATTGTTGGACTATTAAGACAGAGACTCAGATAATGTTCTGGGGACCTGGCTTCAAATCCCACCATGGCAGATGGTAGAATTTGAATTTAATAAAAATGAAATCTGTATTGAAGTGTCTAATGATGACCAGGAATCCACTGATGATTGTTGGAAAAACCCACCTGGGTCACTAATGACCTTTAGGAAACAAAACTGCCATCCTTACCTGGTCTGGCCTACATGTGACTCCAGACCCACAGCAATGTGGTTGACTCTTGGTCGATTAGGAATGGGTAATAAATGCTGCCTAGCCAGTGACACCCTCATCCTGTGAATTCATGCAGAATAAACTATTTTTGATGACAGGGTCTTCCCAATGTCAAGGAAGAATTGGCACAAGCCAGCCATGGTTGACAAGGAAATGCAATAACCAAATTCATTGAAAAGATGTAATGTCACAAGAGACACCAGTTTAAATGGCCAAAAGGATCCTGTTGGATGGTAAAATATTCCTCCCCTGGCTTGAATTCCTCATACGTTGTATGCTGGTGTAGACTGCAAGGTCATTGTGAATTCAAACAGCATCATCTTAACATTCCTCTTACGACTTTGGATCAAGTTTCAGATTTTAAGGAAAGGAGGGTGTTGCGCAGTAATCAACTGTACTTACATTCAGCAGATGATCTGTGTTTGAATGTGAAGCGAAGGTGGGTCCTCTGAACATCTTCAATGGGAATAGTGACCTGAGAAGAGTAATTGAAACACAGTGAGCTGAGAAAGGAAATGATTGGCATGGGATTGACTGAAGAGGCTGGCAGAAATATTGGACAAGAAAAGGTTCCAGTTTTAGTTATTATTATTATTAGCACGGTGTAATACCATGCAATATCGAGTTTGAATATCGGAAAGCAAGTGAGAGAGGTGCAATGCCAAGTGATTGATGTTTAGTGTGGACTTTATGTTTATGAAAGTGAATAAAGACTGCACCTTAAATTCACATGTGAATCTGTTTATGCAATTGCTTAATACATAAATATGCAATTCCTTAGACCCTGTTTAATCGGAAGCATTAACCATACATTAAGATAAATGCATCTCTTTTAAGCTGCTCAGAAATATAAGGGCAGAACATGGCAATCTAGCTCGTCAAGCCTGTTTCATTATTCAGTGAGATTGTGGTTAATCTGTACCATGTTATGGAGGTGTAAGTGTTGGATTGGGGTGGACAAAGTTTCAAAATCATACTCCAACAGGTTTATTTGGAAGCATGAGCTTTCGGAGCGCTGCTCCTTTGTTAGGTAACTAGTGAGGCAGGATCATAAGACATAGAATTTCTAGCAAAAGATCACAGCGTCATGCAATTAAAACAATGCCAAGAAGAAATCTAGATTGCTGTTAAGTCTTTCATCTTTTAGAATGGGTTGCAAGTTTTGGTTCATTAATATGTAAATCCCAGAATTTCTTTTAAGTCACATTCTTGAGATAACTTGAGGTTTGATTAAAAAAAAGTGATAGGTGTACCCGAGAACTCTGTGGGAAGCTAGAGAAGTGATTGCTGGGCCTCTTGCTGAGATATTTGTATCATCGATAGTCACAGGTGAAGTACCGGAAGACTGGAGGTTGGCAAATGTGGTGCCACTGTTTAAGAAGGGCGGTAAAGACAAGCTAGGGAACTATAGACCAGCGAGCCTGAGCTCAGTGGTGGGCAAGTTCTTGGAGGTTATACTGAGGGACAGGATATACGTATATTTGGAAAGGCAAGGACTGATTAGGGATAGTTAACATGGCTTTGTGCGTGGGAAATCATTTCTCACAAACTTTGAAGAAGTAACAAAGAAGATTGATGTGACTTCAGTAAGTCTTTCGACAAGGTTCCCCATGGGAGACTGATTAGCAAGGTGAGATCTCATGGAATAGAGGGAAAATTAGCCATTTGGATACAGAACTGGCTCAAAGGTAGAAGACAGAGGGTAGTAGTGAAGGGTTTTTCAGACTGGAGGCCTGTGAGCAGTGGAGTGCCACAAGGATCGGTGCTGGGCCCTCTACTTTTTGTCATTTACATAAATGATTTGGATGCAAGCATAAGAGGTACAGTTAGTAAGCTTGCAGATGACACCAAAATTGGAGGTGCAGTGGACAACGAAGAGGGTTACCTCAGATTACAACAGGATCTGGACCAGATGGGCCAATGGGCTGAGAAGTGGCAGATGGAGTTTAATTCAGATAAATGCGAGGTGCTGCATTTTGGGAAAGCAAATCTTAGCAGGATTTATACACTTAATGGTAAGGTCCTAGGGAGTGTAGCTGAACAAAGAGACCTTGGAGTGCAGGTTCATAGCTCCTTGAAAATGGAGTCGCAAGTAGATAGGATAGTGAAGAAGGTGTTTGGTATGCTTTCCTTTATTGGTCAGAGTATTGAGTACAGGAGTTGGGAGGTCATGTTGAGGCTGTACAGGACATTGGTTAGGACACTGTTGGAATATTGCGTGCAATTCTGGTCTCCTTCCTATCGGAAAGATGTTGTGAAACTTGAAAGGATTCAGAAAAAATTTACAAGGATGTTGCCAGAGTTGGAGGATTTGAGTTTTAGGGAGAGGCTGAAGAGGCTGGGGCTGTTTTCCCTGGAGCATCGGAGGCTGTGGGGTGACGTTATAGAGGTTTACAAAATTATGAGGGGGCATGGATAGGATAAATAGACAAAGTCTTTTCCCTGGGATTGGGGAGTCTAGAACTAGAGGGCATAGGTTTAGGGTGAGAGGGGAAAGATATAAAAGAGACCTCAGGGGCAACATTTTCACGTGGTACATGTATGGAATGAGCTGCCAGAGGAAGTGGTGGAGGCTGGTACAATTGCAACATTTAAGAGGCATTTGGATGGGTATATAAATAGGAAGGGTTTGGAGGAATATGGGCCAGGTGCTGGCAGGTGGGACTAGATTGGGTTGGGATATCTGGTCGGCGTGGACAGGTGAGACCAAAGGGTCTCTTTCAATGCTGTACATGTCTATGACTCTATGCATGAAAGGTGTGAGGTTAGAGTCTGTCTGCATCCCAATCTTGAGTGAAACTGGTTCTATTTCCAAAGTAGGAATTCATAAAACATCTCTGGATTGACTACCTGCAGGTTGTGTACTTTTTGTTAACCTGGTTAACCTGCTGTTGTGTGATTTTTAAATCTGTACCATCTCTCGGATGACACAAAGGTAGGGGAGCTGCAGATAGTGAGGAGAAATACAAGACAATGTAGCATATAGAAAATACAGAATATACAACATAGAACAGGCTCTTCGGCCCTCAATGTTGTGCAGACCTGTGAACTAATCTAAGCCCCTCCCCTGTCACTATTCCATCATCATCTATACGCTTATACAAGGACTGTTTCCATGCCCCTAATGTGGCTGAGTTAACTACATTGGCAGGCAGGGCATCCCACGCCCTTACCACTCTGCATAAAGAACCTGCCTCGGACATCTGTCTTAAATCTATCATATAGATAGGCTGGAGATTTGGGTGGAGAAATGACAGATGGAATTTGATGCAGACAAATGCGAGCTGATGCATTTTGGAAAATCTAATGCAGTAAAGGTATGCAGAACCCTTAGAGGCAATAACATACAGAGGGATCCAGATGTACAGGCCCACAGTTCCCTGCAAGTGGTATCACAAGTTCATAAAGTGATGAATAAGTTGCATAGAGCTTTATTGAGACCACATCTGGAATACTGTGTACAATTCTGGTCACCACACTACCGGTGGATGTGGAGGCTTTGGAGAAGGTTAGGAAAAGATTTACCAGGATGTTGCAAGATTTGGAGGGTATTGGCTGTGAGGAGAGGTTGGCCAAATGTGGTTTGTTTTCATTTGAATGTCAGAGGCTGAGGGTGACCTGAGGAAAGTTTACAAAATTATGAAAGTCGTGGATAGAATGGATAGGTGGAAGGGTAGAAATGTCACTTACTAGGGGATATAGGTTTAAGGTGAAAGGAGGAAAGGAAGCTTGAGAGGCAAGTTATTTTACACAGAAAGTGGTAAGTGCCTGGAGTGGGCTGCTAGTGGAGGTGGTAGAAGCAGATCCAATAACAATGTTTAAGAGGAACCTTGACAGATATGTGAATAGAGGAAATGGACCGCGTGGATGGTTTTGCCAACATTGAAACAATGAGACGATCCGATGGTAGGGATATAAAAAAGGCAGGCACTTTGAAAATCAGTCAGAGCAACTGCCATAGAGAGAGAGAGAGAGAGAGAGAGAAAGACAGACCCAAGACATTGAACCACTCTCTATCAAAGGTACCCTTCCATATGAAACATCTTCACATTAATTAGAAAGAAGACAACCCAGGGAGATCTTCAAACGGAAGAAGACAGACACAGAAGACAACAGCCGCTGTGTGGTTTTGAAATTAAGTTGATGTAATTTTACTAATTTATTATTTTATTGCAACCGTATATTGTTATCAAGTTAGAGACATGTAATAAGCAGTTATGAGAAAGGGGGGGCTTACAGTTACGAATAGTTGTTGGTTAATGTTCACTTTTAGAGTTAAAGAATAATTTTATATTATTATCTTTAAATAGTGGAATTTGGCGGTTCTCTGTCACTTACATTTTAAGTGATTATGAGGCGAGGTGAGCTTTTCTGGATGTTTAGTTGAATTAACAGAGAGGTTCACTGCTGTGTCGTAACAAAGATGTGAGGGGAAAGTTTCAAAAGGCACCGAAGGAGCAACTTTTTCATACAGAGGGTGGTGCCAGTATGGAATGAACTGCCAGAGGAAGTGGTGGAATTACAACATTTAAAAGGTATGTTTGGAGGGTGATATGAAGAGAAAGGGTTGAGAAGGATATGGGCCAGGTGCTGGCAGGTGGGACTAGATTAATTTAAGATGTCTGATCAGCATGGAGGAGTTGGACCAAAGAGTTTGTTTCTGTGCTGTACAGCTCTATGGATGTATGACTCATAGTCCCTGAGGTGGACTTGAACCCAGATATTGGATTAATAACACCCTTGGTGTTAAATTTTGTTTGGCAATACTCCTTGGAAATGCTGTAATGATTCGCTACATTAAAGACACTATAAAAATGTAAAATACTGTTCTTTTCTCGTCCCTGAATAATATCTGGAATAATTGCAAGACCTGAGGATTTAATGAAACAGTGGGATAATTATCCATCCATAAGTATATAGGGAATAATCAGGCAGAGGAAAGAAGGAAGAACACCAAATATTAATACCAAAAAAGAGTGGTGGCAGTGAATTTATCCTTAATATGTTGGCAGTGCTGGCAAATTATGTTTGACCCCTGTTTGTATCCATCCATTAAAGTCCAGGGGAATTGTCAGGAACAAAGAAGAAGAAAAGCTCTACCTTTTGAACTTTTACACTGCACGATAAAGCTCCAATAGATTCCTCAGACTGAGGGGAAATGCTGGACTTGTGACAGTTCCTTCTACACTATCTTCTTGGATTCACAGGCAGAAAGGGAGATTGGAAGCCCGTTTTTGAGGTGAGCGTGCAACTCAGAAAGTTATCTTGCAGTATGATTAGATTCCCTACAGTGTGGAAACAGGCCCTTTGGCCCAACATGTCCACACCGACCCTCCGAAGAGTAACCCACCCAGACCCCTTTCCCTCTCAATGAGGCACCGAACACTCTGGGCCAATTCACTTGAACTGCACATCTTTTGACTGTGGGAGGAAACCCACACTGATTTGGGGAGGATGTGCAAACTCCACACAGACAGTCACCCGAGGCTGGAATTGAACCTGGGACCCTGGTACTGTGAGGCATCAGTGCTAATCACTGAGCCACCGTGTTGCCCTACCAGTCAGCTATTGTCAGAAGATAGTCATATGTTGGTCTGTATTATAACTGGGGTTGAATACATGATTAAGGACATTGTGCTGTGACCCTAGCAAGGATAAACCTCGGCCACAGTTTTGGTGTCTATACCTTCGGAAGGATAGTTTTGCTTTGAAGGAAGTGCAACACATGAAATCCTGGGATATGATTCACCAAGGAGGAGAGATTGAACAGAATGAGTAAAGGGAACCTGCTGTTTACAGATGATTGGTGATTTACTGAAACCTATAAAACATTGAGAAAGTAACAGAATCATTTCTGAGAGGATATTTGCCTCTGCAAAGTGAGTCCTGAACAGGGCTCGTGGTTGTTATAATATTGGTTGCTACATCTAGCAACATATTATCAACAGATACACTGCCACCAGTCCTTCTTTAGATGTTAATCAAGCTACTGTTAGTCAAGTAGAGAAAGATGTTCACATTGTCAGAAGTGGGTTCAATCTTGGTTTAAAAATAAAGGCATAATACTTACTATTGAAGCATTGTGTTTCTGCAATATAGTGAATATCACATTCACTTAACATGTGAACATGATAGCTAGTTCTGAACCAAGCAGAAACATCAATTCAACTTGTTGGAAGGTTGGTTAGCTCAGTCAGCTGAACAGTTGCTTTGCAATGCAGAGTAACATCAACAACGTGGGTTCAACTCCCACAATAGCTGAGGTCACTATGAAGGACTCTCCTTCTCAACCTCTCCCCTTGCCTGAAGTGTGATAACCCTCAGGTTAAACAACCACTAATCATCTAATGAGAAAGTGGGACTATGGTGACTTATTATGTATTAGTAACATTGTATCCAAGATACAATTGCCCCTTGTGAAACATCAGGGTCAATTTAAAAGTAAATACTTTGAGCAAGTACAGATTACTATTTCAACTACATAATACTGACAGCAGATTTCCATCCCCAAAAGGATATTTATGAACTGGATGTGTTTTTACTACAATCAACATTCAGCAGTAGGCTGGCTTTTTATTCCAGATTTTTATTGAATATATATTTCATTATCTGTCATGGTCAAACCAAAGTCCTCAAACATTAGCCAGGGATTCTGGATGACCAACACAGTGACATTAGCACCTGCCTCCCCCCAACCAGTGTTCTTCATGTGTTCATCAGAGTGTGTCCTAATAATTATCCTTTGCGTTAACGATGTGTAGTTAAAGTAATAATCTGTTCTTGCTCTTAGTATTTACTCTTAAATTGACTCTGATGCTTCACAAGGGGCATGTAAATTCTTTTCGATTCTGTTGGAATCAGGAGATAAAGCGTTGAACTCAAGATGATCTGATGGAACCGCAGAGTAGATTCAACTGGTTATATCACCTAACCCTATTCATATTTCTTGTTTTAATTTGTACTGTTTAAGGTTAGAGGGTGTGAGTGGGAGAACGCATTTGGCTGCCTCTTTCCTGACCAGCAGCACAATGATAGATCAGAGTCAGAGAACCTCTGGTGTTTCTCGTGAGAGGATGGCAGCCCCCATTTCCAGTCTGCTTATTGACGGAGCATCTCCGAGTATTGGGTGAAGGCCTAAGCCTGTGAAACAGTGGGCTGACACTTAACAACTGAATTCAGAAATGCAGCTCGTCAGGTCGAGTCTGTGAACGAGCACACGTCCTGACCTGAAGAGCGGCCTGGGGAGGGAACCTGTTACACCATTCACTCAGACACCAGAATGAAAATGAACTGAAGTAGCAGACAGCGTGGTGTCAGCCCACAGCTACACAATGTGTAAAGTGTGACTCCAGTGTGTTTCTTTACACAGTGAACATGAATGTTTCTCAATAGGTTGTGAGTCAAGGCAGAAAAAGTTAATTTTGCCTCAGTTGGACAGATTTAATCTGTCGCTTTTACAGAGAAGAAATCAGCAAATAACACGAACTCTTTCAAGACATCACGATTTACAAAATAACCTCGGTTATCCAAACAACAATTATCCAAATTTTGGAATTTCCGAACAAGATCTCAAGCCCCTGTAAAAAAGTTATCAGTTATCTGAGCAATCAGTTATCTGAACAAAATACTCCTTGCACATCATCTCATTTGGATGATCAAGGTTGTTCTGTATTTCCCTATGCTTCCATGTCTTTTTCCACGGAAATACTGATGCCAAACAGAAGAACCATATGCATCTCATGCAAGTTTCGAATGAAGATGTACCTTGGTAGTGAGCGGATATCAGATTCAGGCTGTCACTCCAGGATCACAATGAGGCAGCACCTCACCCTCACAGATCAGATCTTTTGGATGAGACACTGAATATAGAATCTACTGGGCTCATGGAAAAGATCCCACTGCCATTGGCTGGAAGAATAGGAGCAATCTTCCTGATGGCCTGACCAACATCAGCAATACAGACTGTCTGAACATTATCATCTCCCTATTTGTGGGAGCTTTCTGGACTACAAACCAGATGCTGTGCACTGAGCAATGACTACACTTCAAGGTGTTTATTAGTATAAAGCATCTTGGGATGTTTTGAGGCTGTGGATGGCGCTATGTAAATGCCAAATTGTTTTTTTCCCACATGCCATATAAATCCAACTTTCATAAAACATCACAATCTGTCAAAATCTTAGCAGTAACATTGAAAACACCTGAACATTCCACATTTGTCACCTTACCTAGAGTCTCATCATAGATTAATTACTAGGTATAATGATAACTGTTCATTTCCTAATCTTCTCCCTCTTGGGTTTTGTGATATTCTTCTCAGAATCATGGAATCCCTACTATCCAGAAATAGGCCATTCAGCCCATCAAGTCTGCACTGACCCTCCAAAGAGCATCCCATCTAGATCCACATTTCTACCCGACCCCATCCCAGTTTTTAACCATGACTAACCCATCTAACCTATACGTCCCTGGACACTAAAACCCACTTTCTTTTTGCATAGCCAATCTACCTAACCTGCAGATCTTTGGGTTATCAGAGGAAACTGGAGCACCTGGAGGGAACCCACATGGATGTAGGGAGGACATGCAAGCTCCACACAGACAGTCATCCAAAGGTGGAATCGAACCCAGGTCCCTGGCACTGTGAGGCAGCAGCGCTGACCACTGAGCCACCGTATGGATGGTGGATGATCTCTTCGGAGCAAGCATGACCTTCTTCAACTCCATTTCGTTGCTCTCTGAGATTGCTGCTAAGGTCCATGTGTTACCTGCAGACTCCACCATATGTGGGGTGGGTCAATGTGGGCTTTGTACTTCTGGACAGCATAATCACCTGAGGGCTGGTGGCACCACAAGCTCCAGCTTCCACCTATCTCTATCCTAATTCTATTATGGGCCATGCCTCCAGAACACATGAACAGGATTGGAGCAACCCGAAGGTGAGAGCTGAGGACCCATTAAAGGCTGAGATTTCAGAAGTGTTGAGGGATCAGACTAGATGGACAAAAGGTGCTGACCCACTGGAAACCCATCATACTGCTTTTCAAGATCAACTGCCAGTTCCCCCATGGCCAGCTGATTGGCAAAGATAGATGTTTGGGAAAAGCCAAATTCTACCACCTGTCCATGCAGTGGACAGAGTGGGCACTGGAGGGGATGAGAGTTACATGTTGGACGTTGAACATAAGAATATATGAAATCGGAGGAAGAGTAGATCATTTGTCCCTTTGAATGTTTCAATCAGATCAAGGCTGTATCTGATTGCAGTTTAACTCCACTTTTTTGCATACAGTCCCCCACCTCCTCCAGCTCCCAGAACCATTTGTCCATTGTCAATCAAAAATCTATCTCACTCAAGATGGAATATAATCAATGATTCAGCCTCCACTGCTCTCTGTGGTATGAAAATCAAAAGGAAAAGACCCTTTGAGAGAAGAAAGTCTTCCTCATTTCCACTAAAAGTAATTCTAATGAGAGAGCAGCCGATAGTCTTCTGAAAATGTATTGATTTTCACTTGAACATGTGAATTTGTATTTTGCAATACTCTATACGTTCAGGACGAATGCACAAGGTGAAGGGTGATATGGGCAGAGATACAAAACAGGTATAATGTATTTTGTTGTCCACATATAATACTCACCCAAGATTGCTTACCAAATAAATGGACAATGCATTGCAATAAGGGCAGTCAGTGGATAGTGGTGTGCTGGTAATGTCAGCTGAGTTGTAATCCAGAGGCCTGGCTAATATTGGGTTGATTTGAAAACATTACAAGTGAAGGGAAATGCTAGACTATGGTATATAGATCCTGTTGTTTAAATTGGTCTCAATGGATGCGGAATTAATTCCCACTCTACGCACGCACGCGCACACACACACACACACACACACACACACACACACACACACACACACACACACACACACACACTTCCACCCTCAGGTGACTGTCTGTGTGGAGTTTGCACCTTCCTCCTGCATCTGCTTGCATTTCCTTTGGGTGCTCCAGTTTCCTCCCACAATTCCAAGGTTTGCAGGTTAGGTTGATTGGCCATGCTAACTTGCCCTTAGTGTCCAGGGATGTACTGGCTAGATGAATTAGCCATGGCAATTGTGGGGCTATGGGGGCAGGGGCTGGGTGCTGGTGGACTGCTCTGCAGAGGGTCCGTGAGGACTTGATGGGCTGAATGGCCTCTTTCTGCACTGTTGGGATTCTATGATCGATACCGAAACTCCATTTGGTGTATCTCATTCAATAACTTTACTGTTTTTTTTTATTCTGGACGCTGCCTTAAATAAGAGTGTTGAGTACCACATAAATCTATCAGGGTCCCTCCACCAGCCACCTGTCGCTGTCTCATGGGAAAACAAGGAGAGGTGCTGGGTCAGCCACTAGCCTTTGGGCCATTTGAGATTCCTAAGTGGATAAATGACAGCCAATTCTGGGCCTGAGTTGACCCTCACCCCCCCACCCCATCCCACAGTTATCCATCACTGACTTCAGGGAAGGGAGGGTGGGTGGGTGGGGTCGCCCACGCCATAGGGGAGCCTGAGCAATTATAGTTGCATTGGCTGGTGTTGGGCATAGGGAGAGTCTTATTTTCTAGGGCCATCTCTTTAAGACTTCAACTGATCCAAGACTCATGCCCCTCACCATCCATCATTAAGGTGGGTGACCCCAGTCCTACCTTAGCTCCACTTTATGGTGGCAATGGCTGCAGTCCCAGTAGTGACCACTAAGGTGGGTGGGTGCTGTTGAGACAAAGAAGCCACCAGCCATCCAGTGGGCCAGCAGGGTGAGGGTAGGGGTAGAAGGGCCTCATTTCAAGGGAGAGAGAGGAGAGGAGTCCTCAGCTCAAAGCAATTTAACACCAAGTCTCACCATTCAGTGGGGATGGGGCAACCGATGTTTTAGCTGGAGGGAGCAAGCAGATAGTAAGGACTGCAGAAACTGGAAGTCAGATTCAATAAAAAGTGTGGCACTGCAAAGCCAAAGTAGATCAGGCAGCATCGGAGGAGCAGGAGGGTCAACGTTTAGGCTTGGGACCCTTCATCAGGGCTGGGGAGGGAGAAGGGAGCTGAGAAATAAATAAGGGAGGGGGTTTGGGGCTGGGGAAAGGGTAGGTGGGATGGTGATGGGAGTTGCCCCATAACATCCCATCCCCTTACACACACATGCCACCACTCACACTCTCTCTCTCACACACACACACGCACACACACACACACACACACTCTTCTGAAATAAAAACACAAAACACTAGAAACACCCAGCACTTCAGGCAGCATCTGTGGAGTTTATGCTGTGGGTTCATTCCTATTCTCCTACCCATTTTACCACATAAACACGTTAAGCAGCTCTTTGAACCTTCCACATCGTACTCTGTGTCCAGCTTCCTTGCTCTGGTTTAGATCTCCAATCAGGATGGAGTTAACATGAAGCATTCACTGACCTTGACAGTCTCCATCCAGCGCTGTTGCTTGAGCTGGTAGTAAACGACTGATTGGTAGTAAGTGACAGGTTTATCACCGGCCCCTTGGCATATGGCATTCTGGGCATTGGAGAGCAAGAGAAATTTTTTCAAAAATTAGAGCAGCAATTTCCACAAAGCCACACTTTTCACAAATGATTAATACTGCTCGCTATATCGTTTTGAGATAAAAGTTCCATCTAGTGCCAGCCCATGCTAGAAGTACTTCATTAATAATATGTCTGGAGTGGGTGGTAAAATTGATTACTTTTTGAGAAAGCACAGTGTGATATTCATGTGAGGCTGCAATAATGACATTACTTATAGAGAGACGACAGGTTGTATTTTAATAACGACAAACTGCTTGGAGAGATAACATCCCCTCAGACATTATAACAGGTAATACCTCTTTCTTTCTTGGCACTTGTGAGGTGGAGACTGACAGCACGGAAATAAAAAAGAACAACTTTCTTCATGACAAAGCACACTGAACTTTGGCCTACAGTGGGCTCAGATGTGACCCTGAGGCAGAATGTAATGGATTCATGTGTTACTTCAAACACTTGATCGCAAAATTGAAAGTTGAACTGGGAAACTGAGGGAAAAGGCTCCACTGGTCAGGGTCATACCTGGCACATAGGAAGATGGTGGTAGTTGTCTGAGATCAGTCATCTCAGCTCCAAGATATCTCTGCAGGAGCTCCTCAGCGTAGTGTCCTCGGCCCAACCATCATCAGCACTGATGAAGAGTCATCTAGACTTGAAGTGTTACCTTGCTCTCTCTCCAAGGATGCTGCCTGACCCACTGTGATCTCCGCAGCAAGTTTGTTTCAACGTGTGTTCAAAGAGCTAGAGGACTGAGGAGGTCACGATGTTGTGGCAGTGAGATAGGGATTCACTGAGTCTGATCTCCAGCATTGTTGTTTTCAATACGGATTCCAGCATCTGCAGCAATTTGCTCCAATCAGCTTCAGCTGCTTCAGCAACAACCTTGTCTCTATCACAAGGTCAGAACTGGGATGTTCATTGACGATTGTGCCATATTCAGCACCATTCACAACTCCTCAAATACTGAAGCAACCCAAGTCAAACTGGACCCGAGACTTAATCCAGGTTTGTGCAGACAAGTGGCAAGTAACATTCATAGGACACATTCACTCCACACCAATGTCAGGCAATCAACGACAGAAAATGTAATGATCACTCCTTGATATTCAATGGTATTACCACTAGTGATCCACCACGAAAAACATCCTGCGGATTACCATTGACCAGAAACTCAGCTGGACTTGCTAATATAAACACAGTGGTTCCAAGAGCAGGTCAGAGGCTAAGAATACTGCGGTGAGTAATTCACCTCCAGACTCCCAAAGCTTCTCCACCATCTGAAAGGCACAAGTCAGGAGTGTGATGGAATACACAGGAGTGTGTTGGGTGCAGCTCCAACAGCGTTTATGAATCATGATAGTACACAGAACAAAAGCAGCCCGCTTGACTGCACCACATCCACAAGCATCCATTCCCTGCATCACCAATGCCCAGTAGCAGCAGTGTGTAACATACAATATACACAGCATAAAATCACCAAGTCTCCTTCCAAATCACAACCACCACCACCTCGAAAGGCAAGGGCAGCAGATACATGAGAACACCATACCTATAAACTCCCTTTCCCAAGCCGCACACCATCCTGATTTGGAAATATGTCGCCAATCCTTCAGCGTCTCTGGGTCAAAATCCTGAAATTCCCACCCGACCAGCAGTGTGGGTGAACCTCCATGAAATAGACTTCCTTGTTTCAAAAAGGTAACCCACTGCCACTTTCTCCAGACCAATCAGAGATGGGTAATAAATTCTGGCCCAGTCAGCAATAACCACATTCCCTGAACAATTGAAAGAAACAGTGAACTGAGAGTTCCATCGCAGCCTGAGGGGACAGGCTGCATTGTTGGACGTTCCATCTTTAAGATGAGTTTTTAAACTAAGATCCCATTTGTCCTCTTATTTAGCTCAAAGCACAACTTTGAAAAAGAGTATTGACATTGTCAAAAGAACATGACGAAGGAGCAAGAATAGGCCATTCGGCCCGACAAGCCTGCTGTACCATGCCTTAAGATCTAACCATGGTCTTGAAACCATTCTCCTGTCTGTCCTGCATAAATCTCGACTCCTTGTCAACCAAATGTCTATGTAATTCAGCCTTGAGCATATTTCATAACCACTTCTAAAAGGAACAAAAGTCAAAAACTAATAATCCTCTGGGAGGAGAAATTCCTCTTCATCTTGGTCTTAAATGGGAGACCCTTTGTTTTACAACTATATCCCCTTGATCTGTGTTCAATTCTAGTCTCCCTGCTATAGGAAAGATGCAGTTAAACTTGAAAGAGTTCAGAAAAGATTTACAAGGATGTTGCCAGGATTGGAGGGTTTTTTGTTACAGGGAGAGACTAAACAGGCTGGGGCTGTTTTCCCTGGAGCGTCGGAGGCTGAGGGGTGACCTTACAGAAGTTTAGAAAATAATAAGGGACGTGGATAGGGTGAATAGTCAAGGTCTTTTTCCCAGGGATAGGGGAGTTCAAAACTAGAGGGCATAGACTTAGGGTAAGAGATGAAAGATTTAAAAGGGACTTAAGAACATAGAACATTACAGCACAGTACAGGCCCTTCAGCCCTCAACGTTGCGTTGGCCTGTGGAACCGATCTGAAGCCCACCTAACCGACCCATTTTCGTCTATATGTCTATATGATCATTAAAATGCCCTTAAAGGTGGCGAGTCTACTATTTAAGGGGCAACTTTTTCACACAGAGGGTGATGCATGCATGGAATGAGTTGCCAGAGGAAGTGGTGGAGGCTGGTACAATAACAACATTTAAAAGGCATCTGGATGGGTATATGGATAGGAAAAGTTGAGAGAGATATGGGCCAAGTGCTGGCAAATGGGACCAGGTTAGGTTTGCGTATCTGGTCAGCATGGACTATTTCTAATAGTGGGCTGGCTGCACAAAGACCACAGGCTCAGCATGTGGTCTGAGTGCTGGGAATTGTGGCCCAACCCAGAAACTCCTGACAGATGGTGCTACTTTTCTCAATCAATATCCCTGAAGCAGAAGAGCCGGTTACGATCTCATTGCTGATTGAGGGACAATGCGGTGTGTAAAGGGACTGCTGTGTTCCCTGCAGATGAGGGTGTCTGTTCCTCATAAACATGCTGCACATAGCTAACCCCATACCTCAAACTACCCACGTACTGAAACCCAACATGTGCTTTTCAAATAGAAATCTATCCAATTTGCATCTAAATGAATTTATGATAACTGCAGAAACCATCGCCCTCGGACAACTGCTCCAAAGGCTGCTTTCTCACTGAAACATTACTCATAGATTACTTTCAGAATTTACATCTCATTCATGCAGTGGCCATGTCCTCTTGTTGCATTGCACTGGACAAAGTGAAATAGCTTCTTACAGCTGCTCCCCTGAGAATCCTTCAATCTATCTCTGTCAGTGAATGCCTCCACGATTTACGATGTGGAGGAACCGGTGTTGATCTGGGGTGGACAAAGTTAAAAATCACACAACCCCAGGTTATAGTCCAACAGGTTTATTTGGAAGCACACTTGCTTTCGGAGCGCTGCTCTTTCGTCAGGAAGCTGCAGAGCAGGAAATGCTGTATTGAACAAACCTAGATTGCTATTAAGTCCTTTCATCTTTTAGAATGGGTTGCAGGTTTCACTTCATTAATATGTAAATCCCAGAACTTCTTTTGAGTCACATTCTCGAAATAACTTAAAGTTTTACAACAAAAGGTGACGTCTCAACTCAGACAATGCATTAAAAGTGTGAGGTTAGAGTCTGTCTGTATCCCAATCTTGAGTCAGACTGGTTCTATTTCCAAAGTAGGAATTTATAAAATATTGGCTGCCTGCATTGACTGCCTGCAGATTGTGTGCTTTTTAAGCAAAATAGAATGTATCTTCAAATATAATTCTGCTGTTGGGGAGGTTTTAAACTAATGTGGCAGAGGGTTGGGAACCAGAAGAGAAAACAAGTAGGTAGCGAGGTGGAGACTGGAGACTGTAAGAATTATGAAGATAGCATTAATAAAGGGAAGAGTAGGCAGAGAGCAGATGAGCACAAAAAAAAACTGGAGGCCTGAAATGCATCTATATTAATACAAGGAGTATAGTGTGTAAGGCAGATGAACTTAGGACTTGGATTGGTGCCTGGGAGCATGAAGTTATTGCAATCACAGAGACTTGGTTGAAGGAAGGGCATGATGATTGGCCATTAAATATTCCTGGATTTCGACGCTTTAGACAGGACAGGGAGGGAAGTAAAAGAGAGGGTGGAGTTGCATTGCTGGCCAGGGATGATATCACGTCTGTGGAGACACTATGGAGATTTTGGGTAGTGAGGCATTATAGAACATAGAACATAGAAGAATACAGCGCAGTCCAGGCCCTTCAGCCCTCGATGTTGCGCCGATCAAAGCCCACCTAACCTACACTAACCCACTATCCTCCATATACCTATCCAATGCCCGCTTAAATACCCATAAAGAGGGAGAGTCCACTACTGCTACTGGCAGGGCATTCCATGAACTTACGACTCGCTGAGTGAAGAACCTACCCCTAACATCAGTCCTATATCTACCCCCCATTAATTTACAGCTATGCCCCCTTGTAATAGCTGACTCCATACGTGGAAAAAGGTTCTCACTGTCAACCCGATCTAACCCCCTAATCATCTTGTACACCTCTATCAAATCACCCCTAAACCTTCTTTTCTCCAATGAAAACAACCCCAAGTGCCTCAGCCTTTCCTCATAGGATTTTCCTACCATACCAGGCAACATCCTGGTAAACTTCCTCTGCACCCGTTCCAGTGCCTCCACATCCTTCCTATAGTATGGCGACCAAAACTGCACACAATATTCCAGATGCGGCCGCACCAGAGTCTTATACAACTGCAGCATGACCTCAGGACTCCGGAACTTAATTCCTCTACCAATAAAAGCCAGTACGCCATATGCCTTCTGAGAGCTGAGAAATAAGAAGGGTGCAGTTACGTTGTTGGGGCTGTATTACAGCTCTCCCAACAGTGAGCATGAGGTAGAAGAACAAATAGGTAAACAGATTATGGAAAGATGTAGAGGCAATAGGGTAGTGGTGATGGGAGATTTTAATTTTCCCAACATTGACTGGGATATACTTAGTGTCAGAGGTCTGGATGGATAGAATTTGTAAGAAGTGCCCAGGAGAGTTTTCTAGGGCAATATGGCAATAGTCCAACGAGAGAAGGGGCCATATTGGACCTGGTGCTGGGGAATGAGGCAGGCCAGGTGGTAGAAGTTGCGGTGGGGGATTTCTTTGGGAACAGTGACCACAATTCTGTAAATTTTGGAATACTCGTAGATAAAGATGAGAGTGGTCCGAAGGGAAGAGTACTAAACTGGGCCAAGGCCGATTATATCAAAATTAGGCAGGAGCTCAGAAATGTGGATTGGACACAGCTATTTGAAGGGAAGTCGACATTTGAAATGTGGGAGACTTTCAAAGATAAGTTAAAGATAGTGCAGGATAGGCATGTCCCTTTGAAGGCAAAGGATAGGAAGGGCAAGATTCGTGAACTGTGGATGACAGGAGAAATTGTATGACTAGCCAAGAGGAAAAGGGAAGCGTACATAAGGTCTGGGCAGCTAAGAACAGAACGGGCCCTGGAGGAATATCGGAAGAGTAGGACAAGTCTTAAATGAGGAATCAAGTGGGCTAAATGGGGTCATGAAATAGCTTTAGCGAGCAGAATTAAGGAGAATCCCAAAGCATTTTATTCTTATATAAGAAGCAAGTGGGTAACTAGAGAAAGGATTGGTCCACTAAAGGATAATGAAGGAAGGCTGTGTGTCAAACCTGAGCGAATGAGTGAGATTCTGAATGATTACTTTGCGTCAGTGTTCACTGAGGAGGGGAACATGATGAATGTTGAGATTAGAGATAAAAGCTTGATTAGTCTGGATCATGTTGGCATAAGTAGGGAAGATGTGTTGGGTAGGCTAGAGGTTATTAAGGTGGAAAGATCCCCAGGACCGGAAGGAATCTATCCCAGGTTGCTGAGGGAGGCGAGAGAGGAAATAGCTGGAGATATCTTTGTGGCATCCTTAAATACAGGTGAGGTGCCGGAGGATTGGAGGGTTGCTCATGTTGTCCCTCTGTACAAGAAGGGTAGTAGGGATATTCCAGGTAACTACAGACCAGTGAGCCTGATGTCAGTGGTGGGAAAGTTGCTGGAAAAGGTACTGAGGGATAGGACCTATTTATATTTAGAAAAGAATGGGCTTATCAGTGATAGGCAATATGGATTTATGCGGGGGAGATAGTGCCTTACCAACTTAATAGAGTTCTTCGAGGAAGTGACCAAGTTGACAGATGAAGACAGGGCTATAGATGTCATATACATGGACTTTAGTAAGGTGTTTGATAAGGTTCCCCATGGTATACTAATGGAGAAAGTGAAGTCACATGGTGTGCAGGATGTTCTAGCTAGGTGGATAAAGAGCTGGTTGAGCAACAGCAGACAGAGAGTAGTAGTTGAAGGGAGTTTCTCAAAATGGAGAAAGGTGACCAGTGGTGTTCCACAGGGGCCAGTGTTGGGGCCACTGTTGTTTGTAATATACATAAATGATCTGGAAGAGGACACTGTTGGTATGATCAGCAAGTTTTCAGATCACACGAAGATTGGTGGAGTAGCAGAAAGCATAAGGGACTGTCAGAGAATACAGGAGGATATAGATAGACTGGAGAGTTGGGCAGAAAAGTGGCAGATGGTTTTCAATTCAGACAAATGTGAGGTGATGCATTCAGGCAAGTCTAATTTGAGAGCAAATTATACAATGAACGGAAGAGCCTTGGGAAAAGTTGATGGGCAGAGAGATCTGGGAGTCCAGGTCCCTGAAGGTTGCTGCACAGGTGGATAGAGTGGTCAAGAAGGCATATGGTATGCTTGTCTTCATTGGATGGGGTTATGAGTATAAGAGCTGGCAAGTCATGTTAAAATTGTACAAGACATTGGTTCGGCCACATTTAGAATACTGTGTACAGTTCTGGTCATCACATTACTAAAAGGATGTGGATGCTTTGGAGAGAGTGCAGGGGAGGTTTACAAGGATGTTTCCTGTTATGGAAGGTGCTAGCTAGGAAGAGAGGTTGAGTAGGTTAGGTTTATTTTCATTAGAAAAAAGGAGATTGAGAGGGGACCTGATTGAGGTTTACAAAATCAAGAAGGGTTTAGGCAGCTTGGATAGAGACAAGCTTTTTCCCAGGGTGAGGGATTCAATAACAAGAGGTCATGCTTTCAAGGTGAGAGGTGGGAAGTTTAAGGGGGATACACGCGGCAAGTACTTCACACAGAGGGAGGTGGGCATTTGCAACGTGGTGCCAGCAGAGGTGGTAGAGGCAGGCATGGTAGATTCAGTTAAGATGCGTCTGGACAGATGCATGGGTAGGTGGGGAGCAGAGGGATACAGATGCTTAGGAATTGGGTGACAGGGTTAGACAGTTAATTTGGACTAGCTCAGGCTTGGAGGGCTGAAGGGCCTGTTCCTGGACTGTAAATTTTCTTTGTTCTTTGTTCTCTTTGTTCTTATATTTGTTCAGTAGCTGTAAACACTTCTTTATTGTGGTGACCAGAACTGTATAAAACATTCAAAGTGTCACTGATTTACACAGTAGCAGGACTACCTTACTGTTGCAAGCACACCAGCGCCTCTACTTCCTCAAAAGGCTGAGGAAATTCAACATGTCCACAATGACCCTAACCAATTTTTATAGATGCACCAGACAAAGCATCCTATCTGGATGCATCACAACTTGCTCTGCTCAGGGACATAAGAAATTACAGAGAGTTGTGAACACAGCCCAGTCCATCACAAAAATCAACCTCAAGGTTGACCAGGAAGGATTTGGAGGGATATGGGCCGGATGCTGGCAGGTAGGACTAGATTGGGTTGGGATATCTGGTCGGCATGGGCGAGTTGGACCGAAGGGTCTGTTTCCATGCTGTACATCTCTATGACTCTATCTATTACTCAATATTAGAGTTGATTTTTCTCTGCACCTTGTCTGTAGCTGTAACACTATATTCTGCACTGTGTTCTATTACCCTGATGTAACTATGTAAGGTATGATTTGTCTGGATAGCACGCAAAACAATACTTTATACTGTATCTCGGTACATGTGACATTAATCAAATCAAATCAAAATCAGCAATGAAATTTTAATACATCTCAATGCTTGATGAGCTGGTTTTACTGTTGTTGAGTGTTGATGCAGTCACTTTCATTTCTTGTCAACCATTACCCAGAGCCCCAGCTAGTCCCAGTATTCCAGGTAGAGAGCTTGCAGTTCCCAATGGAGCCTTTATCTCGACAGACTATAGTAATCCATATCTTGATGATTTACAGCAATTGCATTGTTCATTGATTTCTACCGGTACAACTGATTCTTCACAGACTTCATTCCTTCAATTCATAGGGTTGGAGAGGACAGAGTGGAAGATTCCAACCGGATAGGAACAGGAATTTGAGACAGTTATAGGTTCTTCAGGTGGTATCTGAATCCTACCTCCATATAGTCGGCTTGCCTAATAAAAGTCTATGATCATAATTTACCCTTTTTGAGACCAGGCGTGAGTTCAGAAGTGTGATAGATACTGGTCATTCCCATCAATCTACTATGCACCAATCATTTGTGACTAGTCATCGAGTAGCGAGTTTCTTGGCCTATTGCAAGCCTCGACAGTAGCATCCCTTGACATGGAAAATAGGAGCAGGAATAGGCCATTTGGTCCTTCGAGCCTGCTCCACCATTAAATCTGATCATGGCTGATCGTGCAACACACTGTCCTGTTCCTGCCTTCTCCCCATACCCTTTGATTCCTTTAGCCTTAAGAACCGTACCTAACTTCTTCGAGAAAATATTCAACATTTCAGCCACCACTATTTTCGAGGCAGAAAATTCTAGAGGCTCACTACTCACTGGGTGACCTGCAATGGAGAGTTATAGGTTCCAGTGCTCTAAGGTTATCTTACCGGAATAACATCTCCTTTTTCATCACAGACACACATCGTAACCTCAACGTTCTTCTGGGTGGTTTTGTTCTGTTTGTCAAATTCTCCTTGGACCAGAGTGACGTAAATATCGTTCCGGACATCGCCTAGGTTTTGGAAAAGAAAAATTAAGTTTCCCCACTGAAATATTGTGCTACTTCTGTCAATCTAAGTGAGCAATGCACAGTCACAGAGGCCACTGTTCAAAAGATGCATTACCTCCATACTCCAGTCTGTCTATTGTAGTGGATGATAAAAATTATACGAGAGACAGAGAAAGTCTTGCATTTATACAGTGTCAGAGAGTCATCGAGATGTATAGCATGGAAATAGACTCTTTGGTCCAATTCATCCATGCCGACCAACCCAAACTAGTCCCACCTGCCAGCTCCCGGCCCCACATCCCTCCAAACTCTTCCTATTCATATTCCTATCCAGACGCTTTTTAAAAGTTGTAATTGTACCAGCCTCCACCACATCCTCTGGCAGCTCATTCCATAACCGTACCACCCACTTCGTGAAACAGTTGCCCCTTAGGTCTCTTATATATCTTTCCCTTCTCACCCTAAACCTATGCCCTCTAGTTCTGGACTCCCCCCATCTCAGGAAGAGACTTTGTTATTGATCCTATCCATGCTCCTCATGGTTTTATAAACCTCTGTCAGGTCACCCCTCAGCCTCTGATGCTCCAGGGAAAATAACCCCAGCCTATTCAACCTCTCCCTATAGCTTAAATTCTCCAAGCCCGGCAATGTGCTTGTAAATCTTCTCGGAACCCTTTCAAGTTTCACAACATTTTTCCAATAGGAAGGAGACCAGAATTGGATGCAATATTCCAAAAGTAACCTAACCAATGTCCTGTACAGCTGCAACATGACCTCCCAACTCCTGTACTCAATACTATGACCAATAAATGAAAGCATACCAAACACCTTCTTCACTATCCTATCTACCTGCGACTACACTTTCAAGGAGCTATGAACCTCTTTGTTCAGAAACAATCCCAAGGATCTTACCATTAAGTGTATAAGTCCTGCTAAGATTTGCTTTCCCAAAATGCAGCACCTCACATTTATCCAAATTAAACTCCATCTTCCACTCCTCATCCCATTGGCCCATCTGATCAAGATCCAGTTGTAATCTGAGGTAACTCTTCTCTGTCCACTACACCGCCAATTTTGGTTTCATCTGCAAACATACTAACTATACCTCTTATGCTCACATTTATATAAATGACGAAAAGTAGTGCCTTTCATTAGGATATTGCAGAAGTACTAAAGTGTAGTCACTAACATTGGAAGTACAGTACAGTTACTGTCACAGTTTGAGAAGGCAGCTCACCACCACCTTTTCAAGGGTAACCTGGGATGGGAAATAAATGCTGGCCCAGCCAGCAATGCACACGTCCCACGAGTGAATTGAAAAAGGCAATCTGCACCCTCAAACATCGCAGAAATGACAGTTTAGGGATAACTAGATAATCTGCTTTTGTGATGCTAGTTTAGGAATCAACATAGACCTGAGTGAGTAATGGGAGCGGGCAGGAAGATGGAGTTGCGAACGAGATGAGATCAGCCATGATCTTATTGAATGGCAGAGCAGGCTCAAAAAGGGGCTGAATTTCCTGCTCCTGCACCTCGTTCTAATGATCAGGAAATCTAAGCGAACTCACCGCATTTCCTTTGAAAAAAAAATGCCATGGGGGACATTTCATGATCAGCGAAAAGTGCAGATCGGACCCTGCTTTCAAGGCTTCTCTGAAAGGTGGCGCCTTTGACAGCGTGGCACTCCCTCAATGTGGCATTGGGAGGAGAGGCATACAATATCTGTACAAAGTTTCAGATGCGAGGCTTAAACTCATAAATTTGAGATCAATTGGTAAGACGGGCACCAACTTGGTTACAGCTGTTAACCCAAGTTATGAAGAGATAATAGAATCTAGAAGAATCAATCAGTTACAGGCTGTTATATTTCCAATCTATCTTCAGCAAATCATGTTACATCCAACCACATTGACAGCATCCACCACTTTACTTACAGTTTTCTGGATCGTTAGGCTCTTTTGAAGAATATAATTATCTAAGAGCCGTAGGATTGGTTTTACATTTTTTTGATCTAACCTATTTTTCTAATCAAGCTGTTACCCCTACACACCTCTGGAGCAGGTGGGACTTGAACCCAGGCCTCCTGTTACAGGAATAGTGACACTACCACAGTGCCGCAAGAGGGCCCAAATGGTTGGTTTTCCATGACAGTTTAACTTTTATCAACAGTAACATGTTGACTTCTGAGCCCTCTGCTAACCTGGAGGCGAACTGAGAATATCCAGTTGGAGTCCTTTAATTGGTCCTATGTGACTGCTAACTATTTGGTTTCGTGCCATTGCCCAACTCCATAGCAGGGCTGAAGGGAAGGATGTAGGCAGAGAACCAGCACCAAGGCTAGCATCACTATTTATTGTGCTTGTCCATCTCCACGCATAGATCCAACCTTGCTCTCCATTCCTCTGGGATTGCTTGCCATCGGATTTGAAACCTCCAGCAGAAGTAGGAATGAAATCATAAACTAAAAGTTCATTCCACCTCAAAGATTACTCTTTATTTTTAAACTTTGCCAATGAGTGGTGGGTTGCAGATCATTCAGGGGTTTGAGTTACTGTGGCAACTCTTGTTGTTTGGTTTTATGCCAGTCCGTAAGTTTGCATTCGAGACAGACTGGTGGCAAAGAAGGGAAGGTCAAAGACTGTCTTCAGGCTTGTGTATCTTTACAAAGTGGCTTATTCCATATTGAGACTAAATACTTCAATGCACTGAATTCAGATAGATACCAGGCTATAATTTTACTGTTACCAGTTGAATTTGTGGTACACTATTCCAGAAACGTTATCCCCTAATGCGAGTTCATCCATCCCACACACTTCTCCATCATCCTAACACCACCCACACTGTGCTATTTACGTGCAGTGATGAGCAACTCTGTGACATCATCGCAATATTCCACCAGGGTCCTGAAGACCTTGGAGCTACAGTAGCAATGATGGAGGTTCCAACTTCTTCCCATTATGTTGTTGACCAGGAACCTAACCCACCTTTACTGCCCCACCATACTGTTTGTTAGAAGAATCTGTAGATTGAAACCCAATCTGTTTGAATGTCTTATGAAGACAGCTTACTTGATATCAAGGGTTCTCAAATGGGATTCAAACCTAGAGTTTCTGCCTCAGAGACAGGCATGATATCCCCTGTACCACAGACTTCCTTGACAATGAGTAGCAATACATGCACTCCTGGGGTTACAAATGGGTTTCATTCCTGAGTCCATCTGTAAGTTGATTTGTGCACAAGTCAGAATACAATATAGAACATAGAACATTACAGCACAGTACAGGCCCTTCAGCCCTTGATGTTGCAACAACCTGATTGTTGAACCAATCTGAAGCCCATCTAACTTACACTATTCCATTCTCATCCATATGCCTATTCAATGATCATTTGAATGCCCTTAAAGTTGACAAGTCTAATACTGTTGCAGACAGGCTGTTCCACACCCCTACTACTCTTTGAGTAAAGAAACTATCTCTGACATCTGTCCTATATCTATCACCCCTTAATTTAAAGCTATTTCCCATCGTGCTAGCCATCACCATCTGAGGAAATTGCAAATTTACTCACCCATCCTTCTATACCCTCATCCAGGTCATTTATATAAATGACAAACAACAGAGGACCCAAAACAGATCCTTGAGGTACCCTACTAGTAACTGAACCCCCTCAATCACCACCCTCTGTCTTCCTTCAGTTAGCCAATTTCTGATCCAAACCGCTAAATGACTCTCAATCCCATGTTTCCATATTTTCTGCAATAACCTATCATGGGAACCTTATCAAGTGCCTTATTGAAATCCAAATACACAACATCAACCACTTCACCCTCATCCACCTGCTTGGTCACATTCTCAAATAACTCAATAAGGTTTGTGATGCATGACCTACCCTTCACAAAACCGTGTTGATTATCCCTAATCAATTTATTCATCTCGAGATTATTATAAATCCTAAATCTTATAATCCTTTCCAACACTTTACCCACAACCGAAGTAAGGCTCACAAGTCCATAATTTCCAGGGCTGACTTTATTCCCCTTCTTGAACAAGGGGATAATGCTACCCTCCAGTCTTTTGGCACTATTCCTGTAGACAATGATGACATAAAGATCAAAGCCAAAGGCTCGGCAATCTCCTCCCTGGCTTCCCAGAGAATCCTCGGGTAAATCCCATCCGGCCCAGGGGACTTATCTATTCTTACACTTTCCAGAATTGCTAACACCTCCTCCTTATGCACCTCAATCCCATCTAGTCTAGTAACCTGTATCTCAGTATTCTCCTTGACCACATTGTCTTTTTCTAATGTGAACATTGATGAAAAGTATTCATTTAGCGTTTCCCTATCTCCTCTGACTTAGCACACAACTTCCCACTACTATGCTTGATTTGCCCTAATATTACTATCGTCATTCTTTTATTCTTGATATAGCTATAGAAAACCTTAGGGCTTTCCTTGATCCTATCTGCCAACGACTTCTCATGTCCCCTCCTGGCTCTTCTTAGCTTTCTCTTTAAGTCTTCCCTGGCTAACTTCCAATATAGAGAATATAAAATAGCCATTCATAATTATAAGCAAACAATTACATGTCTGATCCTTAAAATTAATATCAATATGGGATCTTGTTTGTAAGAAATCAAGAGCCCCTTTATTTAGTCAATTGTCAGAGGCACTAGACTTTAACTGAGATAATAGGAGGTTACATAGGACTGTTGCTCAGATACCATTTGTTTTTAGCCATCATGAGATGTGGTCATCGCTGACTGGGCCAGCATTTATTGCCTGTCCCTAGTTGCCCTTGAGAAGGTGGTGGTGAGCTGCTTTATTGAACCACTGCAGTCCACATGCTGCAGATAGACCCACAATGCACTTAGGGAGGAACTTCCAGGATTTTGACCCGGTGACACTGAAGGAACACCGATGTATTTCCAAGTCAGGATGGTAAGTGGCTTAGATATGGGTGTTGCATCTGTGGCCCTTATCTTTCAAGGCAGTAGAAGTCATGAGTTTGGAAAAGGTTACCTAAGGAGACTTGATAAATTTCTGCAGTCCATCTTGTAGATGGAACACACTGCTGCTACTGAGCATTGGTGGTGGAGGGAGTGGATGTGGCACTGATCAAGCGGGCTTCTTTGTCTGGGATTCTTGAGTGTTGTTGGGGTAGCACCATCCAGGCAAGTGAGGAATGTGCCTTGTAGATAGTGGACAGCATCTGGGGAGTTGGGAGGTGACTTACTCTCTCCAGTGTTCTTAGACTCTGACCTACGCTTAATAGGTCTAGTCCAATTCAGTTTCTGGTTTATGACAACCTGAGGATATTGATAGTGGGGAATACACTGATGGTAATACCATTAAATTTCAAGCACAATGGTTGATATTCATATTATGTAATATTCTGATTCCCTCTCTGTTCTACCCAAGTCAAGACCATAACTTGCATGGATAATTTTCTCGATTTCATCTCAGTGTTGTTTTTTCAAAAGAAAACACAAAACATCTAGGCTGACCTAGCAGAGGTCAAATGCCAAAAGGCAGCTTTCTGACAACTCAGCTACACAGATACTCCCATTACCTCCTTAGCCAGGCTACTTTATTTGGTACAAAACAAACCTAATTACAAACTTAACAAAATCAATAACATTTCACACACTCAAATCCATTTTTAATAATTGGATAAACTGTGTCCTCATTATATAGAAACTTATCAAACCAAATCACCTTAATGGTCATAATATCCAATAGCTTAATTTTCAAGGCATTAACAATGGCTCAGTGTTACCTTTTGAGAAACCAGAGTACATTAACCAAGGTTGAGGGGCTCTCAGAGCATGGGGCATTGTCCCTGCCTCGGAAACAGGAAGCCTAGATTCAAGTCTCACCAGTCCTGGGGTTGTGTCATAACACTCTGAACAGATTGACTGGAAAATGTCTAAAATAACCACAAACCAAATTGAGAGGTTCTTGTAGCACAGGGGTAGTGTCCCTCTCTCTGATCCAGTGAGGCATGGTGGCACAGTGGTTAGCACTGCTGCCTGACAGTGTCAGGGACTTGCATTTAATTCCTGTCTTGCCTGTCTGTCTGTGTGGAGTTTGTATGTTCCTCCTGTGTCTGTGTGGGTTTCCTCCGAGTGCTCCAGTTTTCTCCCACAATCCAAAGATGCGTGGATTTGGAAGATTGGCTTTGGGAAATGCAGAGTTGTGGGGCATGGGGGCTGGAGAGGGAATGGGTATGAGTGGGATGCTGTTCAGAGGATCGGTAAAGACTCAATCAACATTGTCTCTATCAACATTGTAGGGATTCTTTGAGGACCATGTTCAAGTGCTTCAAGTCTAATATGCCAGAGAGATGTGAAACAACATGTGAAATGCAGTTAACAATTTGAGTCTGATAATGACTTCTTCAGAATGTAACAGCATATGATGTTGTTGTTGGGTAGACTTTGCTGAGTGTAAAACTGGCTCTAGCGTTTCCTACATTGCAACAGCAAAGTGTTGTGGGTTGTCCCAATTGTGAAAGGAGCTACAGAAATGCATTTTCTTTCTTATTTTAAGCTAATGGCAGCCATTTTGAGGACAGCACTGTTCTATTAACATCAGTGAGATGATTGACCATTCTTTATTTTTCTGGTGACCAAGGGAAGACTGCTTGACTGATCAAACGCAATGAAAACTTCATGGGTTTCGACTTTATGACATTGGATGAATATAGACAAAGGAAGACTGGCCTTGCTTTTCTGACTCTACCTGAAGCTGAGTAACTCACTCAGCGTAAGCCAGGCAGCCTGATTTATGCAATCAAGTCTCTAACCAGGAGCTTGAACTTTTTAAGCTGGAGATGAGACTGTTACTAACCAGCTTAAGTGAGGAGGAAGCTGGATTTAATATTGAGATTTCTTTTTATCAAAACTCGTTTTTATTTATCTTTAGGCAGATTTAATTTCACAGTTGAGGAAATTTCAGAATTAAAGAAAATTTCAAACCCATTTTTTAAAAGTGAGAGGCAATCAATAATGTGACAGGTAGACAGTCTGTCAAGGCAATTACTCTGCTTTCCACTTCAGATATTAGCCCTTGGTCCTTTATCGTTCTCGGATTGTTAATGTCCCATAACTTTCTGATGATGATGTTGTAATATGCCCCCACATTCACGTCTCATCACAGCTCAACCGACCATTTTCCTGTGTATTTCACCAATCAGAATTGACAATATTGGACGACTATAGATATTGTTTATTGGGTTTTGTCAATATTGCTTTAACGGAACATCACGTAGGGCTTTGTCCCAGTGTCTTGCTTGGAGCAGATCAGATACTCAATTCAGAGGTTACTTGTGATGTATTCTCACGCTGTACCCTACTTCACTTCAAGCCAGATAACATACTTCTTTTTCACCTCTACCCTTTTCCATTCTGTCGAACCTCCACAATTAACCTCATGACTGCAGTCACAGCAACTGGAGGAGTCAGAGGACAAGCAGCGAAGGGGAGCGTGAGGCATTGTCAGATCTCAGAGCAGTTCCTCTGACTGGGAGAGTGGTGCTCCATAAGGGAGCGGGGCTTGGCGCACTGCTGTTCACTGTCAAAGAGCTGTTGCGATGTGGGAGGAGGCCACTCAGCCCATTGTGTCTGCACTGTCGCAGTTTAGTGCCAATCTCCAGCCTTTTTCCCATCACTCCGCACATAGTTTTTATTTAAATAACCACCCAATGCCCTTTACGGTTGAACTTCATGCCTCTACACTGGCCCTGACAACTCACTCACTGCACATTTGCTACATGTGCAAAGCATTTTAAAACCGTGCCTTCGAACCCTTAACAATTGAGCATATTTTCTCCCTGGCTGATCCCTCATATCAAATCTCCTCTAAGCTTTCTCCTTTCCACGGAAAGCAGACTCGGCTTTTCCAAGCAATCCTCATAATCAAAGTATCTCATTCCCAGAAACAATGGCTGATGCATGGCCTAACTCCATGCCTCTTTGAAAAGAGCCCAGGCCGAAGCAAGCTTCTTCATTGCTAAAAGTTACCATTCCTGGTAGCATCCATGTAACTCTCCTTTGAGCTGTATCGGAAGAATACTCTGTCCCTGGGGGAATCGCAATTGGGATGCAGGAGGGTGATATGATTAAACAATCTCCACCTTACCTGAACTCATAAACATTTGTTATAGAAGAGTCAGGCTTCTCCTGTCCCCAAACACCTTGTCAATATCTCAAAGATCTTCCTTGAACCTCTGTACCTCTTCCCTGTATTTCCCAACAGGGGGTTGACCAATAATTTGCCCCATCACAAACATCATCAACTCACTCATGTTGTCGTGCCCAGATGCCATTACCCATTACGCCCCATCAATCCACTCTTCAATTGCTAAATCATTGAGTGATCCCGGTCTTTCACAAAATCTGTCCAGCTTCCCGCTCATCAGTGAGTCAGGATTACCTCATCCTCCCAACATAGCACCAAGAGAATGTACATGAAAGCCTCTGTCTGGATTTAGCCTGAAGGTCTGGTGAACTCCACCAACACCCAAGTCTCTAATGAGTCCAATTTAGCTTCAGCGTCTCTCATGGCCAGTTTCACCTTTTTGCATGGCAACCAGGCAACTTTTAACCTTAGCAGCTATGACTTGATTCTTGTGCTGTGGAATCCTGCCGACTACATCAGAGATGTAACATTAGATATGAAGACATAAAGGACCCAAAGTTCATTAAAACAAGGATTCTTTACTCAACTGGCAGCAGGTCATGATGAGCCTGAAGAGAAATTAGGGTCAAAAAAGGAAGTGTTTACATGACATAAAGCCTATGGTTTACTCAGGGTTAATGCATCTTTTACCTCTCTGCTCTTTCTTCCCATCAGCCATCATTTTCCAAAAGAGTAGGTACTTTTAACTGCTGCAGCCCCTTCCTCACTGACGGTACTTGCTTGTGGAGGTCCTCATGTAACTGCTTGACCTCCCCTGCTTGATGATCTCCCTTACTGCTGCCAGATTTTGCTGGAGGTTCAGAAGGGGAATAACCTCAAAATCTTTCCGCCATTCAATGAGACAATGGCTGGTCCATAGCCTAACTCCATGTCAGTTTGAAAATAGCCCAGGCCGAAGCAAGCTTCCTCATTGTTAAAAGTCTCCATTCCTGACAGCGCCCATTTTAAACCCCCTCTGAGCTGTATCAAAAGAAAGATCACTCACTTCCTGTAATGATCAGAACTGTACAATAACTGAGATCTAGCTACTGTTTTATTTACTTCTAACATAACTTCCTAGCTCTTGTATTCTAGTCTGACAAAAGGACAAGTGTCCTGTGCCTTCTTAGACATTAATTTCTATCTCTGCTGTTGTCTCCTCCAAGGTCAACAATTCCATTGTCCCAAATCATTTTACTAGCCTATATTTACATCCATCTTATCAGGAAACCCAGATCACTTTCCAAGCAAAACCCCACAGAAAACAGCTTCCCAAAACCAAACGTACAGATAGAAGACCGTAAGATATAAGAGCAAAATTAGGCCATTCAACCCTTCAAGTCTGGTCGAAAATTCAATCAGGGTGGTATGTTTCTCAACTCCACTTTCCTGCCTTCTTCCCATAACACTTGATCCATTTACTAAGCAAGACACTGAATATAGAAGTTAACATAGAACATGGAACAGTATAGCACAACATAGGCCCTTTGGCCCTTGATGTTGTGCCAACCTGTTATCCTACTCTAAGATTGAACTAAGTATCAAATATAGTATTTTAGTATCATCTGTGTGCCTATCCAAGAGTGCTTAAATGTCCCTAATGTATCTAACTCTATTACCACCACTGACATTGCATTCCACACACACACACACCCACCACTCTCTGTGTAAAGAACCTACCTCTGACATCTCCCCTAAACCTTCCTCTAATCACCTTAAAATAATGCCGCCTCGTGATAGCCATTTCCGCCCTGGGAGCAAGTCCCTGGCTATCCATTCTATGCCTGCCCTCTCATCGTGTACACCTCTATCAATTCACCTCTCATCCTTCTTCACTCCAATGAGAAGTGCCCTAGCTCCCTCAACCTTTTGTCATAAGACATGCCCTCCAATCCAGGCAGCATCCTGATAAATCTCATCTGCACCCTCTCCAAAGCTTCCACATCCTTCCTATAATGAGGCAACTGGAACTGAACACAATATTCCAAGTATGTTCTAACCAGGGCTCTGTAGAGCTTCAGCATAAACTCACGTCTCTTAAATTCAATCCCCCTACTAATGAAAGCCAACGCACCTACGTCTTCTTATCCAAACAACTTGGGTGGGAACTTTGAGGGATCTGTGGACATTGACCCCAAAATCCCTCTGTTCCTCCACACTGCCAAGAATTCTGCCTTTAACCCTGTAATCTGTGTGCAAATTCTACCTTCCAAAATGAATCACTTCACATTTTTTCAGGTTGAACTCCCTCTGACACTTATCAGCCCAGCTCTGCATCCTGTCAATGTCCCATTACAACTGACAACAGCTCTCCACACTGTCCACATTTTCACCAACCTTCAAGTCATCAGCAAACTTACTAATCCATCGTTCCACTTCCTCACCCAAGTTTTTATAAAATTCACAAGGAACAGAGGTCCCAGAACCAATCCCTGTGGAACACCACTGGTCACGAGCTCCAGGCTGAAAACTTTTCATCTACCACCACCCTTTGTCTTCTATGGGCCAGCCAATTCTGTAAATAGACAGCCAGATTGCCCCGTATCCCATGCCTCCTTAACTTCTGAAAGGGCCTACAATGGCAAACTTTATCAAGCACTTTGCTAAACAACCACATCGACTGCTCTACCTTCATCAATGTTTTTTATCACATCTTCAAAGAATTCAATAAGGTTTGTGAGGCATTATGGGTGGCACGGTGGCACAGCAGTTAGCACTGCTGCCTCACAGCGCCAGAGAACTGGGTTCAATTCCCGCCTCAGGCGACTCTCTGTGTGGAGTTTGCACATTCTCCCCGTTTCTGCGTGGGTTTCCTCCGAGTGCTCCGGTTTCCTTCCCCAGTCCAAAGATGAGCAGGTGAGGTGAATTGGCCATGCTAAATTGCCCGTAGTGTTAGGTGAAGGGGTAAATGTAAGGGAATGGGTCTGGGTGGGTTGCGCTTCGGCGGTGTGGACTTGTTGGGCCGAAGGGCCTGTTTCCACACTGTAAGTAATCTAACTGACCCTCATAAAACCATGCTGACTATCTCTAATCAAACTGTACTTTTCCGAAGAAGGGTCACTGGACCCAAAAAGTTAACTCTGATTTCTCTCTACAGATACTGCCAGACCTGCTGAGATTTTCCAGCAATTTCTGTTTTTGTTTCTGATTTCCAGCACCCATAGTCGTGAAAATGTTGAAACATATTTATGGAGTAAACAAAGAGGAAGTGTTTCCAGCAGTCACAGGATTGCTGAGATGAGGACACTGATTTCAAATAGTTGGCAAGTGACCAAAGCAAGGGCAATTTTAAACAGCAGTGAATGAAGATCTGAAATGTGCTCCTCAGAGGAACATGGAAACAAGTTGAACAGTCATGATTGAAATGGATTCAATTAGCAATATAGCACTGAAGGAGGCCATTTGGCCCATTGTGTGAACCATTTAGTAGAGCTAGCCCCTTGCTGTTTCTCCCTCAGTTTGATCATGGGTTTTTCACCATAGGTATTGATCCAATTCCATTTGGATTGTTGTTGAACCTGCTTCCATCAACTTCTCAGGGAGTGCATTCCACATCACAATTTCAATGACTCAATAACTCTCTGAAGAAGGAAATCTTCTCACTGGCTCAGCCTTAAGATGTATCCTCCGTTTACTGACACTCAAACAGCTTCCCCTTGTTTACTCCAGGAAAATGGTTCACAATTTCATCCACACCTGTCAAATCTCCTTTCCACCTAGCGTACTCTCAGGAGGATAACCCTAGCTTTTCCAGTCACTGTACACTGTGCAGATTGTTGAAGATGATGATTGGGAGGATGCAGAAGTCTTTTTTTTCATTCATTCACGGGATGGGGGGCATCATTAGCCAGATCAGCATTTTTTGCCTGTCCCGAATAGGTTCCACAGTGGTTAGCACTACTGCCTCACAGTGGCAAAAGTGATTACTGCAGATGCTGGAGATCAGAGTCTAAATTAGACTGGTGCTGGAAAAGCACAGCAGGTCAGGCAGCATCTGAGGAGCAGGAAAATCAACATTTCAGGCAATGAAGGCTACTACTGCCTCTCAGTGTCAGGGACTGTGTGGAGTTTGCACATTCTCCCCGTGTCTGCGTGGGTTTCCTCCGGGTGCTCCGGTTTCCTCCCACAGTCCAAGGTTGTGCAGGTTAGGTGTATTGGCCATGCTAAATTCCCCTAAGTATCCAGGGATGTGCAGGCTAGTTGGATTAACCACGCATTTGTCTAGGTAGGATGCTCTTCGGAGGGTCAATGTAGACTTGATGACTGAATGGACTCTGTCTGCAGTGTGGGGATTCTATAGCTCTAATTACCAAGGTAGTGGTCAACCAAGTTGCTGGGGTCTGAAATCCCACCTAGGCCAAATCAGGTAAGAACAGCATTTTACGGCACATTTTACAGCAATCATCAATAGCTACAATGAAAGCATAATACTGTGGTTGCTGCAAATCTGAAACAAGCACAGAGAAAGCTGGAGAAACTCATCAGATCTGGTAGCATTTGTGGAGAGAAAAACAGAGTTAATGTTTCGAGTCTAGTCTGAGTCTTGTTCATTTTAGTGGTTTCAAATTTCGCCATTTATTACAGTGGGATTTAAATGCAGGTTCCAGAACATTACTATTACCTCTGCAACAGAGTGAGTAGGACAAACTGCAGGTTCATGAACAATTGAATCATAGAATCATAGAGATGTACAGCACAGAAACAGCCCTTCGGACCAACTCGTCCATGCCGACCAGAAATACTCAATTAGTCTAGTCCCATTTGCCAGCATTTGGCCCATATCCCTCTAAACTCTTCCTATTCATATATCCATCCAGGTGCCTTTTAAATGCTGTAATTGTACCAGCCTCCACTACATCCACTGGCAGCTCATTCCACACACCACCCTCTGTGTGAAAAAGTTGCCCCTTAAGTCCCTTTTAAATAATTCCCCTCTCACCCAAAACCTCTCTCCTCTGGTTTTGGACTTCTTTACCCTGGGAAAAAGACTTCGGCTATTTAGAGTTGACAGTGCGGTGCTGGAAAAGCATAGTAGGTCAGGCAGCATCCAAGGAGCAGGAAAATCGATGTTTCAGGCTGGAGCCCTTCATCAGGAATTCCGGATGCTGCCTGACCTGCTGTGCTTTTCCAGCAATACACTCTCAACTCTGATCTCCAGCATCTGCAGACCTCACTGTCTCCACTTTGGCTATTTACCCTATCCATGCCCCTCGTAATTTTATAAACCCCTATAAGGTTACCTCTCAGCCTCCAATACTGCATGGAAAAAAGCCCCAGCCTATTCAGCTTCTCCCTGTAGCTCAAACCCTCCAACTCTGGCAACATCCTTGTCAATCTTTTCTGCACCCTCTCAAGTTTACCAATATGTTTTGATATAAGGGTGACCAGAATTGTACGCAGTAATCTAAACTTGGCTTCACCAGTGTCCTGTACAACTGCAACATTACACTTCAACTCATTTTCTCAAAGTTCTGACCAATTTAGCCTCTCCCTTTAGCTCAAACCCTCCAACCCCAGCAACATTCTTCTAAATCTTTTCTGAACTCTTTCAAGTTTCACAACATCCTTCCTATAGCAGGGAGACCAGAATTGAATACAGTATTCTAGAAGTGGCCTCCCCAGTTGTGCTGTGTTACATAAAGATTCTGTATAAAAAAGGTTGTTTTGACATCGATTTTAATTGATCTATTCACGATGCCTTGTTGTCCATGGAACGGACAACAAGTTTGCTGAACCATCTGGTCTTTCTCTGCCGATCAGTTTTAGGAGCAGGATCTCTTCGAATCTGCTCAGCCACTCTAGATCACAATCGCTCTTCTAACTTGTTATCCTAGTCCTGTGTTTTCTCCAAACCCCTTGATGTCATCCATAACTATGAATCGAATGATCGCTATCTGAGGCCTACTTGATGACTGAGCATTCACAGGCCTCTGGGATTGACAATTCCATAGATACTACACCCTCTGAATGAAGACATTCCTCTTCACTTCAGTCTTAAATGACTTGTCTTTTATTCTGGGACTGTCATTCCTCGATTGTAGACCCACAGGCAGGAGAAATATACTTTCTGCTTTGTCGCTGAATATCCCTCGAGGAACGTTGGAATTTTCCACAAATCACCACTCACTCTTCTCAGAGAATACAGGCCCAGTCTCCTCAATCACTACCCCAGGGATCGTCTTCCCATCCCAGGAATCAGTTGGATCAACCTTCGCTGATTTTTTTAAATAGATGCTCCACAGAAAGTATCCTATCTGGATGCATCACAGCTTTGTATGGTATCTGCTCTGCTCGAGACTGCAAGAAACTACAGAGAGTTGTGAACTCAGCCCAGTCCACCACAAAAACTAGCCCTCCTTCCATCGACTCCATCTACATTTCCCACTGCCTTGGGAAAGCAGCCAACATTATCAAAGACTCCTCCCAACCCGGTCACACTCTCTTCTAAACTCTCTCATCAGGCAGAAGATACAAAAGTTTGAAAACACATCCCGACAGATTTAAGAACAGCTTCTTCCCCGCAGTTATCAGACTTAAGAATGGACCACACATATATTACAGTTAATCCTTCTCTGTAGCTGTAACATTATATTTTCATACTGTTCTATTACCCTGATGCACTTAGGTAAGGGCATCAGGGTAATAGAAACAATACTTTTCACTGTATCTCGGTACATGTGGCCATAATAATAAATCAAATCAAATATGGTAATTATATCTTTCGTTCAGCAATGGGACTAGAAGTGCCCACATTACTCCTGCTGTCACTTTACCAGTGCTCTGTACAAATGAAACAAGAGTTCTTTGCTCCTGTATTCAAACCCTCTTGTAATAAAGGCTAAAACACCATTTGCTTTCCAAGCTGCTTGCTGCATCTGCATGCTAGCTTTCAGTACCTTATGAACAGGGATACTTGGATCTCTTTAGACATCAAACGGGGAAACAATAGCCTAGTGATGTTATCGCTGGACTGTTAATTCACACATCCAGATAATGCCCTAGGGACCCAGGTTCAATTCCCATCATGGCAGATGATAGGATTTGAATGCAAGAAAGAAAATCTGGATTTAAGAGTCTACTGATGAGGGCTGGCATGGTGGCTTAGTCATTAGCACTGCTGCGTCACAGCACCAGTGACCTGGGTTCAATTCTAGCCTCTGCAAACTGTCTGTGTGGAGTTTGCACATTCTCCCTGTGCCTATGTGGATTTGCTGGTTTCCTCCCACTGTCCAAAGATGTGTAGGTCAGATGGATTGGCCATGTTAAATTATCCATGGTGTGCAGGGATATACAGGCTAGTTGGATTAGTCATGGAAATGCAGGGATATTGGAGTGGGAGGGGGGCAGAGTCTGGGTGGGATGCTCTTCGAAGCGTGGGTGTGGACTTGTTGGGCCAAATGGCCTGTTTCCACACTGTGGGGATTCTGTGATGACCATGAAACCATCATCACTTGTCAGGAAAAACCCAGCTGGTTGACTAATGTTATCGAGGAAGGGTAACTGTTATTCTTAGCTTGTCTGGCCTACACATGACTCCAGACTCACTATGTTGCTGACTCGTAACTGCTCTCTGGGCAATTGGGAAGGACAATAAAAGTTGACAGAGCCAGTGATGCCCTTATGCAATGAATGATTAAAAAAAAGTCAACACTTCCCAATCTCTTACCATTTAAGGAATACCTTGCACCTTTGTTGCTCCTACCACACTACCTCACACATTATATTCCACCTCGGAGACTTGCAAAATCCCATTTGAAGCTTCTTTTCATCCTCCTCACAATTCACACTCTGACCTGACTTTGAATCACCCGAAAATTTGCAAATATGACAGTTCCCGCCCCACATCCAAACCATTGACATAGACTATGAAGAGGAGAGATGCAAGCATTGATCCTTGTAAGTCTGTTAATTTAAAACTCTTCACATAAGCCAGTGTGGGACCAAGGGGCAAAATGGCCTCCCTCTGCAGCACATGATTCTATTACTCTGACATCAATTCACTTAATAGTGACCAATACTCACTGTCGGGTGTGATCTTTAGGGGTCCCTGTCTAAGAGGACTCACACAATCTGAAGTTAGCACTGACCTGAAAATATCAGGGCATAGATAAGATATTCATTTCCCACAGCACAAAAAAGATTGAAAGTGCCATCCATTGGTGTAAGTGATTATTTGTGTTCAGAACAATTAACACTGACAGACCTGGCATGATGATCTCGGGAAACCCCATTTTCCTTGCCACCACAGTGTTTCTGTCCACCAGGTGAGGGTGGTTCTTTCGAATCTGTTTCAGATCCCCCGATAGCAACTTCATGGAGACCCAGAGACCTATGAGAAAGGCAAAGATGAAAATCACACTTGTGTGTTATTCCATACACAATTTTTCTCCCTGCGAAGTGCGGGCCAGACAGGAAAATGGCACTGAAACCACAACAGTGTTATGGACCAGGCCAGACCCTCTCCAAACATTCCAAGAAAGTAGCCCAGACCCTTACTTTGCTAGTTATTTTAAGCAGGTGCAGAGTGGATATTCCAGGAGAGATACAGCTGGTCAAACAACATAATTTTAAATAAAACAGAGTTTATTTACAAGTTTACCAAATGAAACACGAGCAAAAGAGAACAGAATATAGAACAACTTTACCTACATGAAAATGCAACAGACTATCCCAACTTCATGATGCTGCTCCAAATATTTGCAATAATCCCCATTAAAACCCTTTGACACAAAAGGTAAAATCAAACACAGGGTCTTATAGGAGAGAGAGAGAGAGAGAGAGAGAGAGAGAGAGAGAGAGATGGCAGAGAGATTCAGCATGGAATACCTTCTTCCATGTAGCTGTTTCCTGGACCATCAATGCCAAACTGAACTGACTGCTTTTCAGTGAACAGCCAGACTGTTAAAACAAAACCATACCAAACCAGAGAAAGGTTGAGCTGGAAGAACAGGCCATGCCTCTTTCATTGTACAAATTTTTTTTTTTGTAAAACTTGAAAGCCTTTTGCCTTAGGAAATATTTGTTGGCTATAATCAAATTGGCCCTAAAATCCATCCTAGCCATGTATTTCCAAATCGCTGCTTTTACGACCTCTCTAAAAAAACAATCCAAGGCGTGTTGCTGAACAAAGAGACCTTGGAGTGCAGTGGAAGCCGGGACGCTAAATGTCTTCAAGGCCGAGATTGATAGGTTCTTGTTGTCTAGAGGAATTAAGGGCTACGGGGAGAACGCTGGCAAGTGGAGCTGAAATGCGCATCAGCCATGATTGAATGGCGGAGTGGACTCGATGGGCCGAATGGCCTTACTTCCACTCCTATGTCTTATGGTCTTATGGTCTTATGGAGTGCAGGTTCATAGCTCCTTGAAAGTGGAGTTGCAGGTAGATAGGATGGTGAAGAAGGCATTTGGTATGCTTTCCTTTATTGGTCAGAGTATTGAGTACAGGTGTTGGGAGATCATGTTGCGGCTGTACAGGACATTGGTTAGGCCACTGTTGGAATATTGTGAGCAATTCTGGTCTCCTTCCTATCAGAAAGATGTTGAGAAACTTGAAATGGTTCAGAAAAGATTTACAAGGATTTTGCCAGGGTTGGAGGATTGTAAGGGATAGGATTTATGAACATCTGGATAGGAATAATGTGATCAAGGATAGTAAGCATGGTTTTGTGAAGGGCAGATCGTGCCTCACAAACCTTATTGAATTCTTTGAGAAGGTGACTAAGGAGGTGGACAAGCGTAAAGTGGTATATGGATTTTAGTAAGGCGTTTGATAAGGTAGGCTACTGCAAAAAATGCGGAGGTATGGCATTAAGGGTGAGTTGGAGGTTTGGATTAGGAATTGGCTGGCTGGAAGAAGACAGAGGGTAGTAGTAGATGGTAAAGGTTCATCTTGGAGTGCAGTTCGTAGCGGTGTTCCGCAAGGATCTGTTTTGGGACCATTGCGATTTGTCATTTTTATAAATGACCTGGAGGAGGGGCTAGAAGGTTGGGTGAGCAAGTTTGCGTATGATATGAAAGTCGGTGGAGTTGTTGATAGTGAGGAAGGATGTGTCAGGTTACAGCGGGATATAGATAAGCTGCAGAGCTGGGCAGAAAGGTGGCAAATGGAGTTCGATGTAGGTAAGGGTGAGGTGATTCACTTTGGTATGAGTAACAAAAAGATGGGGTACTGGGCAAATGGTCGGATACTTGGTAGTGTGGATGAGCAGAGGGATCTTGGTGTCCATGTACACAGATCTCTGAAAGTTGCCACCCAGGTAAATAGTGCGGTGAAGAAGGCATATGGCATACTGGCTTTTATTGGTAGAGGAATTGAGTTCCAGAGTCCTGAGGTCATGTTGCAGTTGTATAAGACTCTGGTGCGGCTGCATCTGGAGTATTGTGTGCAGTTTTGGTCACCATACTATAGGAAGGATGTGGAGGCACTGGAACGGGTGCAGAGGAGGTTTACCAGGATGTTGCCTGGTATGGTAGGAAGATCGTATGAGGAAAGGCTGAGGCACTTGGGGCTGTTTTCATTGGAGAAAAGAAGGTTTAGGGGTGACTTGATAGAGGTGTACAAGATGATTAGGGATTTAGATAGGGTTGACCATGAGAACCTTTTTCCACATATGGAGTCAGCTATTACGAGGGGGCATAGCTTTAAATTAAGGGGTGGTAGGTATAGGACAGATGTTAGGGGTAGATTCTTTACTCAGCGAGTCGTGAGTTCATGGAATGCCCTGCCAGTAGCAGTGGTGGACTCTCCCTCTTAATGGGCATTTAAACGGGCATTGGATAGGCATATGGAGGATAGTGGGCTACTGTAGGTTAGGTGGGCTTGGATCGGCGCAACATCGAGGGCCAAAGGGCCTGTACTGCGCTGTATTTTTCTATGTTCTATGTTCTATGAACAGGCTGGGGCTGTTTTCCCTACAGCGTCGGAGGCTGAGGGGTGACCTTATAGAGGTTTACAACATTAGGAGGGACATGGATAGGATAAATAGATAAAGTCTTCTCCCTGGGGTGGGGGAGTCAAGAACTAGAGGGCATAGGTTTAGGGTGAGAGGGGAAAGATATAAAAGGGACCTAAGGGGCAACTTTTTCACACAGAGGGTGGTACGTGTATGGAATGAGCTGCTAGAGGGAGTGGTGGGGGCTGGTACATTTGCAACATTTAAGAGGCATTTGGATGGGTATATGGATAGGATGGGTTTGGAGGGATATGGGCCGGATGCTGGCAGGTGGATTAGATCGGGTTGGGATATCCGGTCAGCATGGACAGGTTGGACCAAAGGATCTGTTTCCATATTGTACATCTCCATGACTCTATGACACAGCAATAACCTTGTTAAATGAGCAGCATCATCACAACAGGATCAGCCGTGAATTTCCTGAATGGCGGAACAGGCTTGATGAGCCAAATGGCCTGCTCCTGAAGCCTCTGTTCCTATGTCCAATGTCAAGGCTTCACAAAATGGTGGCGGGATCAGGACCCTAACAGGGTCCACAATTCAAAGTTTTGACGTCATGTACACCAAGGCAACAATGACTGATACCTCCTGCTGTCTTAAGGCTTCATTTCTCCCTCTGCCACTCGTCACTGAGGGGTTGTAGCAATTTTCTAGCCCTGAAGTGGGGTTACAAAAGGGAAGTATTTGAGAAGCATAGTCCTATGTTTCTAAACGTTAGTAAAAACTTTAAACCCTCTGTTCCTCACATCCCCCCACCAATCCTAGAAAGTTATATCAAGAGATATTTGAAGCTTTCAAGAGTTCACTCAATTGAATTTTGTGAGCTAAGGGGATTATGGAGGTAATACAACTGAACTGGGCTGAGCTGCATATCAGCCATGATCTAATTGAATAATGGAACAGCGACAAGGCACGTTCAACCCTTGGATTGACAGCAGAGGATGGAGCAAAGACAGAGGATTATTTGAAGGAATGGTCAAAGGCTTTAAAAAATAGAAACAGGACTTATTTTTTCGGAAAGGTGAAACCAATGCATTTGATGATTTTGTTCCTTACTTCCGGAGAAAGGGTGGGAGTTCCAGTTCTGAAGAGGAGTCACTGGACCCAAAACATTAACTCTGCTTTCTCTCTACCAGAGCTGCTGAGATTTTCCAGCAATTTCTGTTTTGGTTTCAGATGTCCAGCAGCTTTTTCATTTTTTTTTGTGTGTGTGGGAGTTTCAATCCTGCACCACTGCTAGAGTTTCTGCTGGAGTTCTGGTGGGAAAGTCCGAGCGATGTCCAGCTCGGAAACTGACCCTTTGGTCCAACTCGTCCATGCTCATTTGCCAGCACTTGGCCCATATCCCTCTGAACCCTTCCTATTCATATACCCATCCAGGTGTCTTTTGAATGCTGTAATTGTACCAGACTCCACCACTTCCTCTGGCAGCTCGTTCCATACACGCACCACCCTCTGCGTGAAAAGGTTGCCCCATAGGTCCCTTTTAAATATTTCACCTTTCACTCTAAACCTATGCCCTCTAGTTCTATACTACCCCACCCTGGGGAAAAGACCTTGTCTTTTCACCTTATCTATGCCCTCATGAGTTTGTAAACCTCAATAAGGACACCCCTCAGTCTCCAATGCTCCAGGAAAAACAGCCCCAGCCTATTCAGCCTCTCCCTATAGCTCATGTTGAATTTATGCTATTTTGTTGATGACAAATACTACATTTGATGATCATCCTGAAATTTTCTTGAGAAGGAGATGACAATCCTCCTTTTTGAACACACAGACATACATGGCTTTGTGATTGGAGTCAGATACAGCTAAGACAGCTTCTCTTCCTGAAACAGCATTAATGAACCTGATAGTTTTTCCAATAACCCGTGAGTTTTTTGTTCACTGTTACTGGCACTGACATTCTACTATCAACACAGAAAATGCTGGACAAATAAACAGGTCTCCACAGATGCTCTCTCCACAGCATCTGTGGAGACAGAAAAGCAGAGTGAATATTTCGATCCAATATGACTTTCTCAGCGGTTAGCACTGCTGCCTTACAGCCCAGGGACCAGGGTTCAAATCCCCCCTTGGACAATTGTCTACGTGGACATTCTCCCAGTATCTGTGTGGGTTTCCTCTGCACTGGCTTCCGCCCACAGTCCAAAAGTGTACAGGTTAGGGTGGATTGGCCGTGCTAAGTTGCACATAGTGTCCAGGAATGTGGAGGCTAGATGGATTAGCCATGGGATATGCAGGGTTACAGGGATAAGGGGGGGAGGGGGGGTCTGGGTGGGATGTTCTTCAGAGTCTCAGTGTAGACTTGATGGGTCAAATAGCCTGCTTCCACACTGCAGGGATTCTTTGATTAAGTTAACCCTGTGCCTGTCGGAGTTTTGCAGAGTTAATGATTATTGCTTCGAGATATCTTTCAATATCACTGACTAACATTTCCTCAGCTGAACAAGTTTGCGACATGGCTCATTGTGGCTAGGATGTACTGAGTGGGCTGAATAGCCATTTTATGCTCCCATGACAGAAAGAGTGATGGTCTCCTGCCTCATTACTGCAGATAAATAACATCGGTGGAATGAGTTTGGGCAATGACATGATTCTCTAGCACAAAGTGTTCTCTCATTTGACGCTAATGGGCCGAAAAATAATTGAAATAGCTCTGGGCAAATTTGGGCTCACTGTAAGATAGAGTGAGCATTCGAAATGGATGCGTGCCAATAAAAGTTGGTGTTTGACCTTCTGACCTCTATTTCATCTAAAGATTCCTGGAGTGTAAAGCCTGCCTTGGTAGAGTATCCTTGAGCAAGGCTGGGTTTCAAATTTGTTTTTAATTCAAGCAAAGAGCAGGAGGCCGGAAATTGGGCTCAGCGATGCCCCGCATTTGGGCGCTATGGGCACCATTTGAGGACCAAAATGGCTTCCAGTGATTGTGGAGGGTGTCATACTGGAGACCATCTTGGTTATGATCATGACATTTCCGGCAACCCACACTTGCTAGAAATATGCAGAGGCAGCAGGTGACCAGTTGGCTTAAAAACTGCTCTCATGCTTGTTCTGTCCATTTGGAAGGGCAGGGAAAATAAAAATAAACAGGGATGCACAATAGGTCAGAGCTATTGGAGTTTTTCATCACAACATACAAAATAGAAGCAGGAAGAGGCCATTCAGTCCCTCAAGCCTGTTCCATCATTCAACCTAATGAACTTCTACATCACTTTCCTGCGCTATCCCTTGATATCTTTAAAACCTAAAAGATCATTCTTTTTCCACTAACAATTGAAGGAGGTTACAGAGATAGGGAAAGACAATGCCTTCAGAGGGATTTAAATCACAAGGATGAGAACTTTAAATATAAATAACTACTTCAATTTAAATCATGAGAAAAGAATGAGGCAACACTTGAAAACGCAAGAGCATTTTAAAAAAAAACTCCCTCTGTGCTTTCACTGAAAGTGGAAAGGACAACGGAAAAAAGGAAACTAAGAAAGGAATCTAAGCTTCCCAGTTGCAAAGGAAACCAAAACTGAAACCAAAATTTCTGGACAGGTTAATAGTGTTTGAGGCTTTATAATGGTTACAGAGACATCCAAACTCAGTAGCAGTGATTAAAGAGTCCAGTGGTACAATACAGGCATGTCAAAGATGACCGAGACCAGATCCAAAGGCTGAGAATGAATTACCGCAGCTGTTTTTATTTCTTGAAGGTAACGTTGGTGGAAGGTAAAAGGAGGTTCTGTCAAGATGTGCACGTTTTAGTGAACACTGTGCCTGAGGAGGTTAAGTCAGTTGTGTGTTGCTGTTGGCCGGGTCTCAGTCTTGGAAGGAAAGGAGTTAAAATGTTTTTTAAGAAAGACAGAGTTTTGAAGGACTTTCTGGCAATGTTTGATCAGCGAGATGTTACAGTCTGTTCTCTGCATTGATTCGTCTCCCCATGCCTCTAGAGTCACAGAGGTATACAGTACGGAAGCAGACCCTTCAGTCCAACCCGTCCATGCTGACCAGATATCCCAAGCCAATCTAGTCCCACCTGCCAGTGCCTGGCCCATATCCCTCCAAACTCTTCCTATTCATATACCCATTCAGATGCCTTTTAAACATTGTAATTGTACCAGCCTCCACCACTTCCTCTGGCAGCTCAATCCAAACACATACCACCCACTGCATGAAAACACTTCCCTTTTGGTCCCTTTTATATTTTTCCCCTCTCACCCTAAACCTATGCCCTCTAGTTTTGGACTCTACTACCCTGGGGAAAAGACCTTGGCTATTTACCCAATCCATGTCACTCATGATTTTATAAACTTCCGTAGGATCACCCCTCAGCCTCCAACAGTCCAGGGAAAGCAGCCCCAGCCTATTCAACTTCTCCATACAGGTGCATTGACAACCCAGCTAAGGGCCTGAATTGATAGCAGGCAGGGAAAGCTGACCACTGACATTCTCACCGTTAACTTAATTGGAACATATGAAAGAAAATGGTGGAGTTGCCATTCACCACACTCCCATCCCTGGCGCCAAACCCATCCGATGGACGGGCACAAGATTCTGCCATGCCTGCACCCACAAAAAACATAATTTATGGGCATGCAAGCTCTCGTTCCTGCCACTATGTCAATGTTTAAAGGGAATCATGGACTCTCACAGTAACCTAGTAATTTACTCCTCCAATGGGTCAAAAAAAAAGTCGCCATTGTCTTACCAGACCAGACGGCTGCTCTCTCATCAGAGGTGAGAGGTGAGAGGTGGTGGGTTAGCCTGAGGATCACACTCCTCGGGTGAGGGGGAGAAATCTTCATGGTGATCTCAGTTGGCGTGGGAACTGAACCCATACTGTTGACATCACTCTGCGTCATCAACCAGCTGTCCGGCTAACTGAGTGAACTGACCCCCTCAGGATAACCAGGGCACTGCCAAGGGGACAGCAGTGGCTCTGCAGCATACCATCCTGCTGTACCGCCTCGGAGGGACAACATTCCTCCTTCTACAAATACTCACTGTCTGCACTAAGAAGGGTGGCATGGTGGCTCAGTGGTTAGCACTGCTGCCACACAGCCAGGGACCCTTGTTCAATTCCCACCTCGGGCTATTGGCAGTGTGGAGTTTGCACATTCTCCCTGTGTCTGTGTGGGTTTCCTCTGGTGCTCCAGTTTCCTCCCACAAACCCAAAATGTGCAGGTTAGGTGAATTGGTCATGCTAAATTGCTCACTGTGTTCAGGGATGTGTAGGTTAGGTGCATTAGTCAGGGGTAAATGTGGGATAATAGGGTAGGGAAATGGGTTTAGTGGGTTACTCTTCAGAGGGTTGGTGTGGACTTGCAGGGCCAAAGGGCCGATTTCAACTCGGTGGGGATTCTATAATAATAATTTTGAAGGTAAGGCAGAAAACCCAACAGTTCAATATGGATTTCCTCTGGGTGCTCTTGTTTCCACCTGCAGTCCAAAGATGTGCAGGTTAGGTGGATTGGCCATGCCAAATTGCTCTTAGTGTCCAGGGATGTGTAAGTTAGGTGCATTAACCATGGAAATGCAGGGTTACAGGGATAGAATAGGGATATAGGTCAGGGTGGGATGCTCTTCATGGGGTCGGTGTGGACTCGATGGGTCAAAGGCCTGTTTCCACACTATAGGGATTCTCTGATTCTATGAGTTCAGGTTTGCATACATGTGAAAGATCTGTGTGGGTAACGTTGGTATGAAATGGTTTCATTGTTGGATGAATTCTATTTCTGAACTATGGCCACACTGAGATGGCCTGTACCAAATGAACTGGAAGATACGGGCTTAAGGAATGACTGTGATGTCGGGATAACATCTTAGAGAACTGGTGGCTCTGTCCCTCCTCACAAATGGTGGGTCTGGAGCAAAGGCCGTCACTTCCTTATCTCCTCCCTACCTTCTTATCCTCCCACCCCTCCACTCAAGGTGCCTTCTGGTGAGTCTGGTTGCCAAACGTGGTCTAGTGAGTACAAGATGGGGATTTGCAGGTCATAGATCACTTGCTCTGGGAGGTGAAAGTTTGCACTCTGACATTCCGTGTTGCTGATGGGGCTGTCAAACTAATGTGTCAGGTGCTCGAGCGCGGCCATGGGCTCGAAGACTGTTAGCTTCTGCTTCTTGTGGTGGCAAAATGATTACAGACATGGTTGAATGTCGCAAGATTGAATTCATTTCAGCTGCTGCCAGGTGAATGGACATTAACTCAGAAGATCCTCCAGTCACAGAATCACATTTACGAGGGGAGCAGCTAGACCGGAACATACCTGCCGTTAACATCTAGATGCGATAAAAGACACCCCGCACCAGTGGGAATCCCACCAGCCTGATGAACCTCTCTCTGATTATTCTGATGGGGATAAAGTTCCCTTGTGGTGACAGATGGGGATTTGAGAGGTTCTGCTGATGCCATGGGCTCTCATTTCTGGGTAGATGGGCAGATTGAGAAATCTAGGGCAGCAATGATTGGCAGTGCCATCATCAGCAGGCTGTAAGGGCTTGCAGGAGTTGGAACAATCCAGTGACCAGCTCTTTAGTGAAATCCATGAGCCTCGGACACTGCTCCTGGTTGAGTCCAAGAAAGGAGTGGTGCTTAGTAAAGATCCTTGGTGGATCAGGCCTTCGCCGGAGAACTATCTTCCTCCTCCACCCAATGCTGCCCGCACTCCAATTACAAAGCAAGCTGCAGTCTGAGAGGTACCACAACCTTAGGCCCCACTGCTGAAGCAGGACAGGCCCAAAAATAACCTCCTTGCCAAAGCCCAGGGCCACTCTTTTGAAAATCTCAACATTAGAAATTATATTGAAGTTGGACAGGACATTGGTGAGGCCGCACTTGGAGTACTATGTTCAGTGTTGGTCACCTTATTATAGGAAGGATGTTGCTAAACTGGAAAGAGTGCGGAAGAAATTTACAAGGATGTTGCTAAGATTCAATGGTCTGAGTTATAGGGAGAGGTTGGACAAGCTAGGACTTTTTTCTTTAGAATATAGGAGACTGAGGGAGGATCTTATAGAGGTGTCTAAGACCATGAGAGGCTCAGATGGGGTGAATGCATTCAGTCTGTTTCCCAGAATGGAGGACTAGAAGGCATCAGTTTAAGGTGAGAGGGGAAAGAATAAAAGGGAACCTGAGGGGCAACTATTTCACACAGAAGGTGGTACACATATGGAATGAGCCAGTGGAGGTGGTTGAGGCAGGTGCATTAACAACATTTAAAAGGCATTTGGATAAATACATGGATAGGAAAGGTTTAGAAAGATATGGGCCAACTGCAGGGAAACAGGGTTAGTGTGGATGGACATTTTGTTCGGCATGGGCCAGTTTGGGCCAAAGGGCCTGTCTCGAGGTGTAGGACTCTATGACTCTGTCATCCACACACCGCTTTCACTAATGCTGCACAGGCCAGGTCAGCCAAAGGCAAGTCAATTGAACGCCAGGTGGGTTGGCTTTTAAATAGTGCTGGTGGAGGTGGAGGTCCTAGGGACAGCTGACCCTACGTTCGCCATGGAGTGATTCGAAAACAGCATTAACTGGACCCATATTGTAAAAAAAAACGAAATAGCAGATCTTGTCTCAAAATAGAGTTAGAGGTTGTTTGACAGTGAACACAGGGAAGACAGTGATGCACCCTTCATCCAGAGGCTCAGGCAAAATCTCTGGGCACATGGGCTCATATCCCAGCATGAAATGAATAAACCGGCAAAGCATAAACTTGTCTCAGCAATGTGACCGTGACAACTATCACGAGGTGTGTAAATTGGAATTAGAATTAGAATCCCTACAGTGTGAAAACAGGCCCATCAACCCAACAAGCCCACACCAACACTTCGAAAAGTAACCCACCCAGACCCACTCCCCCACTCGATTCCACTCTGGGCAATTTAGCACAGCCAATTCATTTAACCTGCACATCTTTGGGACTGGGAGGAAACCCACGCAGGCACGGGGAGAATGTGCAAACTCCACACAGACAGTTGCCTGAGGCTGGAATCGAACCTGGGTTCCCGGTGCTGTGAGGCAGCAGTGCTAACTGTTGAGCCACCATGCCGCCCGAGAGACCAATCCAGTTCAGTCATGCCCCTTGGGGGCTGTCACAAAATTGGCGTGTAAAAACAAAATAGCGAAATTGGAAAATGTGGGGGAAAGCATTGTGATGTCCCTTTAAAAACTGGTGGCCTTTTTGGTGTTCAGAGATTTAAAAATGAATGTCTGTGGGAAAGCAGCTTGAATGGACACATTGTATCAAAAAAGCCGTTGAGTTAGCAGGCCCAGACAACAGTTTAAATTCAGCCAATTAATTTAAAACAGCACTTGGAGACTAAGGACCAATTAAATTTAAATCTCATAAGTTCAAAATGTGGAGGAGCAGAATTAGGCCATTTGGCCCATCAAGTCTGCTCCGCCATCTTGATTGTGTCTGTTATGCCCTTCAGCTCCATTTTCCTGCCTTCTTCCCATAACCCCTCAATCCATGACCAATTAAAAATCTGTCCAACTCATCCTCAAATTTACTCACTGTCCCAGCATCCTCCACACTTTGGGGTAGTGAATTCCACAGATTCCAACCCTTTGGGAGAATTAGTTTCTCCTCAACTCTGTTTTAAAATTTGCTACCCCTTATCCTAAGACTATGACCTCTCATCCCAGAATGCCCCACAAAAGAAAGCATCTGTTCCACGTCTATTTTATTCACACCTTTTATCATCTTGAAAACCTCAATTTGATCTCCCCTCCTTCTTCTAAATTTGAGAGTGTATCGGCCTAAACTGTTCAATCTCTCTTCACATGACAAATCCCTCATCTCAGGGATCAATTGAGTGAACCTCCTCCGAACTGCCTCCAATGCCAATGGAGGCAAATCAAATCCCAGCCACTTCAAATCCCAGCATTTAATGAATAAACCGGCAAAGCATAAACCTGTATCAGCAATGGTGACCATGACAACTATCGTGGAGGTGTGTAACAACCCATCCAGTTCAGCCATGCTCCTTGGGGGCTGTCACGAAATTGGTGTGTAAAAACAAAGTGGCAAAATTGGAAAACATGAGGGTAAGCATTGTAACATTCCTTTAAAAGCTTTCCTCAAATAAGGAGAGCAAAACAGTGCACAATAATCCCCCAATGCAGTCTCACCAATGCCTTGCATATTTACAACAATGCTTCCTTACATTTCCATTCTATTGCTTAAGGTATAAAAGTCAACATTCCATTCACTTACTTTATTGTCTACTGTACCTGCATGCTAGCTTTCTGTCTCTCAATTACCTCAAACTAATCGGATTGCAAAGAAGTTAATATGTAATCACAGGTATAAAAGATGCGGGCATTTGAAAATTAGAGGGAGAGCCACCTGCCATCTGAACTGAGAGCAAACACACCATCTGAGAAAGAAAAATCAGGCTCTCACAAGAAATCTCCACGCTCTCTAAAACAAAGCACCACCCACCTATAAGGCACATGGCACATTTAGCGAATATTCTTGACACCAGTATTCGACAGAGAGAAGCGTTCAGAACAGGAGAATAACAAAGAAACTATCCCCGAAAGCAGAATCAGTGGAGGATCCAGTCTGTGTGAATCTTGAGAGACTAAGTTTTAATTTATTGTTCTTATTAATTGGATTTACATAAGTGGGACCTGTGTTATTGAAACAGCATACCAACAGAATTTAATTCAGCTAGGGGATAGGTAGTAATTAGGGAATAATTCTTCAGTTGGTTCGGAAATCTGTTCATTTGTTCAATGTTGGAGTTAGATAAATAAATTATTAATTGGAAAGTGAGTGAAAGGATTTCACTCCATTTAACCACTCCTTTATACCCCTTGTCACACTACGTTATCAGATGAAGTCAGGTGCTCCCCTCTGGGTGTTTCAGTTGTTATCATCAGAGGGATAAGTGAAAGTGGGTACTGCAGATGCTGGAGATTAGAGTAGTGCTGGAAAAGTACAGCTGGTTAGGCAGCATCCGAGGAGCAGGAAAACTGACGTTTCCTGATGAAGGGCTTCTGCCCGAAATGTCGATTTCCCTGTCACTCGGATGCTGCCTGGCCTGCTGTGCTTTTCCAGCACTACTCTAATGTTATCAGAGGGATGTCAACCTGCCCTTTGTAACAGGGACAGAAATCCACCATCCTTGCCAGGTCTCGTGACTCCAGACGCACAGCAATGATAATTCCCCTCCACCATGCTGCCTCTCAGGTCGAGGGCAATGAGGGACAGTCAGGGAATACTGGCTGTTAATCAGCAAACACACATCTCCCCTGAAACAACAAAGGAGGAATAGTCACACATTCCTTGTGTACCTTGACAAACAAGCTGCATGTTTGCCCAGTTGGCCCTGCCACACTGCGAGGGCCATGATGGGAGTGACCACAAGTATCCCAATGAACTAAACCCCTTCCCTCACCCCTCGCCACCTACAGCATTCAGGCCACTTCCAACAGCACTAAAGTCCAGTCCCCTGAGATAAACATAGCTTGGGCCTAGATAAATATTAATAAAAGTGGATTTGAGAAAGATAAAGGCTTTGCTGTGCTAAAGTGCAGAGAGACTTTGAAAGGAATATGTTACCTTGTCCTTTGTGGTTTATGTCTTTGGCAGCGACAACCTTATGGATTAAAGTGTGGAGGAAATCATTTTCAGCTGCTACTCTGTAGGGAGAGAAGGAAAGAAAAGAATTTTGAAAATAATTAACTTCAGGAGATACTTCTGGAAGATTATTCCATGTCGGGAGGTCACTTGAGTGGTGTAACGCCACAACTGACCAAACTCATTAGCTTCAAAAGAAAGCCAAAGCAATCCACATCATTCCTGTCTCATACCGCAGGGAGGATTATCAAGGCCTCCTGTTACCTGACAGGGCAACAGGTCAGCCATCCGTGAAATTGCTCTGAGCATTTGTGCACGCCGACCGTTTGAGAGCCTGTGAGAGAGAGAGCTAGCTGCATCTTAACAGCCAGCACAAGGCGCTGCAAGAAGTGCAATTGCATTAGAGGGCCAGGATCTGACTTCCAGAGGAAGCCAGGAACAGGAAAAGTCCAATCGGCACCGGAATCCTGTGTTAGAACACAGCTGGTCATTCATCCAATCAACCCCTCAGTCTGACAATCCTGACCAACATATTGGAGCAATCATGATGATTGGCCAGGTGGGTGACAGGGAGAAAGATAGTTTTGGGTTACAGGAAAATATAGACAAATTGGTCAGATCAGCGGCAGGTGGAATTTAATCCTGATAAGAGTGAGGTGATGCACTTTGGAAGAAATAACAAAGCAAGAGAGGAATCAATGAATGGCAGGGCACTAGGAAGCTCAGAGGATCACAACAATCTTCGAATGCTTGGCCACACATGCTTGAAAGCTTCAAGAGGGCAGGATAATGGGGTAGTTAAGAAGGTATACAGGATGCTTGCCTTTCTCGGTTGTGGCACAGATTGAATAAGCAGAAAGGTTACACTGGAGCTGTATAGAATAGGGTGGATCAGTGGTGAACACTGCTGCCTCACAGCACCAGGTTCAATTCCACTCTCGGGTGACTGTCTGCATGGAGTTTGTGCATTCTCCCCATGTCTGTGAGCCTTTCCTCCCCCAGTCCAAAGATGGTCACCACACCTCAGGAAGGACATACTGGCACTGGAACGTGTCCAGTGGAGATTCACACGGATGATCCCTGGAATGGTTGGTCTAACATTTGAGGAACGGCTGAGGATCCTGGGATTGTATTCATTGGAGTTTAGAAGATTAAGGGGAGACTTAATAGAGACGTACAAGATAATACATGGCTTGGAAAGGGTGGACGCCAGGAAATTGTTTCCGTTAGGCGAGGAGACTAGGACCCGTGGACACAGTCTTAAAATTAGAGGGGGTCAATTCAGAACAGAAATGCGGAGACATTTCTTCAGCCAGAGAGTGGTGGGCCTGTGGAATTCATTGCCGCAGAGTGCAGTGGAGGCCGGGACGCTAAATGTCTTCAAGGCAGAGATTGATAGATTCTTGTTGTCTCGGGGAACTAAGGGCTACGGGGAGAATGTGGGTAAGTGGAGTTGAAATGCCCATCAGCCATGATTGAAAGGCGGAGTGGACTCGATGGGCCGAATGGCCTTACTTCCACTCCTATATCTTATGGTCTTATGTGCAGGATTGCCCACACTAAATTGCTCATGCTGGGTGGGTTATTTCTAATTCCACATTGTAAATGGGGAATTGCAATTACACAAATAAAAGTCAAGTAGCAAAGCTCCAATTATTGTTGGGGTGTTTCCTACAGGGAGAAAGTGAGGACTGCAGATGCAGGATAGCAGAGTCAAGATGTGACGCTGGAAAAGCACAGCAGGTCAGGCAGCATCCGAGGAGCAGGAGAATCGATGTTTCGGGCAAGAGCCCTTCATCAGATGGCTCATTCCTGAGGAAGGGCTCATGCCTGAAAAGTCAATGCTCCTGCTCCTCGGATGCTGCCTGACCTGCTGTGTTTTTCCAGCACCACACTCTCGACTCTGTTTACTACAAGGAACTGCCTGGACAACATGAAGACAATATAAGTTTATACTTACTGTTGAAAGGGAATAAAATGGTGTTTGTCCTCATCACTTTCCGCCTTGCCTTTCAAAATGTCGGTAATGTCCATTGCTGCAAGAAAGAAAGGCAATGTTTGGATGAGACTAAGCCGCGTTAATATTCCTCTCCCCAATTGAATCCTTCACCCCAACCTGTCCCTGTGTAACTGAGATGAGGGGGGAGAATTTTGCACAATACTCAACCACACACAGGGGTACCACAGCTGATGGAATTCTCTCTGACATAGACGGGCGACTGGCTGACATGTCGAAAAGCCCCACAGGACATTTAGAAATACATTTTCATCAATTCAGTTCTTTTTGAACCTCAGTTCCATAGTACTCAGTTTCAATGCAAGTTTCTACAAACTAGGACATGTGGGGACCAGACAACCTACCTTTTCATGTCAAAAGCAGAATACTGCGGAAATCAGAAACAAACCCAGAGAATGCTGGCGAAACTCAGCAGGTTGGGCAGCACCCAAGGAGAGAGAAACAGAGTTAACGTTTCGAGTCTGATATCACTCTGTTCTGAAGAGGAGTCTTACAGGATTCTCCGCAGAAACTGCCAGACCTGCTGAGTTTCTCCAGCATTCTCTATGTTTACCTTTTGTGCTATTGATCGCAGGAGAAGGACGAATCAGGACATGGGGAGGATTCCCATGCTCCAACTGGAATAAGCCATAGAATCTTCCTGACAGGGTCGACAGGACTTTGACATATCGCCACATCCTGAGGAAGGTACCTATGGGAATTTAGCATTTCCACTCCCCTCGTGGGAGTCTGAATCTGGATCACATGGATCAGAGTGAAATCTGAACCCCCAAAGAGAGAGTGAGCTGACTCTTTGGGCAAGGGAGTTTTAGGATAATGAACTGGCTGGTTTTGTATAAAATGCTGAGAACCAAGGCACTCTTTGTTCGGCCTTCTGTAAAGTTTCCTGTAATTTATTTTTGGAATGGATAGCAATGGTTGAATTTAACTCTTGGTGTAAGTGGCAGAACAAGATCAAGCAGAAAAGGAAAAGTAGACTCAAAAAACAATGAGAAATCCCAGACAATACATCAACAACAAGTTTTAGATTAGCTCTTGCAACATTCTCAACAGATCAGTCATTGGTAGAGGTGTTAAGCAAATTGGAGATTGGCACTGCTCCATCGCAGCTTTCTATTCATGGGAGTGGGTATCACAGGTGATCCCAATAATCGCGACCCATGGCTCTTGTCCTTGAACCGAGTGCCTTGGAGGCCAGTGAGAAGCCAACATTTGGATTTGAAGCCACATGTAGATCACACAAGATGGCTAATTTCCTTCCTTGAAGAGTATTTGTGTAGCCACCGAGATTTTGTGACAATCAGGGGGAGTAATTCATTCATGGGATGAGGGCAAGATGAGGGCTAGGCCAGCAATTTTTGTCCATCCCTAATTGCCCAGAGGGTAGTTAAGTGTCAACCATATTGCTGTGGGTCTGGAGTCACATGTAGGCTTAAAGGACAATACTGAGCCAGATGGGATATTGTGACACTCGACAATGGATTGACTGCAAATTCCACCATCTGCCATGAACCCACATCCACCAGCCTCTGCCTTTCTAATCAAGTGATATTGCCCACCATATCAACCACCCTCTTTGAACCCCTGCTGTCCCACTGCTAATCAGTGGTCAGTCTGATTATGGAGAAATTCTATATGGCTGTGAGTCGAGATGAGATGAGGGAAACATGGCTTTGACTTCATGTGATGAAGTCCTTGCTGTCCCTCAGCCCCACCCTTTCTGGATTTTAACTGGCTGTCTAGTCACCCAAATGTCAATAGTTGTACCATGGTTTATAAATCCTTCTTCAATCATCTCCCACTCCAACCATTCCAGCCTTACACCTCAGTCCATTCCCTACACTATCCCATCCTCTATCTTTTCTGGCCTGCGATTTTACTCTAACTGTTACAGACTTCATCCTGTCATGGCCATATCACCCCTCTTCTTACCCTTGAAAGTCTCCTCAAAATCTTACCAAATGTGTTTCAGTAAATCTCTGTTCCATTCAGGTTTCCAACCTGTCTGCTCTTAATTGGAGTGCCTGAAGATGGCTTCTTTGTTTACATTCGGAGAATATTATGAGGCTCGAGCATTTATTACCAGCCCAGGCAAGCAGTGCTCACAGTAGCTCAGTGGTTAGCACTGCTGCCTCATAGCACCAAGGACCCGGGTTCAATTCCAGCCTTGGGCGACCTTGTGTGTGGAGTTTGCACGCTCTCCCCATGTCTGCGTGGGATTCCTCCCGCAATCTGAAGATGTGCAGGTTAGGTGAATTAGCCACACTAAATTGCCCATAGTGTCCAGGGATGTGTAGATTGAGTTAGGGGTAAATGGGGAGTAGTAGGGTAGGGGATCAGATCTGAGTGGACCCTCTTTGGAGGGTTGGTGTGGACTTGTCGGGCTGAATGGCCTGTTGCACACTGTAGGGATTCTACCCCCATCTCACTAAGTTCTCAAGGACATAAGGGGGAACCATCAAAACTGTTGCTGCAGATCAAACGTATGAGACAAAAAAGGTAGAGGGGATTGCATCTCACCCAGTATGCCAGTGCTGAATGAGGTGCCCTGGTGGCTGAGCAACGGCAATCCTTTTTCTGGCTTTTGTTTTAGTTTGGATTGCTAACCTTGAGAAATTTGTTCTCTTCCCTGTGTTGCATTGAGACTGCTACCCGCACTGCATGCAGATTTTCACTGCGCTGGCACCTCCACTACTGATAATCAAACTCTGGTTAAAGAATAGAGCAATCTGGATGAAGCAGAGCTGATAAATCGCATATGAATAAAAGCAACATTGTTAGACTAAGGATGGGAATAAGCAGCAGGAATACAAAATGAACAGTCGTGGGTTAGAGGCATAATGGAGAAACGAGATTGGATATCACATTTAAGCACCAGTGCGTGAATCTAAATTAATTCAAAATGAATTTTAAAAATTCATGCAAAATTTAAATTGATATCAAATTGAATATTGCAACAAAAATTAGTCAGCACTCATCCATCTGCTAGGTTCTGTTCTCAGCACACTTGCTCATGAGTTGGAAGCCTACAGGTTCCGACTTTACAGACAAAAACCTCTGAGCAACAGCTCGGCTCATGTTATTGAGGGAGATGGCAATTAAACCCACAGTCCAGACACCCTCACATCTAGCATTTGCCAATCTGAAAATGTGGACTTAAATCTTGGAAGCCTCCAGATTGCCAAAAAAAAAATGCAATATTCTTCAGGAACATGGCAGAAAGAAAGCCAGATTTTGATTTGAGTACAGCTACCACATCACCCACAGGAGGAGCTCTGTTACATCTGTTGTAAAGGTCTGTCAAATGAGAACAAAAAGTCAGTCAATGAATCCCATTGATTAATCTTGGTGACTTAGGGCATATTGAGAGTTACTCATCATGTAAAATACTATGAAGCACAGCATCTCTCAAAACTTTGTGTCAAGTCACAGCCTATGGTTTAACCTGTAGCATTGAATTAGATCGTACAGAAACAGACCCTTCTGCCCGACTCATCCATGCTAGTTCCTAAACTGAACTAGTCCCATTTGTCTGTGTTTGGCCAATATCCCTCTAAACCTTTCCTATCCATGTGCCAGTTTAAATATCTTTTAAATGTTGTAACTGTACCCAGCTTTACCGTTTCATCTGGTGGCTCATTCCACTTACACATATTTCTCTGTAAGAAAAGGTTGCCCTTCGGGTCCCTTTTAAATCTTTCCCCTCCCACCTTAAACCCATGCCTTCCAGTTTTGAACTCCCATACCCTGGGAGAAAGACTTTGGCGAATCACTTTATTATGTCCCTCATGATTTTATAAACCTCTGTAACTCATCCCTCAGCTTCCAATAATGCTCCAGGGAAAAACACTGTCACTTATCCAGCCTGTCTTTATAATCAAACCCTCCAGTCCTGGCAACATCCATGTAATTTTTTTTTTCATGCACCCTTTCTTGTTTAGCAACATCCCTACTATAGCAGGGTGACCAGAATTGTGTTGTGGTATCACGGTGTGTCCAATGTACAGGGGAGTGAATGGTGGAAGAAAGAAGATCTTGTGATTTCTATAGAACCTTGCATGGTCTCAGTCCAAAGCACTCCACAGGCAGTGATTCACTTGTTAGCTGATTTCACATCAGAAATGCAGCAGCCAATGTGAACACAAAAAGGACTCAGCTGTGACCCTGCAAACGCTCTGGGACCTGGGTTCGAATCCCACCATAACAGAAAGTGGAATTTGAATCCAAGAGAGGTCTGGTGACCACGAATCCATTGTCGATTGTCAGAAAAACCCATCTGGTTCATGAATGTCCTTTAGGGAACAAAACTGTCACCTTTACCTGGTCTGGCCTACATGTGACTCTAGACACCACAGTGGTGTGTGGTTGACTTTTAACTGACCTCTGGGCAATCAACGATGGACAATAAATGTTAGCTTACCCAGTGACACTCTCATCCTGAATAAAAAAGGAACAGGTGTAGGCTGTTCAGCCCCTCGAACCTGCTCCACCAGTCAACAGGATCGTGGCCGATCCGATATTCTTCCTATCCCATCCTTTCTCCGTAATCTTTGATTCCCCGACTGATCAAGGGCTCTGCCACCATGCCCCTCAGTGGCAAGGATTTCCAAAGACTCTCAAACACTCAGAGAAGAAATTCTTCCTTATCTCAGTCTAAAATTGGCAACCCTTCTTCCTCATTTCTCTCTGAGATGGCAGACAGGAACGTGGTGTAACGTCACCTGTCTAAGTGTTACAGTGGAGGGTCAGTCATTAATTATATTCTCAAGACTCTGCAGTGGGACCTGTTCCCAGTAACTTCTATCTCAGAAGACCAGGTCAATAGAGAGAGTGAGCACTATGCAAAAATTGAAGGAAAATGAACCATTGATTGAATGTTCCTCTCATATCAACAATACAATTTTAATCGCATGATATATATGTGTCTCCTGTTAAAAGCACGAGGGCCTAGCTTTAATATAAAGTCATTTGTCGTTGCCTCTGTTCTGCTAATGTAATTCCCAATTAGCCTTCTGCAAATTTACTACATAGCATCATAGATACAGAGAGAGGAAGAAAGCGAGAGAGTGAGAGATAGAGAGAGAATGGAACATTTTTATGATCGATGTCCCATTCTTGACAACATACTCGTAAAATAGTTGCAGCTGATTTTCAATTTAAATTTCATTCTCGGTTCAGCTAATATAAGAGAGCAAAATTGCATACCACAGCAGAAAGATCAGAAAAATCACAGAAAATTCTACATGCCTGGCCCGAGTACACTGAATGCACGAAAAGAAGAAGCTGTTTTCTGCTGGAAAACGGCATTAGAATAGGTAGGCCATTGCCTTTGAACAGGGCAGATTTCATTGTTTGAATTTCTGTACTGTAGTTCTCTATGACTCACTTTGCAGGAGTGAACTCCAACAAAAGTATTGGCCATGAGTCAAGAAGGAGATCACAAGCTTAGCCAAAGGTTTCTCCTTTAAACATGATCTTAAAGTAGGAGAAAAAGGTAGGAAAATTCAGGGAGAGAATATCAGAGCCTGAGGCCTACTCAGCTGCTGTACTGCTGCACAGGACATGAAACGAAAGGCCAGGATGCAGACAAGATGGACAAGGGTAAGATTTGAGGAGTTTATAGATAAAGGGAGGGTTCTCAAGGCTTGAAGCGGTTAGTGAGTGGTAATGCCATATGGGGTTATTTATTTACTCACTTATGAGATGTGAGCGTTGCTGGCTCAGGCAGCATTTATTGCCCATTCTTGTTGCTATTGAGAAAGTGATGGTGAGCTGCCTCCTTAAACCGTTACACTTCATGTGCTGTAGGTGGGCTCATAATGCTGTTAGGGAGGGAATTCCAGGATTTTGGCCTAACAACACTGAGGGAAGAGCGATACATTTCCAAGTCGGGATGGTGAGGGGAATTTGAAGGTGGTGGTTTTCCCACGTATCTGCTGCTCTTGTCCTTCTAGATGGAAGTGGTCATGGTTTTGGAAGGTGCTGTCTGAGGATTTTTGGTGAATTTCTGCAGTGCATCGTGTAGATGGTACACACTGCTGCTACTGAGAATCAGTGATGTAGGGACAATGCAGAAATAAGAAATACAATCTCAAGATTTTGATCAATTTCCTCCACATGTTATCAAAATAGGTTTGTAATATGACAGCTGTCATATGTAGCTCAGCAGGTGCCATACATCCTAATTACCCCTTTTAACCTTCCAAAATGCCTCCTGCAAATTTCTGCTTCATTAAATGCTTCAACAAGACAGTTCAAGAGTTCCTGGAATCAATGTATTGTGTCTGTGCTGAGGAAACTCTTTGAGAACTGGGATTACACTCCCCATGTTTCTGCACTCTGATTTATTATCCCTGCTCCTTCCACCTCTCTCTCCACCCTGCTTTCTTCCAGATGTTCTCCTTTTCCCTCATCATTGGCGCTCCCTCACAGATGAGGGTGATTCTCTTCCACTCTCAGTCCGCAGATGGCTGTTCAGTCCAGTGTGACCTTCCCCTCACTGCCAGCTTGGCTCAGCGATCCAACATTGCTGTGAGATGGGAGTCAGTAGATTTCAATGCCTAGAGTTGAATGCAAACTTTCACTTGACATCATCTCCAGTTGTCACCCTGAGCAGACTCAGCCTGTATTCCCTTGGGTTTAGAAAAAACAAAGGTGACCTGAAGAGGCCAGGAATTTTAGGACGGCATGGGTTGCCTTCCCGCTATGCGAACAGACAGTGACATACACACCCCCAGCAGATGCAGGCCAGCCCTCAGTCGTTCGGTGCTCTAAAATGTCCCACCTCACCCTGATCGACCACTCGCCCCCTGCAGCCTCAGCAGTGTTCGAAGCGACAAGCAGACCCCAGAGTATACACCTTGACAGCCTCAGGACCCATGTATTCGTCGGGTTTAAAAGTTGAGTCAGTGAATGAGTCAGGTACCAGCCTGACACCTTACAGAAGACAGCGCAGAATGTGACTGTCAGTGTGGTGTTCTTGGATTGGGATGAGGAAGAAAGATGAGGCTCCGAGTGATGGGTAGGAGTGTTGAAGGAGAGGCTGGGGGGGGAATGGAATATTTGTAGGGACAGACCTTGTGGGGTCGGGGTGTCCAATGGTAAAAGTGATGGAGGAGACCCTCTGTCTCACCTAACAGCTACCACTGTTAAAGTGAAAGCAATTTACGGCACAGGCCATAGGGCTGCTTTCTCATTAGAGAGAGACAACCTGGTGGTGGTTTAACCTGAAGGTCACCATCTTTCAGGTGAGAGGGAGAGGTTGAGAAGGAGAGTCCTTTTTGATAACGTGAGCTGATATGGGAATCGAACACTCAACATCACAAATTAGCCATCCAACCAACTGAGCTAACCAACCCCCTTAGAAGTCTATGGCAGGCACAAGGACATTGGGGAAACTCAGGAGAACAGAGGAATTTGAGTTTGGGCCATCTACTTCACTTTTCATCATCCTCACAATGTAAGCATCAGTTGGAAAGTCCACAGTTTTATTCACTGAGTGACAAATGTGTCAGGTATTTATAGTCTCTATCAATGTCAAATTACCAAGTTGCAGATGGAACAAAACAAAGTGGAAGTGGGAGTTGTGAGGAGGATGCAAAGGCACTACGAGGGAATTTGGAGATCTAAGTGCAAATATTTGGCAAATGGAATACAATGTGAAGAATTTATTTCTCTTTTGGCATTGAAATGTTATTTATGTGGATAAAATCTTTTCATACATCAGCACTGAATCACTTTATTGATGCTCGAAATACAACTGAGAAACTTCAGAGCACTTTACCATAAATAGCCACTGAGGTTGAAGATCATTCTCAAAGATTGAAATCACAAGTGTTTGAATCTTTTCGAAACGCATGATCTTTAAATGTGACTCTGACAGATATCCCACTTTTCTAATGGCCTTGGAATTTTCTTTTGACACAAACCTCTCCAAATGATACACTCCGTATATGGAGATATAATCTTGTATAGTCATAGAATCCCTACAGTATGGAAGCAGGCCATTTGGCCCATCGAAGCCACACTGACCCTCTGAACAGCATCCCACCCAGATTCACCCTATCTCCGTAACCTTGCATTTCCCATGGCTCATCCATCCAACCTTCACATCCCTGGAGACTATGGAGCAATTTAGCATGGCTAATCCACCTAAACTGCACATCTTTGGACAGTGGGAGGAGACCAGAACACCCAAAAGAAACTGATGTTGACATGGGGAGAATGTGCAAACTCCACACAGGTACCCAAAGCTGGGATCAAGCTAGAGTCTCTGGAGCTGTGAGGTCGCAGTGAGGACAACTAAGCCACTGTGCCAACTGGGACAAATGCTGTATGTTCAGTCCACTGAAACAACATCACACAGTATTCACATCTTGGGAGGTTCCTTGTAAGGATTTTCTAGCTTTCTTGGCACATCAAAAGAGTTTAGCCCCAAATGATCCTTCCACATCCGACAGAAATTCACCTGTGCTTCCACTCATGTCATCTACTGTATCCATTGCACCCAATGTGGACTCCTCTACGTTGGGAAGACAGGACGTCAACTTGCAGATTGCTTCAGAGAACATCTCTGGGACACCCACACTAACCAAACCCATCACCCTGTGGCTGAACACTTTAACTCCCCCTACCACTCTGCCAAGGACATGCAGGTCCTAAACCTCCTCCATCACCAACCCTAACCACCCAACGCTTGGAAGATGAATGCCTCATCTTCCTCCTTGGGACCCTCCAACTACAAGGGATTAATGTGAATTTCACTAGTTGCCCCATTTCCCATCCCCCCAGTCATACCAGTCCCAACCTTCCAACTTGACACTGTCCTCTTGAATGGTAGCTCTTTGACTCGATATCAGAAGAGTTACTAATCAATGGAATATGTCAAGTGCTGATCTCCTTTCACCAGTGCACAGCATGTCCTGACCACCCACGGCATCCTGCTACAAATATGAGGTCATAGAGTCATAGGAATGTACAGCATGGAAACAGACCCTTTGGTCCAAATCATCCATGCTGGCCAGATATCCTAACCCAAACTGGTCCCATTTGCCAGCACTTGTCCCATATCACTCTAAACCCTTCCTATTCATACACCCATCCAGATGCCTTTTAAATGTTGTTATTGTAACAACCATTATCACTTCGTTTGGCACCTCATTCCATACATGCACCACCCTCTGTGTGAAAAAGTTGCCCCTTTTAAATCTTTTCCCCCTCACCTTAAACCTATGTCCTCTAGGTCTAGATTCCCCTACCCCATGGAAAAGACCTTGTCTATATACCCTATCCATTACCCTCATAGGTTTTATAAACCTCGAAAAGGTCAGCCTCCGACACTCAAGGGAAAACAGACCCAGCCTGTTCAGCCTCTCCCCACAGCTCAACCCCTCGAGGAAATCAGAAACATAAAGTATTCCTTAAATGGTGAGAGGATGGGGTGTGTTTAACTTCAAAGTGACCTGGGTGTTCTTATTCATGAGTTAATGGAAGTTAACATGCAGACTCAGCACGCTATTAAAAAGGTAAATGACATGTGAGCAGTTATTACAGGATGATTTGAGTACCAGAGTATAGAGTCTTGGTGAGACTTGGACTATTGTGCACAGTGTTAGTCTCCTAACACACAGAGTCATAGAGTCATAGGGATATACAGCACTGAAAGAGACCCTTCGGTCCAATTTGTCCATGTGAACCAGACTCCCTAAACTGACCCGATCCCCTTTGCCAGCATTTGGCCCATATCCCTCTAAACATTTCCTATTCACGTACCCGTTCAGATACCTTTTAAATGTTGCAATTGTACCAGCCTCCACCACTTCCTCTGGCAGCTCATTCCATGCAAACACCACCCTCTGTGTGAAAACGTTGCCCCTTAGGTCCATTTTAAGTGTTTCCCCTCTCACCTTAAACCTATGTCCTCTGGTTTTCGATTCCCCTACCCTGGGAATCTCATGTTTTTATAAACCTAAGGTTACCCCATATCCTCCGACGCTCCAGGGAAAGCAGCCCCAGCCTATTCAGCCTCTCCCGGTAGCTCAAACCCTCCAACCCTGGCAACATCCTTGTAAATCTTTTTTGCACCCTTTCAAGTTTAACAATATCTTTCCTATTGCAGGGAGACCAGAATTGAAGGAGAAAATGAGGACTGCAGATGCTGGAGATCAGAGCTGAAAATGTGTTGCTGGAAAAGCGCAGCAGTTCAGGCAGCATCCAAGGAACAGGAGAATCGACGTTTCGGGCATCAGCCCTTCTTCAGGAATGAGGAAAGTGTGTCCAGCAGGCTAAGATAAAAGGTAGGGAGGAGAAGCTTGGGAGAGGGGCGTTGGGAATGTGATAGGTGGAGGGTGGTTAAGGTGAGGGTGATAGGCCGGAGTGGGGTGGGTGCGGAGAGGTCAGGAAGAAGATTGCAGGTTAGGAAGGCGGTGCTGAGTTCGAGGGATTTGACTGAGACAAGGTGGGGGGAGGGGGGGAAATGAGGAAACTGGAGAAATCTGAGTTCATCCCTTGTGGTTGGAGGGTTCCCAGGCGGAAGTGGTCCGAAAAGACCACTCCCTCCGTGACTCCCTCGTCAGGTCCACACCCTCCACCAACCCAACCTCCACTCCGGCACTTTCCCCTGCAACCGCAAGAAATGCAAAACTTGCGCCCACACCTCCCCCCTTACTTCCCTCCAAGGCCCCAAGGAACACTTCCATATTCGCCACAAATTCACCTGCACCTCCACACACATCATCTATTGCATCCGCTGCACCCGATGTGGCCTCCTCTATATTGTGGAGACAGGCCGCCTACTTGCGGAACGTTTCAGAGAACACCTTTGGGACACCCGGACCAACCAACCCAACTACCCCGTGGCCCAACACTTCAACTCCCCCTCCCACTCCACCAAAGACATGCAGGTCCTTGGACTCCTCCATCGCCAGACCATGGCAACACGACAGTTGGAGGAAGAGCGCCTCATCTTCCGCCTGGGAACCCTCCAACCACAAGGGATGAACTCAGATTTCTCCAGTTTCCTCATTTCCCCCCTTCCCCCCACCTTGTCTCAGTCAAATCCCTCGAACTCAGCACCGCCTCCCTAACCTGCAATCTTCTTCCTGACCTCTCCGCCCCACCCCCACTCCGGCCTCTCACCCTCACCTTGACCTCCCTCCACCTATCGCATTCCCAACACCCCTCCCCCAAGTCCCTCCTCCCTACCTTTTATCTTAGCCAGCTGGACACACTTTCCTCATTCCTGAAGAAGGGCTGATGCCCGAAACGTCGATTCTCCTGTTCCTTGGATGCTGCCTGACCTGCTGCGCTTTTCCAGCAACACATTTTCAGACCAGAATTGAATGCAGGATTCCAAAGGTAGTCTAATCAAATGTCCTGTGTGGCTGCAACATGACATCCCAGCTCCTAAACAGAACAACCTCGATTATCCGAACGAGATGGGCGGGGAGTATTTTGTTCGGATAACTGATTGTTCGGATAATGAATAACGTTTTTGCGGGACAATTAATGTCCAGATATCCGAGGTTGTTCTGTTCTCAGTATACTGACTAATAAAGTACCAAACGCCTTCTTCACTATCCTATCTAACTGTGACTCGACTTTCAAGAAGCTATGAACCTGCACTCCAAGGTCACTTTGTTCAGCCACACTCCTCAGGACCCTACCATTACAACACACAAAAAAGGAACGATAATAGGTCACTTAGCACTTCCAGTCTGCTCCACCATTCAAAAGATCACAGCTGATCTGATTTTAAACTCGATTCTGCATCACTGCACAACTCCTTGACTACACGCCTTGCTTGGTGGAGAATGTCAATGATCAATCCATAGTAAGAAAAATCACTTGGTTGGAAATAATGTCAAGAGGGCAAGAAGGGAGCTGGGCTGGATTGACTGGAATGACAGGTTGGTGCATAAAACTGTATCTGAGCAATGTACTACCTTCCACGAGGAGATGGGTGAAGAGCAGTCAAGGCATAATCCCTTGGAATGGAACAAACAAATCCAGAGCTTCCTGGATGACAAAGAAGATGGAAATTAAGCTATTTTTTTAAAAAACTGTACTAGTTACAGGTATCAGATAGAAAATACAATTGAGGACCAAGAGGGACACAGAAGGTTCACAGCAGAGGTGAGAACAGTATATTAGAGAAGCAAAGAGAAATTATGAATAAAGACTAGCAGCCAACATAAAGGACAATCCTAAAGTCTTCAATAGACATATACATAGTAAAAGAGTATCAGAAGGAGGAATGGCCCATTCGAGTTCAAAACTGGAATTTACACATCGAGGCTGAAGGCATGGATGAGGTATCAATGAATATTTTGCATCAGTCTTCAGCAAGGAGACAAATGCTACCCAGGCCATGAGTAAAGAGGAGGAAGTTACATCACTAGAATGGTTCAACACTGATAAGGAAGATGTGTCAGATAGAACTGTCTAGTACCATGGCAGGATACAATGCATCCAAAGGTATTGAAGGATGTGAGAGAGGAAATTGCAGGGACATTGGCCATAATCACTATACTCAGGAGAGGTGCAAAGAATTGCCAAGATGAAGCCCTTGTTCAGAAAAGGTTGTAAGGATAAACCCAGACATTACAGACCAGTTGGCTTAACTTTCATGGTGGGGAAGCTTTTATAAACAATTATTTTCAACAAATACAGTCAGTTCTGATATAACGCAATAGTTCTGTTCTTGTGTGATATCAGTGTGGCATTTAAACTAATGGGGCCGGAATCACGTTATAACCAATACAGGTGAGAAAAATTCACATTCTACAAACAACAGTCTAAATTCTTCAATCGTGTTAAAGCCAAATTGCATTGAAGAAACACACTTTACAGCAGAACTGGCTGTATTGGAGTCTCAAAGAAGTGGCCATCTGGGAAAAAACACCCGATGGGCGATAGAGTTCTGTTTGGGAAAGAACAAGCATTTTCTCATGTTCCAATGTGAAGGAGTGTCCCATAAAGCAAAAGTATGAAAGAGCACCTCCTACTGTATGAGAGCAAAATAGCACCAACTCGCTCACTTACTGCAGCCCCATCACCATAGATACTTGTCATGAACCTGTTCAGACATTTCACTCCACTAATTCCAAATGTGAAAGACTTGTCGAATGAGGAGAGATTAAGCAGTTTAGGCCTATACTCTCTGGAGTCTAGAAGAATGAGAGGAGATCTAATTGAGGTATATAGGATGCTAAAGAGGACTGACGAAGTAGATGAAGAGAGGCTATTCCCCCTGATGGGGCAATCTAGAATGAGAGGTCAATGATTACGGATAAGGTTTAGCAGATTTAAAACAGGGATGGGGATGTTAGAAATCAGAAACAAAAACAGGAGCTGCTGGAAAATCTCAGCTGGTCTGGCAACACCTGTAGAGAGAGATCTGTGGAAGAAAAATTACTTCTCTCAAAGGGCCATGAATCTATGAAGTTCACAACTCCAGAAAGCGGTGGACATCAGAACAGTGAACAAATTTAGTGGAGGTAGACAGATTTTGAAATTAGCAATAGGTTAAAGGATTATGGAGAACTGACAGAAAAGTGAGGCTGAGGCTGAGATTAAATCAGCCGGGATCTATTAAATGGAAGTACAGACTCAAAGGGACTAAAATGCCCACTCCAGCTCAGAGTTCTTATGTTCTGGTACCTCTGGACCATGTAGCACTTGAACCCAGGCCCCAGTCTCAGAGGTATAGACAGTACCAGTATGAACATGCCTTGGTAATGGACTCGCCCGAACACACACATTCATTGTGAAGGTTCCGGCAAGCGATGTACTCAATATTCTGAGGGGTGCGGCCAATCTGATTTATCATGCTCCTTGTCTCGATAAATAAGTAAATAAGCTGTCACTTCCTTAATTCAGTCAAGGCCTAAACACTTTCAAAGTCTTAAGTGCAGTGTCTCAATTGAATTCTGTTGATTGAATCATTCATCACACCCAGGGCCCTAGTCACACTAGTCAATAAAACAGTGGGAGAAAAAAAGGGACAAATTATTAAACCTTATTTAGCCGTTACTGATCCATGCCTTTAGATTTTTTGGCAAACATATGTTTATTTCTTTTTCTTTCCTCCACTTATGTTTTGCATCTCAATTTTTATTGACTTTTACAAAAGTATTGCAGTGGATTTTTAAAGGATCAGTCAGAGGTCACACATTCAAGGTGCCTTTTATCCACAAAATAAAATCCATCAGCAGAGTATTTAAGGAGAGTTTTTGCTGTATATGTTGTAAGGCCATACTTGCAAATTCCAGATGGTGGATTATTTTCTCATCGTCCTGTTATTCTTCCTCTCATTCCCTCCTGGAACATTTCACAAATATAACTGTGGAACTCGTAGCCTTTCTAAGAGGGGCAAATGTAGAACTGGATTCAATAAATCCAATCATTTCTGAATCTTGCAATGGCTGTAGCATGTCAGGAAGCCATTCAGCCCAGTTTGTCTGTGCCTGTTGCCTCATACCAGTGAACTACCTTGAAAAGTTTGGCATTCAAAACAAATGTGATTTACTGATGTTGAACTGCAATGGAATCCTGCTACCGTGACCAGTTCTGGACTACATGTGACACCAGCCATTTCAATTCCCTCTCCGACTCCCTCGCCATCCTTCCTCTTCAATTGCCACAGCAAATCAGAGAGCCAACTGGAAGAACAACACCTTATCTTCTGCCTGGGCAGCCTACAGCCTACACTGAGTTCGCCAATTTCAAATAACCTCCCTTCCCATCCCCTGACTCCCTTCCCAGCCCCCTCCCCCTCCCTTCCATTCCACCAACTGACCCTTCCTTCCAGCCACCAACTGGATTCATCCCTCCCATCGATCAATCAGATCGCACCCTCTACCTGTGTTCACCTATGCTTACCTCACCACCCCGTCCCTCTCCCCACCCAAAACCCTTCCCCTCTCCACCTTTATCTGCAGCCCCCCTGACACCCACCGCCAGTCCTGAAGAAGGGTTACACCTGGAACATCGACTTCTCCACCTCCTGATGCTGCCTGGCTTGCTGGGCTCTTATAACCTCCTGCTTGTCTACATTTGATTCCAGCATCTGCAGTTTCTTTGCCTCTGACCCTTAATACTATCAGATGAATCAGGACTGGGCTACAAATTTCAACTTACCTGTGTTGCACCACAATCCCAATTACAAATAAAAACACACAAAAAAAACCAACCCTAATTTAACATCAGGGGTGTCTCACACACACAACAGAATCAATACTTACAGGTTACTGGGTCAAGTTACTTTTGACGAAACATGCAAAGGATTGGATCATAGAATCATAAAGCACAGAAGAAGGCCATTCAGCCCAATGTGTCTGGGACAACCCTTTTAAAGAACAACATAATGACTGCAGACTTGCATCCCCATTCTTTCCATACAGCCTAGTAAATGCTCGCCCTAAACTTTTTGTACAATTCCTTTTTGAATGTTCCTAATGAATCTGCTTTCAGCATTCTCTCAGGCAACATCTTCCAGCCTCTAATAACTCACTCTGTGGAGATTTTTCTTCATCTTCACTAAGTCCTGAAATCAGTCACTTTGATTACTGGCCCTCTTGGAAACTATTTCTCCCTGTTAACTCAAACAAAGTTGAGCATCAGTATTAAAGCTTGGGGCAACCCTTTAATTCTGAGGGGAACGAGAGCGATCTTACTGAAACATACAAAGTGCTGACAGGATTGGTCAGAGCTCTCATGAAGAGTCATCTGGAACCGAAAAATTAGCTTGCACTCTCTCTCTCTATGGATGCTGCCTGACCTGCTATGACCTCCAGCATGTTTTGTCTTCAGTGTGGATTCCAGCATCTGCAGCAATTTGTTCCTAAGATGCTGAGGAACTTGACACATAAATCCTGAGAGAATGCTTCCTCATGGGAGGGAATTTGGAACTGGAGGACACAGTTTCAGCATCTAAGACCTCCCATTCTCAAACACTGAATACATTCAGAGGGAGCCAGTGTGAAGCAACTGATAAGGATTCTGAGAGAAGTTGGCTCAGTCACCACAATGGAGAAGGGTATCACAGAGGACTTTGTGCTCAACAGCAGGAAGAGAGTCCAGCTGAGGGTGCTGGTGAGAAGCGACCAAGGAGGATTCTGAGACCAGGAGTTGACCTTGACCTTAAGTGTTGCAGACTGGCACATTCCAAGGTCCAGTACTATGTGCTGAGGTATCCACTCAAGCTTAGGGCAGCTCCTGCCAAGGTGTAGTGGAGAAAGACCACCTTCTAAAGTCTTTCTGCCAAAGTTAAATAGGAGTCTGTTCAGCTTTTGGACCCTCTGGTACCTCAACACATGTGAATATTGTCTTGGTTTGTTTATTGGATAGAGTCAAACACCAATATTTGCTTATTTCCTTAGAGGCTCCTGCACCAAACTGTGTTTGTGACTGAATATACTTAAATGTATTTGTATGAATAAGACATATTTATGAAATAAAATAAAAGGTGGAGAGAAGTTGCTGCAGTCACCATGGAGAGGACTCTATGACACGATGACTGCTAGTTTCAAGTAGCAGCCTTAGTATGATCAGCAGCCAGGAACTGGAACCAGAGAGACTGGGGGGAAGGAGGCAATGTCTGGAGCAGGTAAAAACTCAAGGGCGGGGCATTTCGGGCCTAGTGGGATTGAGTGGTGGGGCGGTACAGGCCTGGGATTCAGAATAGTACTTGGACTTTTGTTTATAGAGTAGTATGTTTTTTGTGAGAATCTACCACTACAAATCATCGTGTTAACCGTAAACTTATAGAAATCTATTTTTAATTTTAATTCCGAGAGGATAAAAAAAAGGCAAACAGAGGGATAGCATGCTTCTCCTGAGGATTGTGGGAAATCAGTCAGTTCAAATGTCCCTGATAACTACATTTGCAAAAAGTGTGTCCAATTGCAGCTTCCTGTCAGACCACATGGATCAGTTGGAGCAGCAGATGGCCACACTTAGGAGCAGGCAGGAGGCAGAAAGCATCATAGACAGGAGGTTTAGAAACATGGTCATACCCAAAGGTTCAGGTCGAGGGATGGGTGACCACTAGAAGGGGCAGGCATACAGTGCAGGAGTGTCCTGTGGCTATCCCCCTCTTTAACAAGTACAGCTGGCTCTGTAGTATAGCAGGGAGGGTCAAAGTGCAGTAGAAATACAGGACTCTATAGCCAAGGCACAGGTAAGTAGTTCTATGGCTGCAAGTGAGACTCCATGATGGTGTGATGCCTCCAGGTGTCAGCGTAAATAATGTTTCTAAGTGGGCACAGGACATTCTCAAAAGGGAAGAAAAACAGCCAAAGGGCGTTGTCCATATTGGTACTAACAGCATAGATGGGAAAGTCCTGCAAAGGGAATTCAGGGAGTTCAGCAGGAATTTGAAAAACAGGAATTCTACGGTTGCAATGTTGGGATTACTCCCAGCACCACACACCAGAGAGGTGAGAAACAGGAAGACAGTACAGTTAAATACATGGTAAAGAGCTGGTGTAGGAGGGAAGGCTTCATGCATGTGGATCACCGGGATATCTTCTGGAGTGGGTGGAACCAGTATGAGAAGGACAGGTTGTACCTAAACTGGAGGGGCACCAATATCCTGGCAGGGAGGTTTGATAGAGCCACTCAGAAGGGTGTAAACTTGTGTGGTAGGGGTGTGGGAACCGGAGCAGTAGGTCAGCAAATGAAATGACCGAGGAGGGGTTAGAGACAAAGGCCAGTAAGGCTCAAAGGAAAACCAAACAGGGAGAGGTTACTGAACATGGAAGGATTGATAGTCTGCAGTGTACTTGTTTGAACATGAGGAGTGTGACAGTTAAGACAGATGAACTGAGAGCATGGATGAATACGTAAAAATACGATGTTGTATCTATTACAGAGACTTGGTTGAGAAAGGGACAAGACTGGCAGCTTAACCTTCCAGAATTTAAATGCTTCAGGTGAGATAGGGAGAGATGTAATAGAGGTGAGCGAGTTGTGTTACTGATTAGACAAAATATCACAGCTGTACTGAGGGAGAATACCTTGGAGGGCTCATGCAGTGAGGCCTTTATGGGTAGAGTTGAGAGCGTGATGCTGGAAAAGCACAGCTGGTCAGGCAGCATCTGAGGAGCTGCAGAGTTGATGTTGCGGCCATAAGCTCAGGAATAGGAAAGGTGCAATCATTTTTATGGGTTTGTACTATAGGCCTCCCAAGCAGGTGATAGGGGAACAGCTGAAACTAGTAAAAACAACAATGTTATTTGGATGGGTGATTTTAGCTTCCCCTATATTGACTGGGATTCCCTGAGTGCCAGGGGCTGGGAAAGGGGAAGATGTGGTTCAGTGCATCCAAAGGGACTCTTGAAGCAATATGTAAATAGCCCACAGAGACAAGGAGCCACACTAGATCTGGTACAGGGGAATGAGCCCAGCCAGATTTCAGTGGGGGACCATAATTCCGTATATTTTAAGATACTTATGGAAATGTATAAGCGTAGTCCTCAGGTGAAAGTACTAAACCAGGGTAAGGCTAACTACCACAACATTAGGCAAGGACTGGGGAATGTAGACAGGGGGTAGCTGTTTGAGGGCAAGCACACATCTGTCTCGTGGGCATCTTTTAAACCCAAAAGATTGGAGTTCAGGGCCGGCATGTTCCTGTGAAAATTAAAGATAAGGATGGTAAGATTTGAGAACCTTGGATGACAAGAAAAATTGTGAGCTCAGTCAAAAAGAAAAGTCGGCATATACATAAGGTTTAGGAAACTGAAGAGACACAGACCTCTCGTCGAATATAAATAAAGCATGGAATAATTTAAACACATAGTCAGGACAGTAAAAATGGGGCCATGAAATATCTCTGGCAAACAGGATTAAGGAAAATCCCAAGGCATTTCATATAAGGGGCAAGAGGTTAGCAAGGAAAAAGATAGATCCACTCAAGAACAAATAAGGAAATTTATTGGAGAGGGGCTTGTCTATTAGAGTCATAGAGATTATTGCTGAACTATTAATCCAGAGACCCAGGTAATGTTCTGGGGTCCTGAATTCAAATCCAACCATGGCAGAAGGTGGAATTTGAACTCACAAAAAGCTGGAACTAAGAGTCTAATGGTGACTGTGAAGCCATTGGCGATTGTTGGAAAAAGCTCATCTGGTTTATTGATGTCTTTTCAGGAAGGAATCTGCCGTCCTTCCCTGATCTGGCCTATATGTGATTCCAGACCCACAGCAACGGAGTTGACTCTAAACTGCCCTCTGGGCAATTAGGGATGGGCAATGAATGGATGGCCTAGTTATCGACACCCACATTCCATGAATGAATAAAAAAAAAATGTATGCATGGACCTGAAGGAAGTGAGTGTGGTCTCTGATGAATACATAGCACAAAGGAGAAGGAGGCGGTGGTCAGTGAGTCTAGACAGGGGTACATCGATATTCTCAGGCATGTTGCTCTAAAAAAGCATTAAATTTGACAAGTGCCTAGGATCTGATGGGAAGTATCCCAGAATGCTGAGGGAGGCACAGGAAAGTGCTGGGGTCTTGTACGAAATCTTTGTCTCCTCTTTTACCACAGGTGTGGTCCCAGAGGACTGGAGAGTAGCCCGAATAATCATTGTTCCTTTGTTTAAGAAGGTCAACGGGAGAACCTGGGAAATTACAGGTCGGTGATTCTTACGTCAGTGGTAGGGAAATAATTGGAGAAAATTCTTAGGGACAGGACTTACTCACTTTTGGTCACTATAGACTCATTTGCGAAAGGCAGCATGACTGCGTGCAGGGGACGCTGTGTCTCACAAACGTAACCGAGTTTTTTGAGGAAGTTGATTGTTGAGGGCAGGTCCCTTATGGCAAGCTGATATAGAAGGTAAAGTCACATGGGATCTGCCATTAAGCTGGTAAGATGGATACAGAACTGACTTGGTCATAGAAGACAGAGAGTAGGACGGGAAGGAGGTTTTGGTGACTGGAAACCTATGACTAGGGTGTTCCACAGGGACCAGTGCTGAGACCTCTGTTGTTTGTAATATATGTAAATGATTTGGAGGAGAATGTAGATGGCCTGATTTGTAAGTTTGCAGTTGACACTAAGATTGGGGCAGCTGTGGATAGTGAAGAGGATTGCCAAAAGATACAGCAGAATATAGATAGGATGGAGACTTGGGCAGAGAAATGACAGATGGAAAATAACTGGAGTAAATGTGAGGCGATGCATTTTGGGAGAACTAATGTAGGAGAGAAGTATACAGTAAATTGCAGAACTCTTAGTAGCACCAACATACAAAGGGATCTATGCATACAGGTCCACAATTCCCTGAAAGTGGCAACACAAATGGATGAGGTGGTCAGGGTTGCCTTCACTGGTCTGGGCATAGAATATGTGGGTGGCACAGTGGCACAGTGGTTTGCACTGCTGCCTCACAGCGCTGGAGACCGGGTTCAATCCCTGCCTCAGCCAACTGACTGTGTGGAGTTTGCACATTCTCCCCGTGTCTGTGTGGGTTTCCTCACGGTGCTCAGGTTTCCTCCCACAGTCCAAAAATGTGCAGGTTAGGTGAATTGGCCATGCTAAATTGCCCATAGTGCTAGGTGCAGGGGTAAATGTAGGGGAATGGGTCTAGGTGGGTGCGCTTCGGCGGGTCAGTGTGGACTTGTTGGGCCGAAGGGCCTGTTTCCACACTGTAAGTAATCTAATATAAAAATTGACAAGTCATGTTGCAACTGTATAGAACTTTAGTTTGGCCATATTTAGAATATTGATTACAATTCTGCTTGCCACACTACTGGAAAGATGTAGAGGCTTTGGAGAGGGTACAGAAAAGATTTCCTTGTATATTGCCTGGTTTGGAGGGTATTAGCTGTGAAGAGAGATCGGATGAATTTGGTTTGTTTTCACTTGAACATTGGAGGCTGAGGGACAGCCTGATAGAAGTTTACAAACTTATGAGAGGTACGGATAGGATGGATATTGGGAATCTTTCTCCCAGGGCAGAAACATCAATTACTAGGCGACATAAGTCCAAGTTCATAGTTTGTTGAAAGTGGAATCACAGGTAGATAAGATAGTAAAGAAGGCATTTGGTATGCTTTCCTTTATTGGACAGAGCATTGACTATAGGAGTTGGGACATCATGTTGCGGCTGTACAGGACATTGGTTAGGCCACTTTTGGAATATTGTGTGCAATACTGGTCTCCTTCCTATAGGAAGGACGTTATGAAACTTGAAAGGGTTCAGAAACTATTTATAGGAAAAATGTTGTTAAACTTTAAAGGGTACAGAAAAGATTTACAAGGATATTGCTAGGTTTGGAAGACTTGAGCTACAGGGAGAGGCGGAATAGGCTGGGGCTGTTTTTCCTGGAGCATCGGAAGCTGAGGGGTGACCCTATAGAGGTTTATGAAATCATGAGGGGTGTGGATAGGGTAAATAGACAAGGTCTTTTCCCTGGGGTCGGGGAGTCCAGAACTGGAAGGCATAGGTTTAGGGTGAGAGGGGAAAGATTGAAAAGGGACATGAGGGGCAACCTTTTCACACAGAGAGTGGTATGCGTAAGTAATGAGCTGACAGAGGAAGTGTGGAGGGTGGTACAATTACAACATTTAAAAAGGCATCTGGATGGGTATATGAATTGGAAGGGTTTAGAGAATGTGGGCGAAGTGTTGGCAAAAGGGACTAGATTAGGTTAGGATACCTGGTTGAAAGTGAGGACTGCAGATGCTGGAGCTTCGAGTTGAGAGTGTGGTGCTGGAAAAGCACAGCCGGGATGAAGAGCCTATGCCCAAAACATCGATTCTTCTGCTCCTCGGATGCTGTCTGACCGCTGTGCTTTTCCAGCACCACACTCTTCGACCAAGATTAAATCAGCCATAATCACTTTAAATATAGACAGGCCAAATGGCTTATCCTTGCTCTTTTTTTAATATGAGTCAGCTTCTCCATCCCCTTCTTGTTCTGAAAGTTCCCCATCTGTGGCTCCATTGTGTGCAATCCATCAAAACACTGCTCCTCCACTAGTCAGCTTCACTAAAACAGATAGCGCAGGAGCAATTGAGCTGAGATGCTCCTGGCCAAAAGAACCCTACTCAGACGCCTCAACTTGAAGACAATTAGCTAAGTATTGCAATACATTGAAAAATCTGCGTAAACAAACACCATTAAAAATTGTCAACAGGACAGTGGAGAGAGTTAATCTCCTGTTTTCCCAACTTCTTGTCTCAACATAGAGGGGGTCTGGGGAATACAACGTTTAGATATAAAGAGAGACAGCATGTCTCTAGGGTGGGACAGTGACTCAGTGGTTAGCACTGCTGCCTCACAGCACCAGGGAGCCTGTTCAGTTCCACCATGGGTAACTGTCTGTGCGGAGTTTGCACATTCTCCCTGTGTCTTTATGTGCTTTCTCCCACAGCCCAAAGATGTGCAGGTTAGGTGGAATGGCCATGGGAAATGCAGGGATAGGATAGGGGTGATGAGTCTGGGTAAGATGTTGTTTGGAGGGTCAGTGTGGACTCGATGGGCCAAATGGGCAAAAGTGAGCACTGCAGATGCTGGAAATCAGAGACAAGATTAGAGTGGTGCTGGAAAAGCACAGCGGGTCAGGCAGCATCCGATGTGCAGGAAAATCGACATTTCGGGCAAAAGCTCATTCCTGATGAAAGGCTTGCTGCTCCTTCATCAGGTCATCAGTAGCAGCACTCTGAAAGCTAGTGCTTCCAAATAAACCCTGTTGGACTATAACCTGGTGTTGTGTGATTTTTAACTTTCACCACTGTAGGGATTCTACAAGACCTAAATTTAGCCAGAAATCGCTGTCCCAAGGGACATCTCATGTTAAAGAGATCAGACCAGAGGAAAACTAGGGTTACTATGTAACCACTAACAATGGTCATAGAAACACATCTTGTTCACCAATACCTTTGAGGGAAAGAAAGCTGCCATCCTTACCTGATCTGGCCTACATGCGACTCCAGACCCACAGCAACATGGTTAAGTCTTAACTGCCCTCTGAGTATTAGGTGTGGGCTATAAATGCCATCCTTGCCAATGATGCCCACATCCCATGATAAGTAAAAGTAAAAAGTTGTAAGTGGCAGGTGTTAACTGATCAACATGTTCATTAACTGTTCTGACTCATGCAGTGTTAAAATAGGTCAGAAGTGAGCCAAACACCTGACTTTGGACAATATTGGTATAAGACTCTGCTTGGGTTCAACATTGTGGGAAGATTAACTTGTGCTAAGTGCCAGTGTTGCTGGGGCACGATCAGCAGTATCACACTCAGCACAATGAAGCAGCTGTAACTCACTTTGGCTATAAGGCCTGATCTGCTTGGAATCAAATGGAGCTGTAATATGCACGTGGGACCACATTATTTACTGCTGATTGTCACACAAGATCACAAGTCAACTCTTACAATCAAACTGCTTCCCTCAGTTAAAATGTTCACTTGCCAAGAAATTATATACCTGGACATAATAGATCTGCCTCTCTAGGTAGCTATCTTTGCGATGTTTTTTATATCTCCAATTACAGTCAGCATCTTTCCATCTTTTTTCAATACTTACGAGGATTTTTTAATGGAATAAATTGGAAGAAACTGTTACCGCTGGAAGCGGGGCTCAATAACCAGAGAATGCAGATTTAAAGTAATTGATAATAGGACCAGAAGGGGAGATAAGGAGTATTTTTTTGTAACACAGCAATCTGTTATGATTGGAAAATAGACTGCCTGAAGAAGGGGATGGAAGCAGATTCAATAATACCTTACAAAAGAGATTGAGATATATTCTACATTAGGAAAACTTGGCACAAGAAAGCAGAGCAATGAAAACAATTGAATTGCGGTTTAAAATGCACAATGTGCTAAACGTCCCCTTTCTGTGCCACAAGATTTCGAGATTCTAGGATTTAATGCTTTCTCTGCACAGCCATATCAATATTTGTCTTGACTTAGCAATCTATAAACACTGACTTATCTACCTCACCAAATCTCTGGACATCATTTTAAATCATCTCCACCTGAAAAAAGCAGTGATGCTTTTCCCTGATGACTATTTGCAGTTTTTGCCACCTCCGTTAGTGCCTGGCATGGGGTGAGGATTGCTTGAGGTAGATCAGACACATGATCTTCCTTTGTCTCAGGGTTAGAAGAACATAGGAATTAAGAGCAGGAGTAGGCAATTCAAGCCCACAGGATAGATGTTGTTAAACTGGAGAGGGTGCAGAAAAAATTTACAAGGATGTTGCCAGGTCTGGAGAGTTTGAAAGATATGGAGAAGCTGAAGAGGCTGTGGCTTTTTTTCCCTGGAGTGTTGGAGGCTGAGGGGTGACCTTATAGTAGTTTATAAAATCATGAGGGGCATGGATAAGGTGAATATCCAAGATCTTTTACCAAACGCGGCGGAGTTTAAAACTAGAGGACCTAGGTTTAAGGCGAGAGGGGATTTAACAAGGACATGAGAGCCAATATTTCCATGCAGAGGGCATTGCTAGTATGGAACAAGCTGCCAGAGGAAGTGGTGGAGGCTGGTACAATTACACATTTAAAGGCATCTGGATGGGTACATGAATAGGAAGGATTTAGAGGGATATATGCCAAGTGCTGGCAAATGGAACTAGATCAGATTGGGATGTCTGGTCGGTGCGGATGAGTTGTACCAAAGGATCTGCTGTCTGACTCGATAACATGATCACAGCTGATCTTATCCTGATCTCTGCTCTACCCTCCTGACTCCTTCCCATAGCTTTTCATCAGAAACTTATCTATTTCTTTCTTGAAGCTGCTGATTGATTCTGCATCCTCTGCATTCTGGGGCAGCGAGTTCCACAGATTCACAATTTTCTGAGAAAAGTATTTTCTCACCCATTCAGCTTTCAACCTGCCATTTCTCACTTTGTGTCTGTGATTTCTTGTGTGACACTGTCCCGTAAGGGAGAAAGAACATCTGTTTCCCCATCCACCTTATACAGCCGTATAAAACTGTAGTAAGGCCACGTTTGGAATGTTGCATGCAGTTCGGGTCGCCACACTAACCAGAAGGACGTGGATGCTTTGGAGAGGGAGCAGAGAAGGTTTACCAGGATGCTGCCAGGTTTGGAGGGTTTTAGTTATAAGCAGAGCTTGAATAAACTTGGATTGTTTACACTGGAACGATAGAGGCTGAGGGGTGATCTCATAGAGGTCTACAAAATTGTGAGAAGTGTAGATAGAGTGGATATTCAGATGCTTTTTTTCCCCAGGATGGAAAGGTCAACTATGAGAGATACAGGTTCAAGGTGAGAGGGGGAACGTTTTGGGGAGATGCGCGGGGATAATTTTTCACTCAGATGGTGGTGGGTGCCTGGAACGCGCTGCCAATGGAGGTGGTGGAAGTAGGTACATTAGCAATGTTTAAGGGGTATCCTGACAGACACATGAATGGGGTGGGGGGAACAGAGGAATAAATATCGCACATTGGCAACAAGTCACGTGCCTCTAAATAGAAATTAGTAATAGGCACAGCTCTGATGGAGATGACCTGGGGGTTGCAGTGAGAGATCCTTGTAGATAGCGGAGAACTTCTTCAAGGAAGGTATCCTTGCAAGAGGATTCGCACTAAGGTTAAAATCAACTAGGCAAAAGTGAGGACTGCAGATGCTGGAGATCAGAGTCGAGATTAGAGTGTTGCTGGAAAAGCACAACAGGTCAGGCAGCATCCAAGGAGTAGGAAAATCAACGTTTCGGGCAATTTTCCTGCTCCTCGGATGCTGCCTGACCTGCTGTGCTTTTCCAGCACCACACTAATCTAGACTCTGATCTCCAGCAACTGCAGTCCTCACTTTCGCCACAGGTCTGGTGGGCTGAATGGCCTGATCCTGTGCTGTTTTGCTCTTTTGGCTCTTATCAATCTCCTTTAGCATTTTATATCTGTCTATCAGACGTTCCCCGCCCCCCTCCCCACCCATTGCCCCACCCCATTCTTCTGAACTCCAGTGAGTACAAGCCCCAGCTATTCAACCGCTCCTGATATGCCAGCCCTTTCATTCCTGAAATCAACCTGGGGAACCTTCTCTGATCCAGCTCCAGTGCCACGACATCCTTCCTCAGGTAAGGAGCAATTCAAGAAGGCAGCTCACCCCCACCTTCTCAAGGGCAACTATGGACGGGCAATAAATGCTGGCCAGCCAGCGACACCCAACATTCCACAACTTAATTCTTAAAAATCATTTATATGGATTTTATATAGCAATTACCTGACAGCTATCTAAAGATAAATGTTGGAGGATGCACCACCATAGTTAATCAACAGAATATGTGCTTAGATAGCAAGAAGATGTTTTAATTTGATAGCAAAAAGTACAACTATATTTGGCATGTCTTCAGGATGCATTAAAATCAAAGTTGTTGGAGAAGCTCAGCAGGTCTGGCAGCATTTCTGGAGAGAAAACAGAGTTAATGTTCTGAGTCGGAAGAACAGTTCTTCAAGGAGAATGCCCCCCAGATGCTGCCAGACTCCGGCTTCGGCCAGAGACTCACTGAAGATGTTAGCTAGCATGGTGACAAAATGTCTGAAAATGAACCTTCCAGCTCAGCGAGCAAACCTTGTTATTATCTGTATTCCTCGAAATTCATTCAGTAGATGCAATGACACTCAGATGAGGTTCAGTTGGCTGGATGGACGGTTTGCAATGCAAAATGATGCCAACAGTGTGAGTTCAACTCCCACAGATACTTCTGTTGCCATGAAGGACTCTCCTTCTGAACCTCTCTCCTTACCTGAAGTGTAGCGACCCTCAGGTTATAAATGTCTCTCTCTGATGAGATACCAGCCCTATGGTCCTGAAGGGCTATGACAACTTTACCTTTAGTCAGATGGTCATTGTAAGGAGACACCCCATACCTAGTCTGTAGTGAGTTCACTGCAGATATTTGCTGCAACAGTATTTCAACCGTAAGATATAGGAACAGAAGGAGGCCATCTGGTCTATTGAATCTGCTACACTATTCAATTAGATTATGGCTGTTCTCATAATCCTTAGCTCTGCTTTCCTGTCTTTTTCCTATACCCCCAGATTTGCTTCCTTATTAAATATCTCTCTAGCTTAGCCTTGAATATATTTAATTTCCTAGCCTTGATAGCCCTCTTTGGGAAAAACTTTCACAGATTCGCTTCCCGCTAAGTCTTGAAATTCCTCCCACCTCTGTTTTACATGAATGACCCCTATTCTGAGATTCTGCCCTTTGGTCCTAGACTTTCCCACAGGGACAAACAACAGCGTCTACCCTGTCACGTCTCCTGAGAATCTTAAATGCTTCAATTAAAGTCTCCTATCATTGTCCCAAACTCCACCGACTCTGTCTCCTCATAAGAATATCCGTCCATACCTTAGATCATCCAGGTTTTTGGTCTGCCTCCAATGCCAGCACATCTTTCCTTAGATATTGTTCATTTTCTTCCAGCTGTGGTTTGACTGCTCTGTATAGTTTTAGCAAAACCTCCCTATTTTTATACTCATTTCTCTTTGAAATAAAAGCCAACCCCTACGGGCTGCTGAACTTGGATGCTTAGCTCTTTGTGACTCTTGTTGGAATCCCAAATCTCTCTGTGCTGCGGGTTTCCCTATTTAAATAATACTTAGGCTCTTCTCTTGTTCCTTAAAAAGTGTATAACATCACATTTTCCACATTCTATTCACTCACTTAACCCATCCATATTCCTCTGTAGACTTCTTGTGACATCTGAACCATTTTCCCTCCTTTTGTATAATCCATGTAATTGGCAATAATATACTTACTTCCGTCATCCAAGTCATTCATAGCTATTACAAATAATTGTGGCCCCAGCACTGATCCCTGTGGTACTCCACTAGTTACAAGTTACCACCCTCAAAATGTATCTTCTCTCAACTCTTTGTCTTCTATTAGTTAGCTTGTATTAATGCCAGTATACTGCTCCATCCCCATAGGCTCTTATTTTATAAATAGTCCATTGTGCAGTACCTTATGGAATGGCTTTTTGAAAACCAAATATATTACATCAATTTGTTCCCTTTTACCTACCTTCCTTGTTACCTCCTGAGAAGAACTGTAATATACAGAGATAGAGCTAGGGTCTGCAGGAGTTTACAGAGACAAGGAAGGTTGTAAGTGCGAGAGGAGGTGGGTTGAAGGTGCTACAGAAGGGTACAGAGATAGGGAGCAATATGTGGCTGGATAAGGCCACAAGGATAGGGAAGGTTTTCGGGATTGAACAAGGCTCCATAAATAAGCAGAATTGTAGAACTGGAGAAGAATACAGAGACAGCGACTGTTATAGGGCTTGGAGGAAGTTACAGAGATAGGAATAAGTGTAGTTGTTGGGGTTGGCGAAGGTTAGAGAGAGGGGGGAAACTTTGGTGTTGGAGGACGTTAGAGGGAGATGGTTGTGGGGCTGAAGGACAAAGAACAAAGAAAATTTACTGCCCAGGAATAGGCCCTTCAGCCCTCCAAGTCTGCACCGATCCAAATCCACTGTCAAAACCTAATGCCCAATTCATAAGGATCTGCATCCCTCTGTTCCCCACTCATGCATCGAAACAGACACATCTTAAATGAATCTACCATGCCTGCCTCTATAACCTCTGCTGGCAATGCATCCCAGGCACCTATCGCCCTCTGTGTAAAGTACTTTCCACATGCATCCCCCTTAAACTTTTCTCCTCTCACCTTGAATGCGTGACATCTCATTATTGAATCCCTCACCAAGGGAAAAGCTTATCTCTATCCACCCGGTCTATACCCTTAATGATTTTGTAGACTTCAGTCAGGTATCACCTCAATCTCCTTTTTTCTAATGAAAACAATCCTAACCTACTCAACCTCTCTTCATAGCTAGCACCTACCATTCCAGACAACATCCTCATAAACCTTCTCCCCAAAGCGTTCACATCATTTTGATAATGTGGTGACCAGAACTGTACACAGTATTCTAAATGCTGCAGAACCAAAGTTTTGTACAATTTTAACATGACCTGCCAGTGCATATACTCAATACCCTGACCGATGAAGGCAAGCACGCCATATGCCTTCTTGACTACTCTATCTACCTGTGCAACCACCTTCAGGGTACAATGGACCTGAACTCCCAGATCTCTCTGCTCATCAACTTTTCCCAAGGCTGTTTACTGTATAATTCACTCTATAATTAGATCTTCCAAAGTGCATCATCTCACATTTGTCTGGATTGAACTCCATCTGCCACATCTCCGCCCAACTCTCCAGTCTATCTATATTCTCCTGTATTCTTTGAGAGTCCCCAATGCTTTCTGTGACTCCACCAATCTTTGTGTCATCTACAAACTTACTGATCAGACCATCAATGCCTCTTCCAGGTCATTCCTCTATATCTCAAACAACATTGGAGGAGGTCACACATATAGGGCTGGAGAAGGCAATTGAGATAGTGGGGGTTGCCGAGGCTGGAGTAGTTTACACAGGCAGGGAGGGTTGAGTGGCAGAAGAGGTTACAAAGATTGGATGGAATACAGGGACCAAGGAGTCTTCAATGATAGAGTATTGTGGGGTTAGTGGCAGTTACAAAGACAGATAAGGTTGTAGGTACTGGAGGAAATTACAGAGACAGGGAGGGCAGTAGGTGCTGGAAAAGGTCCAAGAGACAGGGAGAGGTGTTGGAGTTGGGGGGATTTACAGTGATTGGTTGAGTTGTGGTGCAGAGAAGGTCACAAAGATTGAGAAGGGTATAAGGTCAGAGGAGTCTGCAGAGAGAGTGTGTTGTGGGGTTAGAGGAGGTTACAGAGATTGGGGGAGGGGGTTGTGGGGCTGGAGGAAGACATGGAAAGAGAGAAGGGAGATATTGAAAGGTGATGAAAATGAAATTGTGAATCTGAAAACTGAGGAACCAGTGTTGGTCCCAATGATGGGAGTGACAGGAGATGAGGACTGTCACAGCGAGGAGAGTTCTTTATCAGGACGGGGTACGTTTCAGCAGCACTCTTTGATATTCGACCTTGATTACTTTATTACTTTTCAATTTATCTCAGTTGGGAAGCACTTAACCAGGACAAGGCCTCATGATGTCAGTAAAAATAAAACTGCAGTTATCCACTCAGCTCCATTGGTGAACAGTTTGACTGCTTTTAATTCAGATCACACCAACCTGGAGCAAAATTCCATTCAAGCTAGTGTTTTATCTTCTATCAATTGAAATGTTCCATCATTTATTTTGTGTTTTTTTTTGAGTAAAAGAATAGCTGGGGAGCTTGTGCGACTCTTCCCATTAAACACAGATGAAAACAATACACCTCCACCACCTCCACGTGTTCAAGTGTCATCTCCAGCTGTACTTCACAAAGGAACTCAAACTAAATCAGACATTAAGTGTAGGAGGGTAACTATCTTTGATGACAACCAGCACAGGTTTGGAGTTCAAAAGAATTATTTTGCAAGTTGGTGAAAATAAAACGCAAAACCATTGACTTTTTTTTGTCATTGGAGATGGGCCTGTTCCCTCTCAGTCACGAGTCGTGTGTCCAAGGCTGCCTCTCGATGAGCTTTGTTCAGCGAGGGCAGATTTTTTTGGTGGAGTCCTGCCCCGCCAGCAAAGTGCATGCAGCGTAGAAGGAGGTCACGAGTTTTCTTCTTCCCCTCCCCGCCCCCTCATTTGCAGACCCTTTTTGTTTTGAAGGTTACACTTCAGTCCCAGATCCAGGAGCATCCCATGTGGAACGGGGAGGGGCAGGTCAGAGGACCTTCTCTTGAGTCTGCTCTGGAACCTGGGTAAAATGGCTCTTAACCAGGTCTAGGCACTGGGCTGCACAGGGGCTCTTTTTCCCTGAATATCCCCCCCCCCACTTTTTCATTGAAGTATTTCAGTTTGTTTTCCATCAGTTTGAAAACATATCGAGGGTTTTCTGGGAATGATATAGGTGATTCAGTCCCTTGAGTCTGTCTGCCATTCAATCACTGATCTGTAAGTTAAACCTGTTTTGTTGTCATTGTTCCCTTTCTCTTAGTAACCATCCTTAACGCAAACAGGAAAGCAGATTATTTGAACAAAAATAATTGAACAAAAAAAAACACCTCTGTGCTCGAGTTTCCCCGGAGAGGGAGCACATGGTGCTCACCATCATGGTCCAGGCCTTTTGAAACCATTGGGTACCACAGGGACTGAAGTGCATCAGCGGCCTGGACAAGTTACTATTTTAATTTATTAAGTTTCTATTTGGTTATACTAGGTTCAGTTTGACTGTTAACTTGTATTTTTATTTCGATGCAGCGGCTCTTTCACTCTTTTGACTTTGAAAAGAGTAGAGGGAGCTTTATTCTGTGTCTGACCCCATGCTCTCCCCGTCTTGGGAATGTCTAATGGGGACAAGGTTTGAGGGAGCTTCACTCTCTATTTGAAATAGCAGATGGAGGCACATTCAGCCCAGCATGTTCAAAGCCCAACCCAAAGAATTGGCTGCCCATGTTGATCCGACTTTCCCAGCTCTCGATTGATAGCCCTGTAGGTTAAGTACTTCCATGCGAATTGATAAGTTTTGTTCATATTATTTTTGTTCAAATAATCTGCTTTCCTGTTTGCGTTAAGGATGGTTACTAAGAGAAAGGGAACAATGACAAGGAAACAGGTTTAACTTACAGATCAGTGATTGAATGGCAGACAGACTCAAGGGACTGAATCACCTATATCATTCCCAGAAAACCCTCGATATGTTTTCAAACTGATGGAAAACAAACTGAAATACTTCAATGAAAACATTTGGACCTTCTGTGAAGTCAGCATTTCCCAGTGTATTAAAAGTCAACTTCAGCACTTGGAATTGGCTTCGAATCCAATCGCTTTTCATCAGAGCTTAACATATGACCAATCCCCACTAATAATAAATTGTGTATTAACAGAGTCTTTCTGTTCCCATTAAACAGTAATTAGTCAATCGAAAACAAGAAATCTATATTCCCTAACCAAGCACATTTCTTTATTTTCATATGGCTAATCAATGGATTTGTTCCTGTGTGTTCATCACTTTGGTTCCCAAGTTTGCTGACTGAGCAGGCTTCTGCAGACTGCATCTATATATTACTTTAGGTGAAGGCATGACAGGAGTGGGAGCACTGTTATCAGCCCCTGTCAGCAATGATCTCTCTCTGCCAGAAAGAAAGAAAAAAGATTTGCAATTGTCTAGCCCCATTAGCCATGACCTTAGCCTCTTTATAACCAATGGGAAGCTTCTGAAGAGTAAACGCTGCAGTGCAGAGACCAATTTGCACAGCAACAACCTGTAAACAGACGTGTGATGCAGACCTGATTGGTGATGTTGGTTGTGAGGAAGCACTAGCCAGGATATTGGGAAGACCTCTAATGCCCTTTGAATCTTTACCTATGATGGCAGACAGACCCTTAGCTTAATATTTCCTCTAAAGATGACAATTCAGCACTTACTCTAGGCTATTCTGAATCTTACCTTCACCCCCAGGCTAGTATCTTCATCAAAGCTGCACCTGACTATGTGAATCCATGTGGTGTGAAACTGTTGAGACCCCAGCACCAAGCCCTTTAGCTTTCCACTCAGTGAAGCTCCACAGAATAACTTCACTCCTTTTAACTAATATTTCAGCACTCTTTGCACTCAGCCAGTTCCTTAACTACACGTTCTGAGGAAGGGTCACCGGATGATCGGACGATTAGATAGGGTAGACAGTGAAAGTCTTTTTCCTAGGATGATAACATCAGCTTGTACGAGGGGGCATACCCACATATTGAGGGGTGATAGATTTAAGACAGATGTCAGAGGCAGGTTCTTTACTCAGAGACTGGTAAGGGCGTGCAATGCCCTGCCTGCCAATGTAGTCAACTCAGCCACATTAGGGAGATTTAAACAATCCTTGGATAAGCACATGGATGATGATGGGATAGTGTAGGGGGACGAGCTGAGAATAGTTCACAGGTCGGCGCAACATCGAGCGCCGAAGGGCCTGTTCTGCGCTGTATTGTTCTGTGACCCGAATAGTTAACTCTAATTTCTCTTCACAGATTCTGTCAGATCTACCGAGCTTTTCCAGCAACTTCTGTTTTTGTCCTGACCATGCCATTTGTCTAGGATGCCCACTGCCTCATGCCCTGACAGGAAGCCTTCAGGTGGGAGATTATTTCAAAACAGTCTGGAATTTGAGCTTGATTATAGCATTGCTAAAACATCATCCATTTGGATAGCCACTTTGATAAAAATCACCCGGAATCAGCAGATTCTGAAAATTTGTTAGCCGGCAAGTCATCCACATTTCATTTGAATCCATCTGAAAGGATCCCAAATCATTCTGAGATGTACAGCAGAGAAGGGGCCCATTTAGTTCATAATGTTAACACTGTTGCCAGCTCTTTAGATTGTACTGTTAACTCCTATCCTGCATCTTTTCCTCATCTCCATACAACAGTTCAGATATATCCTTTACAAACATTGACCAAGTCCTCTCATGTTGCCACCAGCGATAATGGCTAAACGAAGACTGTATTGTGGCAGTAATATCGAGTAATCCAGACCCTCAAACTAATATCCTGTGGACATGAGTGCAAATATGTTCATGGTACTGAATGAAATTTACATTCTACCGCAACATCTGAATGAAAGGCTTGGTCTAATTGTGATCATGTTGACTATTATTAAAATCTGATTCAATAATGCTCTTTAGGGAAGGAAACCTGCCATCCTCAGCTGGTCTGGCCTACATGTGGCTCCAGGAAATAATTGACTCTCAACTGCCCTTTGGATCATTCAGAATGGACAATAAAGTTAGCCCAGACAGAGAGACCCAATGAGCAAATAAAACATAAAAACCCTCCATTAAAAATTTGAAGATTTTTCTCCATTGGGCCTTTTGCTTTGGTCCATTCTGCGTAAATTTGATAACTTGATCATGTGCCTTGTATCTGTAGTTCATTACTTCAGCTGAAGTAGCTGATATGCAGCAGTCTGTGCCATCCCATTAATATTATAGTGCAGATTTGACTAACACTTGGGATATGGAACAATATGCACAAAATACCTCTTCCCAATGATATGAATGCCACTTTGGTGCCATTACACAGAATGGAAGCAGGAGTAGGCCATTCAGCCCTTCAAGTCTGCTCCACCACTCATTCTGATCAAACAACTCAGTAGCCTGCTCCTGTTTTTCCTCAAATCATTTGGTCTCTTTAGTCCCAAGTGTTATATCCAACTCCTTTTTGAAATCATACGATATTTTGGCCTCAATTGCTTTCTGTGGTAGCCAATACCACAGGCTCACACTTTCTGGGTGAAGAAATTTCTCCTCACCTCCATCCTAAATGGTTTATCCATGTCCACAGACCCCTGGTTCTGGACTCTCTGGTCATTAGGAGCATCCTTCCCATATCTGCTCTATCTAGTGCTGTTAGAATTTTAGTTGAGATTCCGCTATCCTCCTCCGTTCTTCTGAACTCCTGTGAATACAGTTCTAGCCAACTCAATCTCTCCTCCTATGTCAGCTGAGACATCAAAGGAATTGCTACACTCCCTGGACAGCAAGAATATCCTTCCTCAGATAAGGAGAGAAATCCTCCACGAAACCTAGCAATAATGACATAACCAATTTCTCCTCAGATTCAGACCGATGTTGCAAGTCCAATAAAGCTTGCCTCGGAATGAGCAAGAAACGGTGAGAGGGTAAAGGCTGGAAGTGACTTGCGTTAGTCTGAGCTGATATTGTATACCTTAAAATGATATTCCAGTTTGAACCAGCAACAGTCATTTCTAGATTTTAGTGGCTTCCTTCTTCCGCACTCTCTGTCTGTGCTGGAAAGCTCTACGTGAGAGCAATTCTGGACAACAAACCACTAAGCTAGTGCAGAGAATAATTGCAGCATCTCTTTTCCCCTGACATTGTGTTTCATAGATACCTATTGTCATTCAAAGCTGTGGGAGCATTCACTGCTCGCTGTGGTACAATGGGTAGCATTATCCTCCCTCAGTGGGGAAACTTGAATTGTGGGTTGAAGTCTAATATGGATGTCATTAATGCACAGCTGCAAGATTGAGGTGCAAGAGTTAAACCAAAGCTTTCAGGTCATGAACAAGATCCAATGATGTATTTCAGAAAGAGAGCGCTCGCTAACAAACATCCCAGCAAACAACCTTGATAAAATGATGACTTGACCATTATAACATTGCTCCCTATGAGATCTTACTGTGTGCAAATTAGTTGCCACTTTTTAAATGTTATGACAGAAATAACACTGCAAAGGTTGCTCTCTTGGGGACAGTCAAGGTCATAAAAGGTGATGTGAAAACCTTAAGGTTTTCCTTCTGTTGCCTTTTCTCCTGAACAAGCAAATCTTTTAAAAATTAATCACATCTGAACCATCTCGGAAAATATTGCCACATACGAGCATTCCCTTGAAGAATGATATTTGTGGTTTCTTTTCTCAAGAATTCAGATTTTGTTTTTATGCATCTCTTTTATTTATCATCTACATAACAAACACAGACACACGTGACCTGGGCTCCCCCTGCTGGGTTTTCTCGATTAGCTTTCAGTTGCTTTGAAGAGCTTTTACACCATCATTTCCCAGAATTCTCTGCTGAGTTTATAAACACATAACTTACATAATCACAACTATCATCATTTGTTCCATCCATAAAACAGACACAATCTAATGTATCTGAATCACTACACTACACACCACACTTAACTCATCCTGACCCTTCAAGTAATTAATCAAAACTTGAAACTGTCTATCCAACCCATATCTTCATTATTAAACTCGAGTTGTTCTCGAATTACATGACTGTGTTTCCTGTCTCTCAGGAACTGAACGAGTCTATTAAGCAATTGGTTAATCAAAGAACAATACAGCACAGGAACAGGCCCTTTGGCCTTCCTAACCTGCCATGACAATGTTTGTGCTAACCTGTGTAGAATGAGTTTTCTCTTATGATTCAGACAGCAACAAACTGAATTTATGTGGTGCCTATAACATCATAAGGCCCTCTCTCAGGAGATTAAGACTCTGTCAAGAGCGTCTTAGGAGAAGAAAGCAAGAGAAACAGAGAGGGTTGGGGAGGGAATTCCGGAGCTTGGAGACCAGGCTGCTGAAGCCACAATCGGGAGTGGAGGATTTGATCAAAGACGTGAGGAAATAGTCATGAGGCTGGAGGATATTATACCTGCAGGGAGGGCAAGGCCTTCAGGGGATTTGAGAGCTAGGTGAGAATTTTAAAATTGTTTAGGTTAGTGAAATCAAGGGACAAGCAATGAAAGAGGCTTGGTGTGAGTTTGGACACTCCTGTGGCAAAGTTGTTGATTACTTATGGAACATAGGAGCTCTGCCAGAAGTGAGTTGGAAGAGTCAAGTCCAGAGGCAACAAAGTCACAGAATCCCTACAGTGTGGAAGCAGGCCATTCGGCCCATTGGGTCCACACCGATTGTCGAAAAAGCATCCCATCCAAACTCACCCCCCTGCATTTCCCATGGCTAACCCACCTAGCAGCACATCCCTGTGACACTATGGCCAACTTATCTAACCTGCACATCGTTGGGAGGAAACCGGAGCACCCAAAGGCAACCCAGAAAGACAGGGAGAAACTGTGCCTGAGGGTGGAATTGAACCCAAGTCCCCGGTGCTGTGAGGCAGCCCGTGCTAACACTGAGCCACCATACTACCCTGGTGAAGGCTTTAACAACAGATCAGCTGAGGCTTGGGCCTCATCTTTGATGTAATGGAGGAAGTCTTAGTGGTGGTGACATATTTTACCAGACAATGAATTAGGTCTCAAAGCATGCCATCCAGGTTGATGCCAGCAGCCATGTTCAAAGCAAGATGGTTACCAGGGAAAGGGATGTTGTCAGTTCATTGTAAGGGAAGGGAGGTTGTGGATTTGAGTCCTATGCCAGCATGTGGAACACAAATTCTGCAGTGATACTCCAAAACAGTACTGAGGGAGTGCTGAACTACTTCACCATCTTTTGGGTAAGGTTAAACCAGTGCCCCAGCAGCCCATTCCACATACTATGGCACTGTTTCAAAGGGGAGTTAAGGGAGCTGATCTCTGTGTGTTTGCCAACATTGATCAAGTAACAAAACCTCATTAAAAAAGGAATGGATTATCTGAGAGTTATCACACTGCTGTTTGTGGGACTTTGCTATGCACCAATTGAAAATTGCATTTCTTACAGTTCCTTACAGTGAGATAGGACTTCAGATACATAGAGTATTTTGAGAAGTCATGAGATCGTGAAAGGAGCTACATAACGTGTCGACTACCATGCTTCAAGTGAGGGGACAGATTGAGGAGGAGAATACACGCCAACCAGTGCAGGAATCAAACCCATCTCGATAGTGTTACTTTGCATTGCAAACTAGTCGTCCAGCCATCCTCAGCTAAACTATAGATTTATAATAAACCATTTTAATCATATGGATGTCAGTGAATGCAAACATACAGACTCCACTGAAGAGTTGGATATCCAGTTATGGCATCAACATACATGTGCCGGTTGTCTGTGTGCACATGTTTGTGACTGTGTATCTGTGTTGAAAAATGTAGTGCTGGAAAAACACAGGAGGCCAGGAGGCATCTGAGAAGGAGAATTGACGTTTCGGGCATAAGCCCTTCTTCAGGACTGTGTATCTGTGTTTGTCTGTCTGTGTATTTGTGTGTTTGTATCTTTGTCTGGTGTGTGTATGTGTGCGTTCCTGCACGTGTCTGTATATGTCTGTGTAGGCCAATATGTGCATGCTTATGTGTGTGTCTATGACTGTGCACCTGTGGTCTGTGTGTGTTTGTCGTGTCTGTGTGGTTGTCTGTGTGCGTGTGTGTGCATGCTTGTGTATGCCCGTCTTTGCATGTGTGTGCTTGTGTCTCTGTGTGTGTGTTCACGTGTATGTGTACACTTGTGTCTGTGTGTGTATGTGTACACCTGTGTGTGTGTGTGTTCGCGTGTGTGTATGTGTACACCTGTGTGTGTGTATGTGTATGTGTTCGCGTGTGTATATGTGTACACCTGTGTGTGTGTTTGTGTATGTGTTCGCGTGTGTGTATGTGTACACCTGTGTGTGTGTATGTGTATGTGTTCGCATGTGTGTATGTGTACACCTGTGTGTGTGTATGTGTATGTGTTCGCATGTGTGTATGTGCACACCTGTGTGTGTGTGTATGTGTATGTGTTCGCGTGTGTGTATGTGTACACCTGTGTGTGTGTGTCTGAGTATGTGTTCGCGTGTGTGTATGTGTACACCTGTGTGTGTGTCTGTGTATGTGTTCGCGTGTGTGTATGTGTATACCTGTGTGTGTGTGTCTGAGTATGTGTTCGCGTGTGTGTCTGTGTACAACTGTATGTGTGTATGCACGTGTATGAGAGTACATGTGTGTGTCTGAGTGTTCGCATGTGTGTATGTGTACACCTGTGTGTGTGTGTATATGTGTGTGTGTGTGAGTGTGTATGTGTGTGTGTGTGTGTATGTGTGTATGTGTGTGTATGTGTGTGTGTGTATGTGTGTGAGTGTGTATGTGTGTGTGTGTGTGTATGTGTGTGTGTGTGTGTATGTGTGTATGTGTGTGTGTGTGTGTGTATGTGTGTGTGTGTGTGTGTATGTGTGTGTGTGTATGTGTGCTTGCATGCTGGAAGCTGCAGTCAGGGTGTCAGGTGCATTGAAAATGTTCAGGAGCAGCAGCACTTTCCAGCCACCACTGGGAATTATCCATTGGCAGATGGGAACGGGGATCAGCTGCTCTGCTGGCTGCTGCAAGATGGTTGGGCAGCAGCTTTGTATCATTAAGACACCAATTTCTCTGGATTCAGAGAGTGCCTGTCAGGAGTCAGTGTCCTGGAGATAGCCTTCCTGAAGCACACCGGGGCACATTGGAGCTTGACTGAAACTACAAGATTGGGAATCCAGCAGTGAGTAAAGATAATGGCAAAACAGTCTGAATGGGCCATAGGGCTGATGGTGGTTTAACCTGATGCAAGGGAAAAGATAGAGAAGGAGAGGCCCCTTATTTGTAACCTCAGCCAGAGCAGGAATTATGCTATTGACTGCATCGTTGTGGTTTTGTTCGCCGACCTGGGAATTTGTGTTGCAGACGTTTCATCCCCTGTCTAGGTGACATCCTCAGTGCTTGGGCGCCTCCTGTGAACTGTGAAGCACTTCTGTGATATTTCCTCCGGCATTTGTAGTGGTTTGAATCTGCCGCTTCCGGTTGTCAGTTCCAGTTGTCCGCTGCAGTGATCGTTATATTGGGTCCAGGTGGGTGTGCTTATTGATTGAATCTATGGATGAGTGCCCATGCCTCTAGGAATTCCCTGGCTATTCTCTATCGACTGCATCACTAAAGCAACCGTCCAGCCAACTGAGCTAACTGACTCCCAGTTTAGAAAGTGAATCACCTCCTGACCCCCCAAAAGCCTGTTCATCCTCTATCCATAATACACAGGACAGGAATGAGGATATTCCCCACTGCCTCGATGTAACATTCATCAAAGTCAACACCATCCAGGCCGCTCTCTTGCTTGGCAAGCCATCCATCATTTCAGCAATAACTGCCCCCGACATTGCAATCTCCACCACTGAGAACATAAAAGACACATGGACAAACCACCAAATGAAGTTCTCTTCCAAGTCATACACCATCCTGATATGTTATTGGCTCAAAATCCTAAAATTCACAGTATCGTGGGCATCCATTCACCACTCAGCGTCAAGTGTTGGAAGAATGCAGCTCAGTACTATCTTCTCTTGAGAGGTATAGGAATGGACAATAATCACTAGCCTTGCCAGCCAAGGCTGTGAATAGATAAAGATAAACAGATTTTTTAACAAGTACACAAAGAACTGCAGATGCTGGAAATCTGAAACATCAATAGAAATTGCTGGAGAAACTCAGCACATCTAGCAGCATCTGAGCAGAGAAAGCAGAGTTAGCATTTCAGAAATTCAGACTGGAAATGTTAACTCTGCTTTCTCGCCACTGATACTGCTAGATCTACTGAGTTTCTCCGGCAATTTCTGTTGTTGTTTGAAACAAAAAAAGGGTCATCTCCTTAACCCACTCCTTGTAACTGTACACCCTATAAATGGCGTGACTCAGATAAATCTATGCTGCACCTTCTCCATATCCAACATTTCCTTGCTATTGTGAGGAGTTCCCAATGGGACTTCATATGTGGCACAGATTTGGTTTAAGCAGAGATTTCATTCCAAAAATCAATCAATCAATCAAATTCACATGCTAAATCATCAGTGGACAAAATAATCAAATCAAATTGCATAAATCAGTTTGTAACAAAGAAATATCACAAAAAGGTGCAGGGTTAGGCTATTTGACCTTGTGAGCTTGCATCACCACTCATTGTCATGATGACTGAACATCCAGTTCAGTTTCCCACTTTCCCCCCAACTATAACCTTTGATCCCTTTAGATCTCAAAACAATCAAATGAAGAACGCCATCTTCCAACAATGGGTCAAGATAGATCTGTAACATTGTAGTCGAAGAGTGTGGCGCTGGAAAACAACAGTTGGTCAGGCAGCATCCGAGGAGAAGGAGAGTCGACGTTTCGAGCATAAGCCCTTCATCAGGTTTCTAATGAAGAGCTATACTCGAAACATCGATTCTCCTGCTCCTCGATGCTGCCTGACTGGCTATGCTTTTCCAGCACCACTCTTCGACTCTGATCTCAGCATCTGCCTGTAACATTGTAGCCTTGATTCTTATTCTGAGAATTAGTTCCCAAACATTTTTCCAAATAAAGAGATAGAAAGGCATGGCAGATTGAGTGAGTGTCAGGGGTTAAGCTCCATCAATTAACTGATGGAGTCACAGTGACCTTTTCTTTTCCTTCCCTCCAATTCTCCGAACTGTTTGCATTTGAGAGTTCACAAACTGTTGATTGATTCCAAGAACATTCTCGGTGTTCTCGTAACTTTGCAATCTTTCACATACCTGAAACTCCAAATGGCCTTCTCAAACCTTGAGTCATCTTTTTGGCATTAGTCTCCTTCAGCTCCATTCTCCCAACCCGGACTATCTGACACACTAAGTAAATCTTCTCTCGATTCAAGTCTTTGCTTCCTAGATCCTAAAATAAGAAAGATCAGAAAGTGAGAATAACAGTTCTAATTCTTTGCACGACAGAATTTGCTTTTGTATTGATATATATATTATAAAATTCTTCTGTTTTGTTTTAAAAGTTAATCAGTAGCCAGCCCTCTTCTTTAAAGTATCAAAGCCAACTCATTAGACTATAAGATCATAAGATATAGGAGCAAATTAGACCATTTGGCCTATCAAATCTGCTCTGCCATTTGAATATGGCTGAAAGATTTTCAATCCCGTGTTTCTGTCTTCTCCCTGAAACTTTTGACCCCCTTACTTAATCTACTCAAGACTGGGTTGGATAGATTTTTCAACTGTCTTTTATTATTTCATGGGATGTGGGAGTCAGCAGCAAGACTAGCACTTGTTGCCCACAAATTGAGTACTTTGCCACTTCAGCAGGCTGTTCAGAGTCTAACACATTGCTGTATCTGCTTTTGTCTGTGTCTCAGCCTGTAATCTCGGTGCAAATTTGCAGTCTGACATAACCCCCGCATGTTCTCCCCGTGTCTGCATGGGTTTCCTCCAGGTGCTCTGGTTTCCACCCACAGTCCAAAGATGTGTAGGTTAGGTGAATGGGCCATGCTATATTGCCCATAGTGTCCAGGGATGTGCAGGTTAGGTGCATTACTAAGGGGTAAATGGAGTAATAGGGTAGGCGAATGAGTCTGAGTGGGTTACTTTTTGGAGGGTCGGTGTGGATTTGTTGGGCCAGATGGCCTGTTTCCACACTGCAGGGGTTCTAAGTTAACCCTCCTTCATCTCTCTGTAACTTTTGACAACTGATGTTCTTTCTGAAGGAACTATGCTGGAGCACCAGAGAATGAGAAATGTAAATGCTACATAGGGAAGTGGAGTGGGGTTGAAGGGGGGCAGGAAGGGATGGACTCCTCACCCCTGTCCCGTGACCTACAAAAGGAAAGTGAATCCCACAGCAACAACACCGTGAGCACCATTAATGAGGGCGATGGTTACTGGAGAGGAAGCCTATGCCCTGCTGTACAGTTTGCTTTGCCAGCAACATCAGCAGTGCCAAGGGCCCAGTCGTGAGTTCTGCCAGGACGGTGGACAAGCCCTCTGAAAAGGCATTTTAAAAAAAACCACAGATGCTGGAAATCAGAAACAAAAACAGAAATTGCTGGAGAAACTCGGCTGGCCTGGCAGCATCTGTGGAGAGGGAAACAGAGTTAATGTTTCGGGCCCAGTGACTCTTCTTCAGAGTTCTCCAGCAGTTTCTGCTATCGTTCCCCATTTAAGGCAGCTATGGTCCAAGGTAAGCCAATGGTGTTGGGCAGAAAGGGTTTAGTGAGGGGTTAGGACATGTGGGTCAACGGGGGCAAAGGGCTCAAGACTATCTCTGGGATTGGGGGGAGGGGGGTGATCCCAGGTGGCCTACTGTATGAATGGCTTCTCCTGTAGATAACGTGTCCTATTCCTTCCCATCCTTTTAAAAATGTTTAAAGGGAAGCAAGCTGTCCGCTCCTGCCCTTTAAGAAGCTCAAGTTTCTTAAAAAGCTGCTAACCCTCACACACAGCCCCTCCCAATCATAGGGGTAACCTTGGTATGGGTAAAGGCCAGCCCCTTCAGATTCTGGGCGAAACCTTGGGATGGATGGAGAGATGTTAGACTGTACACTCACCCAATTTTACATCTTTTACCCCTTTCTCCCTCCTTCTTATTGGATGTTGTGAAACTTAAAAGGGTTCAGAAAAGATTTACAAGATGTTGCCAGGGTTGGAGGGTTTGAGCTACACGGATAGGATGAATAGGCTCGGGCCATTTTCCCTGGAGTGCCAGAGGCTGAGGGGTGTCCTTATAGAGGTTTATGTAATAATGAGGAGCATGGATAGGGTGAATAGACAAGCACTTTCCCTGGGGTGGGGTAGTCCAAAACTAGAAGGCATAGGTTTAGGATGACAGGGGAAAGATTTAAACAGAACACAAGGGGTAATATTTTCATGCAGAGGGTGGTGCATGTCTGGAATGAGCTGTCAGAGGAAGTGGTGGAGGCTGATACAATTACAGCGTTTAAAAGGCATCTGAATGGGTATATGAACAGGAAGGGTTTATAGGGATATGGATCAAATGCTGGCAAATGGGGCTAGATTAATTTAGGATATCTGGTCAGCATGGACAAATTGGGCCAAAGAGTCTGTTTCCATGCTGTACATCTCTATAACTGTATGACCCTCCCCCCACCCAAACCTTGCCAGAAACGTGGGAAGGTCATGTACAATATAGCCCTTTGTTTGTGAACAGCATCTGGAGACAAGGTTAATACAAACAAACAGGGCCATTTGTTCCATTTTGGATTGATCATCTGAAAAGAATTGAGACTGTTTCCATCACACCTGGAGTACTGTGTGCATTTTTGATCTCCTTACGTGAGGAAGGATGTTCTTCCCATAGGAAGAAGAACAACGAAGATTTACCAAACTGGGTCCGAGATGGCAGGAATGATGTGTAAGAAATTGGTTGACTTGGAAGGATTACATTTGCCGGAAATCAGAAGAATGGTTGCTGGGGGGGGGGAGGGGGGGGGGTGCGGGTGGAATCTCATAGAACCCTCTGTAATTCTAACAGGTAGATGCAGGAAGGGTGTTTCTGATGATGGAAGAATCCAGAACGCAGGGTCACAGTCGAAGGATACTGGCTAAACCATTTGGAACTAAGGTGAGAAGAAATATTCTCACCCAGAGAGTGGTGAGTCTGTGGAGTTCTCTCCCACAAACACGGTTAAGGTCAAAAGATTTGAATGACCTCAAGGAGGAGTTGAATATATCATTTGGGCCGAAAGGGCTCTGGAGTGGGGAAAGCAGGAAGAGCCTCCTAAATTGGATGATCAGAATGAATGGCAGAGCAGGCTCGAAGGGCTGATTGGCCTACTCCTACCCTCGCTTCCAAATTTCTATTTTCCTGCTTTCTATCACTGTGTTCATTACTAATTGGCACTGGTGGTCCCTTCACAATTTCAAAATAATAGCAGTAGAGTCTGGGAGCACTTCCCTAAAGAACAGAGGGAGGTTTAAGTTCATTGTTGCTCTTTCTAGTATAGAAATGGATAATATAGGAGCATGAACTGAAGTACAAAAAAACAATTTACAAGAATGATACCAGAACCCAACAGGGAAGACTGAACAAATTCTTTCCATTGGATAGGATTGAGACATGTCTTCTTTCAAATTCTCGAGTGACTTGATTGGATAGACACGGAGAAAATGTTTCCTCCTGTCAAAACTAGGAGCCCCAAATTAACATCATCATGAGTAAATCCAATAAGTAAATAAATAAAATGTCTACACTCAAAGAGTGGGGGGGAATGTAGAGGTTACTATCACAGGGAGTGCCTGAGGAAAACAGCTTTGATGCATTTAAGAGGAAGCGAGATAAACACAGATGGAAGAAAAGAATGGAAGGATTACTTGGCTTTTCTGCAACAGCAAGAGGTGAGGGAAAGGCCATCTCATGGCCTTAAATACCAAGATTGATAGTTGGGTCAAATGGACCTAATTGTGTGCTGGAAAATGTTGATGCCATACTTACTGTGAACACCACTTTTAAATTGTTCAGCATCTCAATCTCCTTTGGTAGGCCAGTGCTTGCCCAGCGGAATAAATAGTTTTCACTGAAAAGACAGAAGTTTATTTTAAGATAAAATCTCCTTTTACATATATTAGAATATAAAATGAAGGCAAAACGACAACCGTCTGAAACCAAAACTCAGCTTGTTTTTCTTATTTCATCGACAGAAGATTTAGCTCCAAACACTTTCAGAGCATATCACTCGGTTGATGATGGACTCTCTCTCATTTTTGAATCTCTAAAAGCCATTACAAATGCCCAGGCACCATGACTTTCCATTGAGAGAATGGCTGATTCAAATGAACCTTCTTCATTGTTTATCCTCCCCCATCAACCTTTTGTTTTCAACTGTTGAATCTGCAATTCACTGCTGAGGTCAGCTCGCATTCACCTTGGCTACTGGTATAGTAAACTGACAGAGAGGATTGCTGTAGAACTTGCCAGATTCCACTGGTGTCATTCCAGGGAGGATCAGCTGGGATCTGCAACAGGTGGCCAAATTGATTTGTTAGATAATCCTGACAGAATGAGTGAACTTCACCAGAATCATGAACATTCAAGCACTCTGCCATAGCCAGTTGGCAGCTCAGAATTTGAACCTTGCAACAAAGAGAAAAATATCAGCAAACACGTGAACAGGCAGAGTGTAGAGTGACATGCAGATGAGATTAGTTTTGAATGGTATCATGGCCTGCACAGACATGGTGGGCTGAAGGGCTTGCTCCTCTGCTGTATTGTTTTCTGTTTTAAAGATCTTATTCATTTTGATTTGGAATTAACTCTGGTTAAAAAATTCAGTCAGCATTTTGCAAAACCTGCACTAATAAATGAAACCTATTAGGGGGTTAGATAGGGTTGACAGTGAGAACCTTTTTCCACGTATGGAGTCAGCTATTACAAGGGGGCATAGCTTTAAATTAAGGGGTGGTAGATATAGGACAGATGTTAGGGGTAGGTTCTTTACTCAGCGAGTCGTGAGTTCATGGAATGCCCTGCCAGTAGCAGTAGTGGACTCTCCCTCTTTATGGGTATTTAAGCGGGCATTGGATAGGCATATGGAGGATAGTGGGTTAGTGTAGGTTAGGTGGGCTTTGATCGGCGCAACATCGAGGGCTGAAGGGCCTGTACTGCGCTGTATTCTTCTATGTTCTATGTTCTATGTTCTATGATTTGCAAATAGCACTTTTTACTTTTTTTTAATCAATTCACAGGACGTGGATGTTACACATCCCTAATTGCCCTTGAACTGTGTAGCTTGTTAGGCCATTTTAGAGGCCTATGCTTTTGGAGTCACATATAGGTCAGACCAGATCAGAATGGCAGATTTACTATTCTGAAAGATGTTTGTGAACTTTTTTGTTAATGGCAATCCATGATGACTTTTTTAAAACTTCAGTCGCGGGATGAGGGCATCTCTGAACTAGGCCAGCATGTATTGTCCATCCCTAATTGACCACAGGGCAGTTAAGAGGCCACCACATTGGTGTGGATCAGGAGTAACATATAGGCCAGACCAAGGAAGGATGGCAAATTCCTTCCTAAAAGGACATAAGTGAGCCAGATGGGTTTTTCTGACAATCAACAATGGATTTGTGGTCATCGTTAGACTCTTCAATTCCAGATATTTTATTGAATTCAAATTCCACCATTTGAAGCCAGGTCCCCAGAAAATTGCCTGAGTTTCTAGATTCACAGTCCAGTGATAACACCACTAGGCCATTGGCTCCTCCTAGGACTTTCTGTTCACCTTTACTGAGGTAGGCTTTCAGTTTCAGTTATTTTTATTAAGTGAATTTAGGTTTCATCAGCTTCTGTGAACCCATGAACTTAAGATCAGAAGGAGATGGAGTAGGCCATTCAGCCTATAAGTAAAGTAAATTGATGGAAGGTGTCATCAACAGTGCTATCATGCAGCACCTGCTCAGCAATAACCTGCTCAGTGACGCCCAGCTTGGGTTCTGCCAGGGCCACTCAGCTCCTGACCTCATTACAGCCTTAGTTCAAACATGGTCAAAAGATCTGAATTCCAGAGAAGAAGTGAGAATGACAGCCCTTGACATCAAGGCTGCATTCAACTGATTGTGGCATCAAGTAGCCCTAGCAAAACTGAAATCAATGGGTATCAGGGGGCAAACTCTCTGGTGGTTGGAGTCACACTTGGCACCTAGGAAGCTGGTTTTGATCATTGGAGGTCAGTAATCTCAGCTCCAGGACATCTCTGCAGGAGTTCCTCAGGGCAGGGTCCTTGGCCCAACCAGCTGTTTTGTCAATGACCTTCCCTCCATCATAACATCAGAAGTGGGGATGTTCGCCAATGACTACATAATATTCAGCACCATTTGTGACTCCTCAGATACTGAATTAGTTCATGCCCAAATGCAATAAGATCTAATCTTGGGCCAAAAATGGTATGTAACATTTGTGCCACACAAATGCCAGGCAATGGCCTTCTCCAATAAGAAACAATCTAACCATTGTTCCTTAGCATTAAATGGTGTTACCATCACTGCATCCCCACTATCAACATCCTGGGGGTGATCTTGACCAAAAACTTAACTGTATACACCATAAAAAATACAATGGCTACAGAGGCAAGTCAGAGGATCGGAAGAGGGTAACTCACCCCCTGACCCACCCCCTCAAGTCTCTCCATCATCTACAAGGCACAAGTCAGGAGTGTGATGGAATACACCCACTAGTCTGGTTGCAGTTGCAATGCTCAACAAAGTTGACACCATCCAGGACAAAAGCAGCTCTCCTGATTGGCAACCCATCCATCATCTCATGACCTCCCACACCAGAGGAGAGTAACAGCAGTGTGTACTCTTGACAAAACAGACTGCAGTGACTCAGACTCCTTTGACTTAACTCCAACAACACTCAAGAAGCTCAACATCATCTTGATGGACAAAGTTGCCCGCTTGATTGACACCAAATCCACAAGCATCCACCTTCTCTACCACCTACATTCAGGAGCAGCAGTATGTACTATCTACAGAAATTCACCAACATTCTTAGGCAATCACTTCCATCTTGAAGGACAATGGCAGGAGATACATGGGAACACCACCTGCAAATTTCCCTCCAAGCCATTCACCATCCTGATTTGGAAATATATCACTGTTCCCCCAGAATGGCTGGGCTAAAATCCTGGAATTCCCTCCCGAATGGCATTGTGGGTTAATCCACAGCAGGTGAACTGCAGCGGTTCGAGAAGGCAGCTTCCACAGGTCAACTAGGGACGGACAATAAACTAGGCAAAAATGAGGACTACAGATGCTGGAGATTAGAGTCACGATTAGAGTGGTGCTGGAAAAGTACAGCAGGTCAGGCAGCATCTGAGGAGCAGGAAAATCAACTGATGAAGGGCTTTTGCCCGAAATGTCGATTTTCCTGCTCCTTGGATGCTGCCTGACTTGCTGTGCTTTTCCAGCACCACTCTAATCATGTGCAATTAACTGTCTTCTTCAAAAAGATCATGCATTTGGAAAGCCATTACTTTCTCTGTATCCATACAAGATGTTAACAAATTTCCTTGAGAGAAGGAGATCTGCTGTCCTTACCCAGTCTGACTACAGACCCACTGCAATGTATTTGACTCTTAACTAACCTTTGAAATGGCATGGGATAATAATAATAATAACATAAAACATCCCTCACAAGTGTAAAGTTAAAAGGACAATCTATACCAGATTTTGCTACTACCACAAAGAATGGACTACATCACTGACATAACGATTTTCACCTCCTGGGTGACCTGCTCACTGCCCCTTTAAGCGAGCCACCAGTTTTGCAAGTTCTGAAATACCTTGTTCATTTAGATTTGTTAAATCAGCAGCTGATCGACTTCAGTGGAGTCAAAGGAAGCATGAAATTGACAGTGACAAATGGGAAATATTCTGGACTGTGTTAGGCCTAAACTCCCAGTAATTACAGTTTCAAATTGTATTCACTGCCAATTTTTTTCCCACCTATTGTATTTTCCGTATGATTGTTCTAATAAATCAGAATACCTTCAATGAAAAACAAAAACGTTTTCTTCAGGTGGAACCAGACTCCTCAAGTCTAATTTCACACCAGTTCCAGGAGGCTACATATCGTTCTCTGCAGTTTGATTGTCCCGGTAAGTGAACAGATGTCATTTGCAAAGTTACAGTGAGCAGGTGAAAATGCTGAAAGTAAATTCAATTGACCTTCTGTCTCATCATTGCGCAGTGCTAAGTAATCGCATGTGCAAGTGTATTTTTGGAGAGAATTTGGAGAGAAGCTTTTGCCACATAGACTGGAACGATGGCAGGTTTGTGTGGTAAGAGGCCCCTCAGTTCACGAAAACTCAACTTCTTGATCGAACAACTTTTCTGTGTTCCCACTAGCTGGGATTACATGGGATTTCCAGTGGGAATCTGGTCCCATGAGAAAGACTTAAACTCCACTCCAGAGATTCAAGGATAGAAATCCAGACCGACAGTCTAGCACAGTGCTGAAGGAGAGCTGTACTGCCAGGTAAAAAATTAAGGCAGAATTAAATAATTGTCAATGTGATAAAGAGGAAAAAGGAACTTATCATTCTGTCACTGACCACTAAATTCCACCATTTTGGTTTAAGGCTTTATGGGGAAGGGATGACCTAGTGGGATTATCGCTAGACTATTAATCCAGAGACCCAGGTAATGTTCTGGGGACCCAGGTTTGAATCCAGCTATGGCAGATGGTGGAATGTGAATTCATTAAAAATCTGAAATTAAGAGTCTAATGATAACCATGAAACCATTGCCAATTGTTGGAAAACTCATGCCTTTTAGAGAAGGGAAACCCTTACCTGGTCTGACCAATACGTGAGTCCAGACCCACAGCAATGTGGTTGACATTTAACTGCCCTTGGGGCACTTAGGGATGGGTAATAAATGCTGACCCAGCCAACAACACCCTCATCCCATGAATGAATTAATACAAATAACTTTATTTACTTGGGTCATGGGGAAAAATTTGGAAATAAAAGGCTGGAATCAATACACAGCATAATAAAACTGTTTAATTTGTTCTAAAAATAAACAACTATTGTCTTTAGGAAAGGCAAATGACTGTCTTTACCTAGTCTGGCCTATACTCCATTCCAGCATCAAACCCAATTGGTTGGACCAGGAATGACCAAGCAGTCTGTTCAATCGTCAAATCAGTGCCAGTGAGTTACACATGTCCACCGCCATCTGTTCAGGACAACTCAGAATTAAGATAAAGGTGAAATCAGCATAGTGCAATAGAGCTGCTTTCTCATTAGAGAGAGATGATTGGTGGTGAGGTGAACCTGAGGGTCACCACGTCTTAGGTCAAGGGCAAGATTGAGTAACAGGACCTTCACGATAACCTTAGCCTGTACGGGAACTGAACCCATGCTGTTGTGTCACTCTGCATCCAAATGGGTGAATGATGCACAATTGACGTCCACCTCATTCATGACACCCACATTCAATGAAAAGACCATAGATGTGAAGCTGGAAATGCACAGCAGGTCAGACAGCATCCAAGGAGTCAAAAAAATCAACTTTTTGTCCCAAAACATTGACTTTCCTGCTCCTCAGATGCTGTCTGACCTGCTGTGCATTTCCAGCTTCATATCTATTGACTCTGGCTTTCAGCGTCTACAATCCTTACTGTCTCCAACAGAATGAAAAGACAAGGCCCACCAAAGAAAACTCAAGGGAGCAATGTCAATAAATCTGGCCTAACCCTTCGTTACCCACACATCATTTACAGTACACGAAGGTACACGTTTCTTTTTAAAACATTGGGATCATTTTTGCAGAATCATTTAGTCTGGGATATCATGTGGGCCTTGGGGGGTCTCACTCAACAGTTGAAGAACCAGGGGTCACTTCCACGGGAACCCCTGAAGGAATTGGGATTATGTGGAGTTGAGTATTCCATCAGGTCAGTCATGATTTTATGGAACGGCAGAAGAGGCATGAAGGGCTGAGTGGCCTGCTCCTTGTTTATACTCTCTTATATTCAGATGAAAGCCCTGGTCCAAAATGTGAAGGTGTAACACTTTACTCCAGTTAAATGACATGCCATCTTATTAACACTGGTGGTTGCCTCGACTTAGGAAGCTTATGAGCTGCCAACCTGCAACATATTTCTGACTGGTCTAGTAAGTTACTTAGTTCAAGAGCAATTAGGAGTTGGAAATCAATTCCACTGATACCCATTCATCCTGTGAATGAATAATAAAACAATGATCAATTTGTTTCTGAAGCATGACTTGCCATCCACTGCCTTGTGGGTAAGGATTCCACAGGATCCATCTGTGTGGAGTCATTTCTCTTCATCCCAGTCCACAATTGTCTATCTTATATTGTGACACTGGTCATGACCCCTTGTCCCAGCCAATTAGCCCTGCTTCCAGACTGTCCATCCCTGTCAGAATTTTATACATTTCAAATGAGATCCCTTTTCATTCATCTAATCTCCAGTGAATTCAGGCCTAGTCAACTCAAAATGACAAAGGTGCCATCCAGGAATCAACCTGATGAAACTTCCCTCAACTCCTTTTCCAACAAATCTATCTTTCCTTTGGAAAGGAAACCAAAACGGCATTCTCCAGGTATGATCTTACCAACCCCTTTTCAGCTACAATAAGATAACTCTGCTCCTGTACTCAAAACCCCTTGCAATAAATACAAATAAATCATCTGCATTCCTAACTACTTGCTATATGTAAATTTCAGTAACTGGCACACAAGGACACCAGGTCCTCTTGTATATCAACATTTTCTCATCTATAATCACTGAACTAACACACTGCCATTCTCTTGTTCCTACCAAAGTGGATAATGATCATGGATTTAGCAGAGTTTGATTGCTACCATTAATCAGTGAGTCCTACGTTGTTACACGATCCAGCTACCAAGACGGTAGAAAGTCAATCACTCTCTTATTATCTGGTAATTCCTTAGTTCTTATGAAAAGCATCCAACTTCATTAAAAGTCTCTGCTGTCATGCAGAAGCTAGAACGAACACACACACACACACACACACACACACACACACACAAAAAGGTTCAAGAACAGCTTCTTCCCTATCAGATTAGCATTTGCTCTGCCTGAGCTACTAGGTGAGGCCATATTATGGTGAGTAAATAGGAAGAGATAGGGACTTCTCCTCATCATGGTTTTGGAAAAGGTTTTAGTTTGCTGTGGTTCAGCTCCATCTCCCACTCCATGTAAGTGGACACTATACCTTCCCAGAGGGCGGTCAATCGACCGATCATTCAAAGAAAATTGACAGCCCTCACCTGATTATCCTCTGCTCGTGAGGGTCATAGAGAGACATGAAGAGCTCAGCTTCCTCTCCGATTTTACAGACAAAATTGCGGACCCAGATGAACAGAGCGTTGGTGGGTGAGGAGGTTAAACGAGAAAACCGGTTGTATTCACTCTGGTTCTGAAACTGCCAAAAGGATAGAAATGTCACTGTCAACATCAACATCAGACTACTGCTCCCACCCCTTTGCAAACTAACAAGCAAAATTAGATGTACATTATTTTCACAAGCAATTCTCAGCAGTTCAAAAATCAAACTATTCAAGTGATGCATTGACACAGTGAGTTAAAATGCCCATTCCTTGTAATTGACTCATTTTCTTCATAATAGACTCATTTTCAGCTGTGACAAGTTGCAGTTTTAAAGCAGACTAAATGAATGCCTGATGAAAACCGAACAAACTGCGGATGCTGTAAATCAGAAACAAAAACAACAAATTTCAGTTCTGAGGAAGGGTCACTACATCCAAAATGTTAACTCTGATTGCTCTTCACAGATGCTGAGTTTTTCCAGCAACTTCTGTTTTTGTGTATGGGTGTGTAAATTAATGCCTGTTTGCGGGGCTCAGTGACACCTTCACTTTCTGTGATATACTAGTAAGTTTGTGCTGATGGAGGCTTGCGGATGGGGAAGGGGTATGACTTTTCAAAGCAGATGCAATTTTGCTGGTGCGATTTATGACTGAATTGTTAATTGGATCCAGAATAACACCACCACCACTACAATAACTCTGACTTCCTACAGAAGATGGGGTCAGCACTGGATTCTTATATTGGGAGCCAAAAATTTTCAGAACAGCAAAATATTGAAGTAGCGTTTTCACTAAGCACCTCTGTAACAATTTCAAGTTCTCTCCAACGAGTTCTTGTTCCTTTTGCAGCACCTTCTATAGAACGTTCTGTTCCGGTACTTCATTCCAGAACAAACCTCCTTCATCCTTATGGTCTTATGGTCCTTGTCAGATTTCCCTCTTCTGATTATCCTTTACCTAATTCACATCAGTCATGATTTTTCAAAGCTAAATTATCTTTAAAACAGGGGTCTGATGGTCATGAAAAGCATTGTATACATGCAATTTTTAAAATATGATTTGTTTTTTTTCCACAGACCCGTTCTTTTTATTTAACATGCACGTGTATCAAAGATACATCACCAAACCAATTGTCAAAGCATGTTGATTTTGACTGCTGGTAATAATCATTACCACCGAGTCAGAAGTGTTACTCGGGGACTTAAACCACTAACCTAAGCAAACATTATAGTCTAATTTGAGGGAATGTTACATTGTCGCAGCTTCTGATGAACAATGATTCAGGTCAGACACTGTGTAAAGGGACACATGGCAAAACTCAAGGAACACAAGTGTAGATTTTCTAATTTCTTTGGTAAACATTTGTTCATTAACATCTGTAATAACATATTAACTTTATTTATTGCAATGCTTTGATTAAAGATTGCCTGTTGTACTGATGCTAATAAACAAGTGACTACCATTTCAGAATTTTTTAAAATTCAGTCATGGGATGTGGACATCGCTGACTGGGCTGGTATTTATTGCCTGTCCCTAGTTGCCCTTGAGAAGGTGGTGGTGAGCAGCCTTCTTGAACCGCTGCAGTAGGTTGACTCACAATGCTATTAGAGTCAAAAGTGTGGTGCTGGAAAAGCACAGCGGGTCAGGCCGCATCCGAGGAGCAGGAAAATCAAAGTTTCGGACATAAGCCCTTCATCAGGAACGAGGCTTGTGGGCCGGAGGGCTCACTTTCTACCACAATGCCATTGGGGACGGAATTCCAGGATTTTGACCCAGCCACAGCAAAGAAAGAGTGATATATTTCCAAGTCAGAATGGTGAGTGGCCTGGAGGCGGTGATATTCCTGTTTGTCTGCTGCCCTTTGTCCTTTTAGATGGGAAGTGATTGTGGGTTTGGCAGATGCTGACAAAGGAGTCTGGGTGAGTTACTGCACGGCATCATGTACACGCTGCTGAGTTTTTTTTATTCATTCAAGGGTGAGAGCACTACTGGCTAGGCCAGCATTTATTACCCATCTCTAATTGCCCAAAGGACAGTTAAGAGTCATTTAGGAGTCACATGTAGGCCTAAAGGGCATTAGTGAACCAAATAAGGGTGGGAGGCATTTTCCTGATAATCAGCAATTCGTTATCACTAGACTCCTAATTCCAGATTTTTATTGATTTCAAATTTCAACATTTGCCATGGGAGGATTAATACCCAAGTCTTCAGAACATTGCCTGGGTCTCTGGATTAACAGTCCAGCGATAATACCACCCGGATGTTAACTCCCTTCACGTCTTGCTACTGAACATCAGGGGTGGCTTTACTGAATGTGATGCCAATTAGGTGGGCTGCTTTGTCCTGCATGGTGTCAAGCTTCATAACTGTTGGAACTGCACCCGTCCAGGCAAGCGGGGGTATTCCATCATACTCCAGACGTCTGCCTTGTAGGTGGTGGAAAGGCTTTGGCGAGTCTAGAGACAAGTTACTCACTGTAGTGTTCCTAGCTCTGACTTGCTCTTGTAGCTACTGTACTTACTTAGAGTCCGCTTGAGTTTTTTTCTGTCAATGGTAACCCCAAGTATGTCAATAGTGGGGGCTTCATTGCTAAAGGGATGGAGTTTAAAAGCAGACAGGTCATGCTGCAGTTGTACAAGGTGCTGATTGGGCCACACTTGGATTACTGTGTGCTGTTTTGATCTCAATACTTGAGAAAAGATGTACCGGCACTGGAGAGGGTGCAGGGGGGGTGCATAATCTGCATATAAAATAATATGCAGAATCAATCCAGAGTTGAGGGGGTTAGTTTATGAGGTGAGACTGAGTAGACTGGGATTATATTCCTTGGAATTTAGAAGAATGAGGGTGGATCTTATGGAAACATATAAAATTATGAAGGGAATAGATAAGATAGAAGTAGAGAGGATGTTTCCACTGGCGGGTGGAACTAGGACAAGTGGACATAGCCTCAAAATAAGGGGGAGCAGATTTAGAACTGAATTAAGAAGGAATTTCTTCACTTAGGGGGTTGTGAACCTGTGGAATTCCCTGCCCAGTGAAGTGGTTGAGTCTTCCTCATTGAATGCTTTTAAAGCTAAGATAATCTTTTGAACAGTTGAGGAATTAATGGTGATGACGAGAGGGTGGGTAAATGGAGCTGAGGCCACAAAAAGATCAGCCATGATCTTATTGAATGGTGGAGTGGGCTTGAAGGGCCACATGGCTGACTCCTCCTCCTAGCTCTTATATTCAGCGAAAGGCCATTGAATGTGAAGGAGCAGTGGTTAGGTTGTGTGGCACGAACGTTACTTGTTACTTGTGCATTACATGCTTTGGGACATCTCTTGGTTGGTAAATGCAGGCACTTCCTTCAATTTTTCCTGACCACAAAACAAATAATCACTTGAAAATTTCCACTCCAGAACTTTGCTTGTCACAGTAGCTATCAAATCAAATGTAAGAAATACTCAGAAGGTTTTCAACGGTGTTGATGATCCTTCAAGAAAGAACCATCTACATTTTTAAAGGTTACTGGATATTTAATCAAAAACAGACTGCTTCACACATCCAGCTACACTTTTGTAAAAGGTCCATTTGACATGAACCCAACTTCCCAATTCTACTGATGACAGATTGTTCTCCCAGTTCAAATACATTCTGATGAGCTGTACTTCAACAGTGGCAAGCTCCCATGTTAAATTGATAACATCAGTTGCACATCTATGTAGACTTTCAAAGACTGATTATCGATGAAAACATTGCATACACCCTAACTACAATCTTCCAATTTCCACAATTAGGGAACCATTCCCTTCAATTGACAATGTTGTGCATTACTCCGTTAATAAGGAAAGAAGGAGAAAAACCAGGGACATATAGCCCAATTAGCCTAATACCTGTTTTGCAGAATTAACAGGAATCCATATGTAAGGATATAACTAAACAACTTGAAAATTTTCCATGACAGCCAGTATTAATTTGAAAAGGGGAGGTTACATGCCTGACAAATCATTGAAGAGAAAACAGAGTTCACCTTTCGAGTCCAGTGACCTTTTCCATTCGGAAGCAAGGTAACTGTACTCTGTTTTTTGTCCGCAGATGCTGCCAAACCTACTTAGTGTCTCCAGCAATTTCTGTTACTTTTTGTTTCAGATTTGCAGTTTCTCTCATTGAGTCTTGTTTTGAAGACATCCTAACATAACGGTCAGGAGAATGTCTTTGGATATTAGTTGCATGGACTTCCAGAGGCATTTGATGAAAGACCACTGACCAAAGTGGATGCCCATGGCATTGAAAACAAATTATTAACCTAGCTAGGTAATTGTTTGAATGGCAGAAGACAGTGATTAGGGATAATGGGCATGTACTCTAAAGGCAGGGTGTGCCAAGAGGACCTGGATTAGGACCTTAACAATTCACTATTTTTGTCAATAACTCAAACAATAGAATGGAAAGCCAGAGGGGTAGAGGGAAACCATTTCTGTCTAAATCCAGAGCAAGCCCTTTCAGAAGTAAAGTTTGGAAACATAGACCATATTGAAGGTTTGATGCTCTTTTTTGAGCAAGAGAAAAATTATGCTAGATCTACTCTTCATTTTAACACTGAGGTTGAAGATTCTTATGCATCAACAGTATGAAGAGATATGAGTAAAGATGGACAGATCACAGAATTGTTACCATCCAGAAGGAGGACATTCGGCCCACCTTGTTGGTACCAGCTCTGCAAACCTCATGCAAATCTCCTGCTTTCTCCCCATATCCTTGCACACAATTTCTACCCAAATAATCAGCCAAAGCTTTCTTAAATGTTGCCATTGAACCTGCCACCATCCCATTTTCAGGCAGTGCATTCCATACCCTAACTACTCACTGAGTGAAAGCTTTGTCACCTCACATTCACTATTTCTGCAATCCTTTTGCAAAGAGTTAGGTTATAGAATTGAATGGCAGAACAAGCTGGAGGATTGAAATGATTGATTATGGTTACTGTGATATAAATCTTCTGGAAATGAGTTGGCATTGGTGGAGGGCGAAAACAGTTAATGTTTCAGGTTCATGGCCTCCAACTGGTGCCATTGTTTAAGGAGTGCAGTCACAAACAATACACTAGTTGCCAAGTGGATCCTACTCACAATGCACTCCAGGAATGATAAATCTCTTACCGTTTCTTCCCTCATCAATTCTGTGATGTGATGAGTAGCCTTCTTGTGCGCTCGGAATAAGCTGATGACACTTGTCTGATCCGGATCAAGAATGTTTCCATTCTCATCTCTAACAACAAGATCCAATTCCAGCATCCTGAAACAGAACGAGATGATGGGCTGGGAAACAGTCTCATCAAAGGTACGGATGTTAATTCAATAAGAGTGGACTTGTTTTGTTCTTGGCTTTTGTGGCAAGAGATGATCACTTGAAGCATATAAACTTGGAGCACATAGACAAACCATTATTCATTTCTCACTTTGGTGAGGTTTACCTCAAATTAGTATTAATCAGTTCTGAACCATGCCCAGCTTTGTGAGACTCCATGTTATCGAGGAAAGACCACTCAAGATCAGGTTGAATTTTCAGGTGGAACTGACCAAAATTTCAACTAGCTTTTTTTTTGTCATCATCATCTGGGAATCTGACATGGTAAATGCTGACTCTTTGTGGAAACAACTGAATTTCTATTCCATTTATTTAATATTCATTTGTACTTACTGGCAATGGAAGCACATTGAGTATAGAATAGGTTTTTAATACATTTCCCTCACTCAGATCCTCCCATCCCCAGCTTCCCCAGTCCAAGCCATTACCAATATTTGGGAATTCTAAGGATAAAATCTTATCATAAAGCAGATAAGTTTAAATTCAGAGCCAGGTCATTCAGGAGAGAAGCTGCTATCTTGACATAAATGAAGGGCAGAACTCTCAGAAAAAGCAATACAGTCCAAGCTCAAGTCATCATTTAAAATCTGAAAGAAATGGAGACACACTCAGCAAAGATATAAAATCATATGAAGCCAAGGTAGGTAGATGGAATTGCAAAACAAGTGAGCAACGATCTGACCAAATATCAAAATAGGTTTGAACAGCCCACTGTTAATTCTGTAGTGGCTGGTTACAGCCACAGCTAAGTGTCAGGCATCGGTTAGCTCGGTTGGCCGGATAGCTGGTTTGGAATGCACAATGACACCGACAGCACAGCACACCAGCTGAGATCGTCGCAAAGGCCCTTCCTTCTTGACCTTGCCTCTCACTTGAGGTATGGTGACCCTCAGGTTAAACCACCACTAGTCATCTCTCTTGTATGAGAACGTGCCCCAATGGGACGATGGTGACTTTTATGTACTAAGTGCTAACTCCATTGGTATGAGGTTGGAGTCCCTGACCTAAAAGACCTTTGCAAACTAGCTGAATATTAACAACAATCTGACAGATCCATGGTCACCAGACCAGTTATTTATTGCTGCTATTTTAAACAGAATTCATATTCTCGCACTACAATAGTGGAATTATTCAGGATTCTGTGTCATGGTTGGCTCTGGTAACATTAATCACTGAACTCTTAAAGGGAGCTTAATTCACTTCAATGCATCAAAACAGGTTGTAACCGAAAAAACAAAGCGCAAACTTCAAACATACTTGTTGCCAAAGTCTATTTTTGTGGTGACTTCTTGTTTCAGTTCTTTGAGTTCATCCTGTGGCAGTGTTCCTGACAGAAGCTGAGATCTCCTCTCCATCAAGCCACACATCATTGAGGTGACCTGCCGAAACTTGGAAATCTGACCAGTCTGAAATCAGCCCCAAAGAAAAGATACCATTAATGGACATCAAAATAAAACAAAGAATCCTGTATTCTGAACAAATGAAACTAACAAACACAGAAATCGCTTGAGAAACTCAACAACTCTGGCAACCTTCGGGGAGAGAAAACAAAGATAACACTTTGAGTCCTTTATTAATGGACATCAAATTTTCTTCGCCAGCCTTTTACGCATTATTTAATCAAATGTTACCCTTAAATCCATGCAAACAACGTTCCTTTCATCAACCCTGTCAATTACTTCATCAAAGCATGATCTGCCTTATGCAAGTTCATCTTGGCTCTCCTGAAATAACTCTAACGTCTCCAAGTACCGATTAATTGTATGACTCTGTGGATAAGGAGACTTTATACCATTATCAGAATAGACGAGTTGCAGATCAGTTCTAACATTCCTGTCACAAGAACCTTGGTTTTCCAATGATAACAGTATTGAAACCATGAATATTCTGCTTCTGTGTTCCACTGAAAGTTACAGCATCTTAGAGTCATAGAGCCATACAGTCATACAGCACAGAAACAGACCTTTCAGTCCAACCAGTCCACGCTGACCATAATCCCAAACTGAATTAGTCCCACCTGCCTGCTCCTGGCCCATATCCCGCCAAACCTTTCCTATTCATGTATCCATCCAAATGCCTTTTAAACATTGTAATTGTACCCACATCCACCACTTCCTCAGGAAATTCATTCTACATGCCAACCACCCTCTGTGTAAACAATTTGCCTCTTAACGCCTTTTTAAAATCTCTCTCCTCTCACCTTAAAAATGTACCCCCTAGTCTTGAAAGTCCCCACCCCTGGGAAAAGACAATTCCCATTAATTCTTTCCATACACCTCATTATTTTATAAACTTCTATAAGGTCTCCTCTCAACCAGTGAAAAATGTCCCAGCCTATCCAGCCTTTCTTTTAACTCAAATCTTCCACACCCAGCAACATCCTGGTAAATCTCCTCTGAACCCTCTCCAGCTTGATAATATCCTTCACATAACTGGGTGACCAGAACTGCACACAGTGCTCCAAAAGAAGCCTTGCCAATGTCCTGTGCAACCACAACATGACGTCCCAACTCCCATACTCAAAGGACTGAGCAATGAAGGCAAGTGTGCTAAATACCTTTTAGCCACCCTGTCTATATATGATACAAACTTTAAAGAATTATATACTTGCACCCCAGATCTCTCTGTTCTACAACACTACCCAAGGCCCTACCTTTATTTGTATAACCCTACTCTTGTTTGTTACACCTCATATTTATCCTGCCTGAACTCCATCTGCCATTTTGCAGCCCATCGACCCAATTGATCAAGATCCCTTTGTAATGTTAGATAACCTTCTTCACTAGGACAAAGTGCCAACTTCATTCCTGATGAAGGGCTTATGACCGAAATGTCAACTCTCCTGCTCCTTGAATGCTGCCTGACTGGCTATGCTTTCCCAGCACCACACTCTTCAACTATAACCTTCTTCATCGTCTATTATGCCATCAATTTTGGTGTTATCTATGCCTTCTATATTCTCATCCAAATCATTTATACAAATGACAAACAAATGAGGACCCAGAACCGATCCCTGTGGACCACCGCAGGTCACAAGCCTCCAGTCCGACAAACAACCCTCCACCATCATTCTGTCCCCTGCTGTTAAGCCAATTATGTATCCAATTGGCGAGCTCACCCTGAAACCCATGAGACCTAACTTTACTAATTAGTCTTCAATGCAGAACCTTGTCAAAGGCTTTACTGAAATCCAAATAAACAGTTTCTACCACTCTGCCATCATCAACCTTTTTGGTAACTTCCTCAAAAAACTCATCAAGTTTGTGAGTCACAGCTTTCCTTGCACAAACCCAAGCTGACTTCTAGAAGATGTCTTGTGCAGAATATTATGAAAACCCAGAAGGTATTCTCAGGGTTTCTGTTCTCCTTCAGAGGATGTACTGTTAAGTCACTCAGACTGCACTCCAACACCAATCAGTGAATTGAAAAAATTTCCATTATCACACTGTTGGTGTCACCGGAAAGGTTTATGAAAACGCTACACATATGGAATATCCACTACTTTTTCTGGACACTGGCCCTGAAAAGCTCATTTTATGTTTGCAGAATCTCAAATTTCTTAATGCCAAAAACATCCAGATACATTTGGACTGATTTTGTTTTAAAGTTTGTGATTTAAGTCATATTAAATGCTGGAGCAGGCTCGAGGGGCAAAATTGTCTACTCCTGCTGCTGGTTCTTGTGTTCGAGGATCAATTGGCGATAGATGATGACTGCTGAGCTTGCCAACAGCTCATACATCCCAAGATCAAAGAGCAGCTTTCACCTTAAACCCTCCCCCCCAATCAAAATAATTATTTTTGCTAACTGGACATTGAAATTAACAGTGAAGGATGATTCCTGCTTTTAATTTCCTGAGGTTATGTGAGAATACATCCATATGATTGTGCACTCTGTTCATCACGTCACTGATGCTGGATGCTTGGAGATTCCCCTGACTTGGTGTCAGATCTACACTATTGTTGAAGTGGGGAATTCACACCAATGAGATCATAGTTGTACATCCATGAGATCAGCAGCAAGTAGTCTCACTTCGCAACTGACTATAAGATCAAAATCCATTAAACAGTCCAATAAGACACACCATCACTTAATTTAATGACAGTAGCAGCACACGAGATTGGTTTCATTTAAATATTTTTATCTATAAAAATGAATTAGAAATGCAGATCAAATTGCATTAGTGTCATCTCATGGAAAAGAAGTCAGAATTGCAAATTACCTCAAAAAATTCTCAGATTGACTGCAAGGCAAAAGTTATAATTAAGCTCTTAGCACTAATTAAGCTGGTATTCATGTCTCAGTATGTCATTCTGCTGTAATCAGTTAATACAGAACAGGGCAGCTGCAGTCTCTGAAACACTTCTCTCTGCTAATTCTCACATTACATTTTTAATTGGCCTTTTTGTAAAGGAGCACTTGAGGGGCTGTGAATCTCATTACTTTTTTTTAAAAAGACAGGCTGGCATCATGTTGACGCTTCAGAAAGTGTGCACAACAAAGGAAGTGATGATGTTAAATGATTAAATCTCAGTGGCCTTGAACAGCTCATTGTTGGTGAATTACTATTGCCTGCCTTTATTGGCCGTGTCACAGTCTCTAATGTCAGCTGTGGATGGCCTGCTGAAGGTGACAGATCTCAACACCCCTCCCAACCTCATTTGGAATGGAACTTCATCAATCCTTGTTTAAATTGGAAACCTTGCCTTCCTATTTTCCAACCACCTAATTCACTGGCTATTTTACATTGCTTACTGAAGGATTATTAACCAAGTTAACAATGATATCATGCCTCTTCCTTTGGGACAGTACAGCTTAACATCAATCACGCCGAGAGACTGAAAGGGATGGGATAATTTTCTCCTAATGGAGAAAGTTGAGTGGAGAGTTAATAAACAACACGTATGTTCTTTTAATCACTTTATTTAAGGGCGGATGGCCCACAAGCATCTTAAATTTCTTTACCACTTAACATCAGTGATTTAGATTGGGGGTGCATGGTGGTTAGCACTGCAGCCTCATATCACCAGGGACCTGGGTTTGATTCCACCTTCAGATGACTGTCTGTGTGGAGTTTGCACATTCTCCCACAGTCCAAAGATGTGCAGGTCAGGTGGATTGGCTGTGCTAAATTGCCCCCCATAATGTTCAGGGATGCGCAAGCTGGGTGGATTAGCCACGGGATATACAGTAATAAAGTGTTAGGGTAGGGGGGTGTGCCTGTGCGGAACGCTCTTCGGAGAGTCGGTGTGGACTGAAAAGGGATACTGGGATACTGTGACATAAGGGGAGTGAGGGCACATGAGCTAAATTCCTGAAGAAAGTGAATAGTGAAGCAGACTACAGACAGGTAAACATCTGTCAGACAGAGCGTAATGTGGAAAAATGTGATGTTGTACAGTTTGGCTGGAGGAGTGATATGGGCAGCGTATCACTTGAATAGTGAATGAGTGTGAAACTCTGAGCTGTAGAGGGAGTTGTGTGGACGAATCACAAACAGTTCCAGGTGCAGCACAAATTCAACGGGGCTAATGGATGATCTCCTTTTTTGTTCTGGGCGGGGCTGAACATAAAAATAAAGACATTAGGTTTCAGTTATGCAGGGCATTAGCAAGAGCACATCCTGGATGGGCAGCACAATGCTGGCTTCCTAATTTAGGGAGGAACGTAAATGCGTTGGAGGTGGTCAGAGGTGGTTTACTAGGTTGATACCCAGAATGAGTAGGTTGTCTTAGGGTGGTTCAAATAGATGGTGTTTGTTTTGACTGGAATTTAGAAGAGTGAATGGCAATTTGAAGTGTATAAGATCCTGAATGGTCTTAACAAGAGCAGGGTAGATGTGAATTAGAAGGCAGTTTTTCTCTCAGATAGTTGCACAAGTTTGGAAAACGTTGCCTGAGAGGGTATTGAAGGTAAGGTCATTGGAACATAAGATATAAGAGCAGAATTGCTCCACCATTTGATCATGGCCGATACGTTTCTCACCTACATTCTCTATTCTCCTCTGGGTAACCTTTCAAGAACCTATCTTCAAATATTTTCAAGGTAGGGATAGATAGATTTTTGACAGGCGAGGGATTCAAAAGTTCGGGGGGGGGGGGGGGGGGTGGGGGAAGATAGAAATGTTGCATTCCATACACAAACAGATCAGCCATGATCATACTGAATGATGCAGAACTGCTGAATGACTCATTCCTGCTTATAATTCACATGTGTACATGCTAGACATGTACAAAGCCTTGAGGGTTTTTGATAGAGTACCAATAAACAAGGAGAAATCAGTAGGATGGATAGAAAGCAGAGGACATGAGTTTAAAGTAATTAGACAAAGGGCCAGAGGGAAGCTGAGTAAATGTTCTTTTATTTATGTACAAAGTTATTATGATCCAGAATGTACCACCTGCACAGTATATTCTGCACTAATCTTTCAGAGGAAATCGAATAAAATACTTGATGGGGAGAAAATTGCCAGGTTATGGGAAAAGAGCAGGGGATTAATATAGTCCGAGCCCTTCATCGGAATTGGGGAAATAGAATCAGGAGCAGACCATTTGGCCCCTCGACTTTGCACTGCTATTCAATTAGATAATGGGTGACTTGCAACCTCAATGCCAATTTCCTGCACTGTCCCCATGTCTTTTTTTGTTTAGAAGTCTATTGATGACTTTGAAAAGAGCCAGCACAGTCATGACAGCTTGAGTGATCTCCTTCTGTGTTGCCTCTTCTCTTGATCAGATGGATAAGGGAGAGTATTTTTATTCAGTCCTGGAATGGGGACATAATGCTGAGTCACTCTTGGGAATTTCCATTTGATATGGGTAGACCATAATGACACTAGCGAGGGAATTGTACCATTTTGATCCACTGAAGGGACAGCGATATATTTCCACATCTGGAGGCTCATTGAAGATGTTACCTAGTATGGTGACAAAGCATCTGAAAATGAACCTTCCAGCTCAGAGAGCAAACCTACATCCAGAACCTCAACCTGAGCTAAAAATCTTCTCAAAGCTCGTTGATATATTTCCAAGTTGGGTTGGTGAGTGGCTTGAAGGCGAACTTGCAAATGATAGTGTTCCCATGTAGCTGCTGCCCTTGTCCTTCTAGATGGATGTGGACGATGGTTTGGAAGATGCTGACTAAGGAGCTTTGATAAATTTTTGCAGTGCATCTTGTGGATAACACACACTGCTGCTACTGAGTGTAGGTGGTAGAGGCAGTGAATGCCTGTGGATGTGGTGTGAAACTAGTGGGTCACTTTGTTCTGGATGCTGTCCAGTTTCTTTGTTGTTGGAGATGCACTCATCCAGGCCAACACTGTCTGAGAAATCTGCCCTTCATATAAATGTAGTTCAGATTGCTCCTTTAACAAGAACTCCCTCAAATAAAAATATCAAACTTGTCAAAAATGATCTTCCTTTTAATTTTGACAGCTTTGATTTTAAGTTGCTTTTCTGCCACTTCAGAACCTCAGCCTTTGTTACATTAATCTTATATATTTGCAAACTCACAAAAGGTAGGGAACTAGGTAAAAGTGAGGACTGCAGATGCTGGAGATCAGAGTCTAGATTAGAGTGATGCTGGAAAAGCACAGCAGGTCAGGAATTCTCCATCAAACTTGGAATTGGCCATCAAACTTTGTGAGCTTTGTATTCACAAGTTGCAAATTGATAGAATTGGATTTGGGGCCAGTGCAGTGAACAGCTACAAAGGTCACCATCACAGTAACTCAATACAGTCTTGATTTAGTCCAAATTACAAAACGGCTATTCACCTCAAATTGAGATTCAGATGCTCAAATGTGGGAAATACAGGTGTCCCCAAAATTAAGGATAAGACCCAGTGCCATTGTAGATTAAACAATACTTTCTTCTTCTGTATGTGGTCACTATTGTAATCCATCAGTATTTTGCAGTGATCATAAACTATTAATATGCTCAACCAGCCAGAGACTATGTGCCAAGACTATAAGTAGTCATTCTGTTTTGATTGAATTCTGTACAGCTAGATCTGTGTGCATATGAATCAAGGTTAGATTTATTTATTGTCATGTGTATTATAAATACAGTGAAAAGTGTTTTTAGTGTCGCTGCTGTCCAGCACCATCTTGAAGCACCAATAGGCAGAATATAAAGTCAAAAAATTAAGCAGAAAGGTTCATCTTCACACTTCCTTCTTGTTGAGGTTACAACAATCATTGGCTTCGTCGGCACTCTGTGGGTTTCTCCAACACGCTGTGGATCTGGGGCTAACCTCCACTGCCATACACCTTGCACCAGGCCTACCAACACTGCCAACATTGCCATGGCTGACTTGCTGCTGCCTCCACAAGTCCAGTGCCAGGCTCCTATCACCACTACCACCGCCTACATCACCAAAGCCATCTTCCTCCACTGGGCTCCATTGACGCCATCTTGAAGACTGTTTTCCTCACAACCGTTAAGTTACAAACGTAGATTTTATTTCACCGTTGACATTTACCTTTAGATGAGAATCAGTCTGATCATTGTGGCACAGACAATCTCACACAGGGCAGCCCACCCCTTAAATGCATTATCTTGACTGGCATGACACCTCTTGTTAAAGTTCACTTGAGAATGTAACTTTTAAATGTTCTGCAATTTACATATGAAAGAACTGAAACCAACGTGCCCATTCTAAAAGATGAGAGACTTAACAAACAACCCAGGTCTTTTTCAAAATATAACTTCAGTTACATCACACTGTAAACATTTGTTATAAATTTTGTGTCTTATGATCTTATCCACAACCACCTGATGAAGTAGCAGTGCTCCAAAAGCTAGTGCTTCCAAATAAATCTGTTGGACTATAACCTGGTGTTAGGTGTACAAAATTAAAAATCACACAAGTCCAACAAAGACATCCCTGATCATGACATTTCGCCTCACATACCGACCTGATCTGTATTATTTTCACCTAAAATAGCAACAAATTGCCTCTCCATAGGTAAAGAATCTGCAGAGTGGAAAAGCTAAAGTCACTGGACTGTTAATCCAGAACTTCAGGCTGATGCTCAGGCACATGGTTCGAAAAACTTGAATTCAGTAAAATCTGAAATGACAACCTAGCCACAGTGACTTGTTGGGGAAACCACCCCCTGCCCCGAGTTCATGAATGCCCTTTCAGAAGGGAACCATTGTTACTTGGTCTGGCCTACATGTAACCCCAGATCCACTGGGGTTGTCTCTTAACCAGCCTCTAAGCCATTACAAATATTGGCCCATGAACAAATAAGTTTTTTAAAAAATGCAGCAAACAATACATTGAAATGAAAATAACAGTTGCTTAAGCTGAACTTGTTCCTGTTTAAACTAAAAATTGATCATTGTTGCAATCTGGATACACCATTCTTATTTTCAAATCTTGCAACCTCCAAAAAAATTCCAGTATCCCTGAGCTCCTCCAGTCACTTGCTCTTCCTTGATTGTCGTTGTTCTATCATTGATGGCCATACCTTCAGGTGCTTAGGGCCTAAGTTCTGGAATTCTCTCCCTGAACCCCCTCCAGCTCTTTATCTCTGTCTTCACTTTCAAAATGCTCATTAAAATCTATCTATCTTTGTTTAAACTTTTGTTGCAATGAGCTGCTTCGGTGGCCCGGTGCCAAATTTTGTTCCATTATACCTCTGTGAATGGGGCATATTACTAAGTTGAGGTGTTATATCAATGAGACTTGGTGATCAGCCAGTTGCTGTATAAACAATGGACTTGGAAAGTGCTGTAAAATGAACTAGATTTTGGAAACAGATTCTAAATTTTAAAAATCCTGAACTGAAACATTTATTTCAGTTTATTAGTTAACACAGAGCATTTCTTCCAAGTATTTAGTATACACACATTGCCAAAATTAAAGGTTTTTGAAGGGATGGTGTGGTGGCTCAGTGGCTAGCACTGCTGCCTCACAGTGTGTCAGGGACCTGGGTTCAATTCCAGCATGGGGTGAATATGTGGAGTTTGCATATTCTCCCTGTGTTGAGAGTGTGGCACTAGAAAAGCACAGCAGATCTGGCAGCTTCCGATGAGCAGGAGAATCAATGTTTTGGGCATAGCCTGATAAAGGGCCTATGCTTGAAACTTTGATTCTCCTGCTCCTCAGTTGCTGCCTGACCTGCTGTTGCTTTTTAGCACCACTTTTTCAGCACCACATTTTCAGCTCTGACCACCAGCATCTGCAGTCCTCACTTTCTCCTATGTTCTCCCTGTGTCTGTGTGGGTTTCCTCCCTCAGTCCAAAGCTGTGCAGGTTAGGTGGATTGGCCGTGCTAATTTACCCCATATTGTCCAGGGATGTGCAGGTAGGTAGATTAGTCATGGGAAGTTCAGGGTTACAGGGATGAGTTGGATTAAGATGGATGCCTTTTGGAGGGCCGGTGTGAACTCAATGGGCTGAATGGTCCACTTCCACATTGTAGGAATTCTATGATTCTAGATGGACAAGCAAGGTCAAAAATTGCGATTACGTGGTGCCTGTGTCAGAGCCTTAAAAGACATGGGGCTGGAGTTTCCAGATGCTGCAGACCAGAAAGTGGCTTTTACACACTGGTACTTTCCCATTATCTCCAAGGGAATGTCCAAGAAAAGCAAGTGCCCTTCCTGGTTTGCTGACAGGGTCCTGGGAAGCTGTTGGTGAATGAGCAGGGGAAAGGGGGGCAGTACTATATTGTGACCATGACCAAAGGAGGTAACACCATCAAGCCCAGTGAGCTTGGACTGAGACGGCTGCCTGAGGTAGTACAGTGTCCTGGGTAATATGTGCAGGGCAGGAAGAAAGTTAATGATCCACAATGCTTCACAGGTGTAAGTACTAGCATCGTCTCTTTGCTAGCACACACTGACTATTACCAAGGCTCATGGACCACATCTCTTACTATTGCATATATTGCATCCACCAAATGGCTCTCACCAATTTCAGCTTTTCAAACTACTAACCCTTCCTTCCTTGACCACCTGCATTGATGTGATAGTTAAGAAGGCACAACAATGCCTCTTCTTCCTCAGGTGGCTGAGAAAATTCGGCATGTCCAGAAGGACCCTCACCAACCTTTACAGATGCACAATGGAAAGTATTCTATCTGGGCACATAACAGCCTGGTAAGGAGAAATAAAATAGTTGCTACCTGCAGTAGTGATGGGGTAGCAGCTGAAATTTTAAAAAGCCAACTTATCAAAGCGAGACCTGATAGTACAAGGTTCTGAGACTTCTGCCCTGTCATGTTTCTGGGTGTAGTTTATATTCACCTTGCTTTGGGTCTGAAGATAGGTATGGATAACAGATTTCCTTCTCTACATGTCATCAGCAAATCAGGCATGTCTTTACCACAAACAGCAATGGATTCCGGGTGATCATGAAACTAGATTCTATTTTAAATATTAAAGGTTTATCAATTAAACCCAACTTTCATTTGCGATGCTGGGATTTGAAACCATGCACCCTGAGCATCAGCTTGGGTCTCAGGATTACTAGTTAGCCCGAAACGTCGATTTTCCTGCTCCTCAGATGCTGCCTGACCTGCTGTGCATTTCCAGCGACACACTTTCAACTCTGATCTCCAGCATCTGCAGTCCTCACTGTCTCCTCTTAGGATTACTAATCCAGTGACAATCCCACTACACCATTGCCTCCTCTGACCATGCAGGTAAAAAGCTGTGCCCTGAGTTGTTGTGGTAGTGAGGCCAGGGTGGGGTAATTGGATGCGGATCTTCATTGCTATTGATAAAGAGGTATCAAAGATTTAGCCAAGGCCCAATAGAATAATACACTGGAATTAGATTCATCAAGAGGGCAACAATGCTTAAGGGTGACGCTCTTGGGTTTTGAAGGCCCGTGATTTATTATGGCATAAAATGAGGCTGTTCCAAGGAGATCGCAGTTGACACAGCTAGATATGAAACACACACCAACTATGATGTCTCAGTAACATTCATATTCAGACTGCTCTTGCTTTGGCTGGATAATACCAGCCATCCACATTGGAAAAATAATTCATTCTGTGAGGTGCATTGAGGTATTTTGCAATGATGTAAGAGAATGAATGAATTCATCGACTTTATTTTTCTTTAAGGACAATGGAAAGAGAGATAATGGAAGCCTTGGAGCTAATACAGAGAAACAGGGAAGAAACAGCTTTTGAATATTAAAGCTATCGTGAAGAAGTAACAAAATGGGCTGACACAGACCTAATACAAGCCAGCTAGTGAGATGCATTTAGTGCCCATTCCTAATTGCCTATGAGGTGGTTGCGGTGAGTACTTTCTTGGACCACTGCAGTCCAAGTGGTGTGCATATTCCCATTGAGCTGTTTCAAATGTAGTTCCAGGTTTAGGAAGTGGGTTTTGAAACTATGACCCAGTGGCAGTGAAGGAGCAATGTCAGAAGTCACATGACACCATGCTATAGTCCAGCAGGTTTATTTGAAACCACAAGGTTTCAGAGCACTGCTCCTTCGACAAGCAAGGGAAGTGCACAAGCACAGAATTTGTACACAGAGAGATAATGGAAAGTAATGGCATATAAACACTGTGCCTGTGCCTTCGTCTCCACTTCACCTGATGAAGGAGCAGCGTTCTGAAAGCTTGTGATTTCAAATAAACCTGTTGGACTAAACCTACTGTCATGAGATTTCTGACTTAGTCCACCCCAGTCCAAGACTAGCACCTCCATATCTGTGAAGTAAGTGATTGGAATGAGGTCAGCCAGGTGGACCTCATAGAGTATGAGTTCCCTGATTGGGAACCTGGTTAACCTGGTCCGATCAGGGTGCCCTAGCTGACCGATATAAACAGGAGTCTCAGGGGATTCTGCTCACTGTGGAGCTAACTCTGTGATAGCTAGGCCAGTGTCATGTACTGTGCACATGTATATGAAGAGTCACTTGCTGACAGGATACTGGCCTTTGTGGAATTATTTCAGAATGGTCATATATTTCTAAGTCTGGATAGTGAGGGGCTTGAAAGCAAACTTGCAGGTTGTGGTATTCCCATGCATTTGCTTCCCATGTCCTTCTGAATAAAAGAGGTGATGCGTTTGGAAGCTACTGCTTTAGGATCCTTGATAAATGTCTACAGTGCATCATGTAGATGATATACACTGCTGGTAGAGAGAGCCAGTGCTTGAGGATGTGGTGCCAAGCAAACTCTATTCTGGATGGTGCTGTTGGAGCTTCACTCATCCAGGCAAGTGAGGAGTATTCAATCATTCTCCTGACTTGTGCCTTGTAGATGGTCGAGAGTCACTGCAGAGTCAGGCATCAATCCTTATGGGAGATCCAGCTCAGACCTGCGCTGGTAACCACGGCATTTACATAACTGAGCTCTCTGCTCTGTAACACTGTGGGTTCATTAGAAATCTCAGGTGAGGTTAATTCCCGTGGTGCAGCACAAGAAGAAATTCCAAGTGTCGATGTTTAGCAGAATCTACCAAGCTGGTTACTGTCAAAAGCATGGAAAGAGACCTTTTGGTCCAAATCGTCCATGCCAAATATCTTAAATAAATCTAGTTCCCTTTGCCAGCAATTTGGCCCATATCCCTCCAAGCCATTCCTATTCATATACCCATCCAGATGCCTTTTAAACATTGTAACTGTACCAGCCTCCACCACTTCCTCTGGCAGCTCATTCCATACACACACCACCCTCTGCATGAACAAGTTGCCCCTTAGGTTCCTTTTAAATCTTTCCTTTTTAAACTTAAACCTATGCCCTCTCGTTTTGGACTCCCCTACTCTGGGCAAAAAGCCCTTGACTATTCATCCTGTCCATGTCCCTCGTGATTTTATAAACCTCTCTAAGGTCACCCCTCAGACTCAGATGCTCCATGGCAATAAACATGACCACTGGAAGTATAACTGTATGTCACAGCATTTCTTGCTGATGTTGGGTGCAATCACCCTCAACCATGCACACTCTCTGGATTTATTGCACATCAAAATAGCTCACACTTCGTTAAGATTTTCACACAGTTTTAACCTAAGGATCCATCGCAGAGCGTGGTGTAAGGTGGATGTGCAGAAAATGTGTTCACTAAGATTTCCCGTGAAAGCAGTATTATTTGGGAGCAGCCCAGTGGTGGCCCAGGGCTTAGCAATGATAGTGACATGATTAATATTTGGCTAGCTTATCCTTTAGTGAATTCAAATGCCACCATCTGCTATGAAAAGTCAGAAACAAAAACAGAAATCACTGACAAACAAAAAAATCAGAACTAGAAGTCACTGAACCCAAAATGTTAACTTTCTCTGCACAGATGCTGCCAGACCTGCTGAGTTGTTTCAGTAATGGCTGCTTTTATTTCTGATTTCTTGCATCCACAGTTCTTTGTTTTGTTTCGTTTCATGTTCTGGAGAGGTGGGTTCGAATCTAACCATAGCGGATGATGGGATGTAAATTCAATAAAGAACAAGCAAGCAAAATATTAACCAGAACAGGAATTACTGGAGAAACTCAGAACTAGAAGGGTCACTGGACCCAAAACGTTACCTTTGCTTTCTGTCCAAAGATGCTGCCAGACCTGCTGAGTTTTTCCCTGGATCATTAACCTGGGGTTCTGGATTACTAGTTCAGTGACATGTGCACCTCTCAATCTTAGAGACCATTCACTCATCTTAAAAACATTACTGTGTCTGTTGCCTTTGTGGCAGGAGGAAATAGTGGCCAAAATTCATAGAAGCCCTACAGTGTGGAAACAGGCAGGCCCTTTGGCAAACCAGTCCATACCGACCTACCAAAGAGTAACCCACCCAGACCCATTCTCCTATCCTGTTATCCTATGTTCACCCCTGACTAATGCGCCTAACCGACACAGCCCTGAACACTATGGGCAATTTTAGCACAGCCAATTCACCTAACCGACACATCTTTGGATTGTGGAGGAACCCAGAGGGAACCTGCGCAAACACAGAGAGAACATGCAAACTCTACACAGACAGTCGTCCAAGGCTGGAATTGAACCTGGGGTCCTCGGTGCTGCAAGGCAGCGCTGCTAACCACCAAGCCACCATGCCGCCCCACTCATGTTTGTGAGAATGCAAGTTCAGTTGCACTTTCCAACCACTCTGATAAATTCTGAACCTTTCAGTCCTATCCGTCAACTGATCTAACCAGTTCTGGCAGCGTTTAAACTGCCTTTTAACAAATCGGATAGCTTGATATCGATCATTTCCAATCCAGTGAGCAAGTCTTGATTTTTTTTTTCTTTGTAAATGTGAACAAACTGAGATACGCTTTACTGGCTGTTTAAAGCGCTCATTGAAGGAATGTGTTGGAAAGTTAGATGGTATTGATCCATGAATTAGAAGAGGGCTTTCTGATTGGTCCTAAAGATTTTTTATGTTTGCAAAATTTCTTACCATTCTGGATTCATATAGAAATATGTTTAGGCTAACTGACCTACTCTGGACTCATTAAGCACTACTAATTATTCATGATTCTTGTTGTCTCATGCATTTCTTGCTAACTTATGTATCGAGCCCCTCATGGGGGCTGGGCGGTTTACACAGCGCCAGGGACCAATTCAATTCCGTCCTCGGGTGACTGTCTATGTGGAGTCTGCATGTTCTCCCTGTGTTTGTGTGCTGTGATGAGGCTGCTCCTTTAACAAGGTTATGCAGTTCTTGTTTTTTTTTTCCCAGAGAGGTCATAAAAAACACAGATCACAAAAAGACTGGGGTGTAGGGTTTTCAGACAAATTTGATAATAGCTAACAGATACTGCCTCAGGCAGAAGGCAAGTATTTTTAAGAAAAACACATGTACAATTCAAGGGGAGTGGCCGGTTCTCCCAGCTCAGCTTTACTCTGGTTTGGTTTGGGTTTTAGCAGTAGTGCTCTGAAGCTGCTGGACCCAAAGAAGCAGGTCTAGGCTGGTCTTCTCTCTCTGACACCTTTCCTGTAAGACCCTATGTTTGATTTTACTTTCTGTGCCAAAAGGAGTTGATTGGGATTGTTGCAAGTATTGGGAACAGCATTGTTAAGTTGAGTTGATCTGTTGGGTTTCCACTCAGTAAGCTTGTACATAAATCCTGTTTTGTTTGAAACTAAGTGGTTTGGCCAGATGATTCTCTCCTGGACTATCCATTGTACACCGGCCTAAGACAACAAGCAAAGTTAGGGTCTGGACTCACTTCTTGAAATGTTCTGAGGGGGTCTGGCTTGATACATAACAGTGGGTTTCCTCCATGTGTCCTCCCACAGTCCAAAGAGGTCTGTTGGATTGGCCATGTTAAATTGCCCACACTGTACAGAGTTGTGCAGGCTTGGTGGGTTAGCCATGAGAAAGGGGGTTACAGGGATAGAGCAGGATGGTTGGTGTGGGCTCAATGGACCAAATGGCCTTATTCCCCACTATAAGGAGTCTACCATCTTAAAACCGTAACTATGCTATTCGTCTGAACTATTCGCTGTCAAGTGTTCCCCTGAGAACTTTCACCTGAATTTGAGTGGATTTAGCAGAGACCAGTAGGCAGGGTAGAAAAAAATGTGCTTCATGTGGAAGGATTGTTTGGGGCCTTGGATAATGCTGGAGGAAGGAGGTAAATGGGCAAGAGTGATACCTTCCTACTTCTGCATGGCAAAATGCATTGGAGTGGGGACTGAAAAATGGAGCAGGATATCAAGGAGCAATGCTCTCTTTCAAATGCTGAAAGGGGAGGTGGGGAAGTATTTGGTGGTGGCATGATGGTGGAGGTGGCAGAAATGGCATAGGATAAGTGTGAAAGTTTGTAGGTTGAAAAGTGAGGATAAGGGGAAAAGACTATTGTAACTCTTGGAAAGAATGGCAGAAAAAGTGTGTGAAATGGAGTGGACACCATTGGGTAGTGTTGGACTAACGATATTGGTGGGAATTTATGCACTATCCCGAGTATTCTTCCACCTCTTCTGGGACAATAAGGACAGGGAACGTTATCACCTTTTATGCCCCCCTCCAAACCATATTCCATCTGGACTTTCAACGCCATCACCACTTCTTCATGAAACAAAAACAGAAAGAACTGTGAATGCTGCAAGTCAGAAACAAAAACAGAAATTGCTGGAAAAACTCAGATGTTAGCTGCTTTGCTGAGGCAGCGACAAGCGTAGACGAAGTCAATGCATGGAAGGTTGGCTTGTGTGATGGACTGGGCTGAAATTTTCTCTCATTTCACACAGTCCTGGACAGAGCAGTTTCTGTACCAAGCCATGACGCATCCAGGTAGACTGCTTTCTATGGTGCCAATTGGGGTGTCACCTGGTAAATGGATTTCAATGCAGAGCAAGAGGAGGTAATGAATTTTGGTAGAAGAGATACATAGAGATAATACAGGCTCAATGGTGCAACTCTGAGGGTAGTACAAGAGCAGAGCCTCAGGGTTCACATGCATGATTCACTGAAGGTGGCCAGGTATGTTAAAACAGTTGTCAGGAAGGATCAGAGGATCCTGGGGTTTATAAATAGAGGCATAAAGTTTAAAAACAAGGAAGTAATGCTACACCTCTACCACTCATCAATCAGACCATGGTTGGAGTATTGTGTTCAGTCCTGGACACCTTATTTAAGGAAGGGTGTTAAAGCTCTGGAGAGAGCAATGGAGATTTATGAGAATGATATCAAGAAAGAGGGATTTTCAATACAGGGAAAGATTAGAGAAATTGGGATTATTCTCCTTGAACAGAAAAGATTATGGGTGGTTTTATTCAAAATTATGAACAGTTTTGATAGAATAAAGAAGGAGTTTCCACGATTTTCACAGTCTGTCCATACCTGATAGAAGCCTAGTGAAACTTCTCTGGACTGCCTCCAACGCTGGGGTCTCCCCGACTTACAGATTCACTGAAATGTACACGACCAGGCAAACCATAGCTAAGACCTTGCCAGCCCAGCTGCAGGTCATATTTTGTTTCTTTACAACATAATAATTACCTTTACACTTTGTCGCATTGGATCTTTCTACTTTAATCTCTCCCAACCTATGCATCATCCCAAATCTTCCTCCAACCCCGACCATTCTAAAGTATAAAAAGCATCATAAATTTACAATCTCTTCATTTCAAAGAAATGTCAAGTTTGACTTGGCTAGGCCATTGGTTAGGCCACTGTTGGAATATTGCGTGCAATTCTGGTCTCCTTCCTATTGGAAAAATGTTCTGAAACATAGAGTCATAGAGAGGTACAGCATGGAAACAGACCCTTTGGTCCAACCCATCCATGCCAACAAGATATCCCAACCCAATCTAGTCCCACCTGCCAGCACCCGGCCCATATCCCTCCAAACTCTTCCTATTCATATACCCATCCAGATTCCTGTTAAATGTTGCAATTGTACCAGCCTCCACCACTTCCTCTGGCAGCTCATTTCATACACGCACCACCCTCTGCGTGAAAATGTTGCCCCTTAGGTCTCTTTTATATCTTTTCCCTCTCACCCTAAACCTATGCCCTCTAGTTCTGGACTCCCCAACCCCAGGGAAAAGACTTTGTCTATTTACCCTATCCATGCCCCTCATAATTTTGTAAACATCTGTAAGGTCACCCCTCAGCCTCTGACGCTCCACGGAAAAGAGCCCCAACCTGTTCAGCCTCTCCCTATAGCTCAAATCCTCCAACCCTGGTAACATCCTTGTAAATCTTTTCTGAACCCTTTCAAGTTTCACAACATCTTTCCGATAGGGAGGAGACCAGAATTGCACGCAATATTCCAATAGTGGCCGAACCAATGTCCTGTACAGCTGCAACGTGACCTCCCAACTCCTGTACTCAATACTCGGACCAATAAAGGAAAGCATACCAAACGCCTTCTTCACTAGTTCAGGCAGCATCCAAGGACCAGCGAAATCGACGTTTTGGGCAAAAGCCCTTCATCAGAAATAAAGGCAGAGAGCCTGAAGCATGGAGAGATAAGCTAGAGGAGGATGGGGGTGGGGAGAAAGTAGCACAGAGTACAATAGGTGAGTGGGGGAGAGGATGAAGGTGATAGGTCAGGGAGGAGAGGGTGGAGCGGATAGGTGGAAAAGGAGATAGGCAGGTAGGACAAGTCGGGACAAGTCATGGGGACAGTGCTGAGCTGGAAGTTTGGAACTAGGGTGAGGTGGGGGAAGGGGAAATGAGGAAACTGTTGAAGTCCACATTGATGCCCTGGGGTTGAAGTGTTCCGAGGTGGAAGATGAGGTGTTCTTCCTCCAGGCGTCTGGTGGTAAGGGAGCCGCGCTGAAGGAGGCCCAGGACCTCCATGTCCTCGGCAGAGTGGGAGGGGGAGTTGAAATGTTGGGCCACAGGGCGGTGTGGTTGTTTGGTGCGGGTGTCCCCTTTCCACCTTCCGCAAAGACCGTTCCCTCTGTGACTACCTGGTCAGGTCAACGCCCCCCTACAACCCACCCTCCCATCCTGGCACCTTCCCCTGCCACCGCAGGAACTGTAAAACCTGCGCCCACACCTCCTCCCTCACCTCTATCCAAGGCCCTAAAGGAGCCTTCCACATCCATCAAAGTTTCACCTGCACATCCACTAATATCATTTATTGTATCCGTTGCTCCCGATGTGGTCTCCTCTACATTGGGGAGACTGGGCGCCTCCTAGCAGAGTGCTTTAGGGAACATCTCCAGGACACTCGCACCAATCAACCACACCGCCCCGTGGCCCAACATTTCAACTCTCCCTCCCACTCTGCCGAGGACATGGAGGCCCTGGGCCTCTGTCACCGCCACTCCCTCACCACCAGACGCTTGGAGGAAGAACACCTCATCTTCCGCCTTGGAACACTTCAACCCCAGGGCATCAATATGGACTTCAACAGTTTCCTCATTACCCCTACCCCCACCTCAGCCTAGTTCCAAACTTCCAGCTCAACACTGTCTCCTTGACTTGTCCGGACTTGTCCTAACTGCCTATCTCCTTTTCCACCTATCCACTCCACCCTCTCCTCCCTGACCTATCACCTTCATCTCCTCCCCCACTCACCTATTGTACTCTATGCTACTCTCTCCCCACCCCCACCCTCCTCTAGCTTATCTCTCCACGCTTCAGGCTCACTGCCTTTATTCCTGATGAAGGGCTTTTGCCAGAAACATCGATTTCGCTGTTCCTCGGATGCTGCCTGAACTGCTGTGCTCTTCCAGCACCACTAATCCAGAATCTGGTTTCCAGCATCTGCAGTCATTGTTTTTACCTCGTTTTTGCCTTCTTCGCTATCCTATCTACCTGCAACTCCACTTTCAAGGAGCTGAGAACCTGTGTTCCAAGGTCTCTTTGTTCAGCAACACTCTCTAGGACCTTACCATTAAATGTATAAGTCCTGCTAAGATTTGCTTCCCAAAATGCAGCACCTCGCCTTTATCTGAATTAAACTCCATCTGCCACCTCTCAGCCCATTGGTCCATCTGGTCCAGATCCTGTTGTAATCTGAGGTAATCCTCTTCGCTGTCCACTACACCTCCAATTTTGGTGTCATCTGCAAATTTACTAACTGTACATCTTATGCTCGCATCCAAATTATTTGTGTAAATGACAAAAAGCAGAGGACCCAGCACCGATCCTTGTGGCACTCCACTGGTCACAGGCCTCCAGTCTAAAATACAACCCTCCACCACCACCCTCTGTCTTCTACCTTTGAGTCAGTTCTTATCCAAATAGCTAGTTCTCCCTGTCTTCCATGAGATCTAACCTTGCTAATCAGTCTCCCATGGGGAACCTTGTCGAATGCCTTACTGAAGTCCATATTGATCACATCTACTGCTCTGCCCTCATCAATCCTCTTTATTACTTCTTCAAAACACTCAATCAAGTTTGTGAGACATGATTTCCCACGCACAAAGCTATGTTGACTATCCCTAATCAGTCCTTGCCTTTCCAAATACATCTCTCCCTAGTTACCCTTTTGTCCTTGATATATTTGTAAAAACCCTTTGGATTCTCCTTAATTCTATTTGCCAAAGCTATCTCAGGACCTCTTTTTTGCCCTCCTGATTTCCCTCTTAAGTACACTCCAACTTCCTTTATACTCTTCTGAGGATTCACTCGATCTATCTTGTCTATACCTGACAAATTCTTCCTTCTTTTTCTTAACCAAACCCTCAATTTCTTTAGTCATCCAGCATTCCCTGTAGTTACCGGCCTTCCCTTTCACCCTGACAGGATTATACTTTCTTTGGATTCTTTTAACCTCATTTCTGAAGGCTTCCCATTTTCCAGCCGTCTTTTTACCTGTGAACATCTGCCTCCAATCAGCTTTCGAAAGTTCCTTCCTGATACCGTCAAAATTGGCCTTTCTCCAATTAAGAACTTCGACTTTTAGATCTGGTCTATCCTTTTCTATCACTATTTTAAAACGAATAGAATTATGGTTGCTGGCCCCAAAGTGCTCCCCCACTGACACCAATCTTCTTCCTAACCTCTCTGCCCCCACCCCCTCTCCAGCCTATTACCCTCCCCCTCACCTCCTTCCACCTATCGTATTCCCAGCGCCCCTCCCCCAAATTCCCTCCCCCCTACCTTTTATCTCCGCCTGCTTGGCACACCAGCCCCATTCCTGAAGAGGGGCTTATGCCCGAAACGTCGATTCTCCTGCTCCTCGGATGCTGTCTGGCCTGCTGTGTTTTTCCAGCATCACATTTTTCAACCTCAGTCACCTGCCCTGCCTATTTCCCAAGAGTAGGTCAAGGTTTGCACCTTCTCTAGTAGGTACATCCACACACTGAATCAGAAAATTGTCTTGTACGCACTTAAGAAATTCCTCTCCATCTAAACCTTTAACACTATGGCAGTCCCAGTCGATGTTTGGAAAATTAAAATCCCCTACCATAACCACCCTATTATTCCTACAGATAGTTGAGATCTCCTTCCAAGTTTGTTTCTCAATTTCCCTCTGACTATTGGGGGGGGTGTATAATACAATCCCAATAAGATGATCATCTCTCTCTTATTTCTCAGTTCCACCCAAATAACTTTCCTGGATGTATTTGTGGGAATATCCTCCCTCAACACAGCTGTAATTCTATCCCTTATCAAAAATGCCAACCCCCCTCTCCCTCTCCGTCTCTTGCCTCCCTTTCTATCCTTCCTGTAGCATTTGTATCCTGGAACATTAAGCTGCCAGTCCTGCCCATCCCTGAGCCATGTTTCTGTAATTGCTATGATATCCCAATCCCATGTTCCTAACCAGGCCCTGAGTTCATCTGCCTTCCCTGTTAGGCCCCTTGCATTGAAATAAATGCAGTTTAATTTATTAGTCCTACCTTGTCCCTGCCTGCCCTGACTGTATGAAAGGGTTCAGAAAAGATTTACAAGGATATTGCCAGGGTTGGAGGATTTGACCTATAGAGAGAGGTTGAATAGGCTAGGGTTGTTTTCCCTGGAGCATCAGAGTCTCAGGGTTGACCTTATAGAGGTTTATAAAATCATGAGGGGCATGGATAGGATAAATAGACAATGTCTTTTCCTTGGGATGGGGGAGTCCAGAACTAGAGGGAATAGGTTTAGGGTGAGAGGGGAAAAATATAAAAGAGACCTAAGGGGCAACATTTTCACGCAGAGGGTGGTGCATGTATAGAATGAGTTGCCTGAGGAAGTGGTGGAGGCTAGTACAATTGCAATATTTAAAAGGCATTTGGATGGGTATATGAATAGGAAGGGTTTGGAGGGATATGAGCCGGGTGCTGGCAGGTGGGACTAGATTGTGTTGGGATATCTGGTCGGATAATTTGGACCGAAGGGTCTGTTTCCCTGCTGTACATCTCGATGACTCCATGACTTGAAATGTTAGTCCTGTTTCTCTCTCCACAGATACTGCTAGATCTGAGTGCCATCTGCTTGTATTACTGGATCGGTGCTGGGTCCACTGCTTTTCGTCATTTCGATAAATGATTTAGATGTGAGCATCGGAGGTATAGTTAGTAAGTTTGCAGATGACACCAAAACTGGAGGCGAAGTGAACAGCAAAGAAGGTTACCTCACAGTACACGAGATCTTGATAAGATGGGCCAATGCGCTGACGAGTGGCAGATGGAGTTTAATTTAGGTAAAAGCGAGGTGCTGCATTCTGGGAAAACAAATCATAACAGGACATACACACTTAATGGTAAGGTCCTAGGGAGTGTTGCTGAACAAAGAGACCGTAGAGTGCAGGTTCATAGTTCCTTGAAAGTAGATTCGCAGATAGGTAGGATAGTAAAGAAGGTGTTTGGTATTCTTTCCTTCATTGGTCAGAGTACTGAGTACAGGAGTTGCGAGGTCATGTTGCGGCTGTACAGGACACTGGTTAGGCCACTTTTATAGTATTGTGTGCAATTCTTGTCTCCTTCCTATTAGAAGGATATTGCCAGATTTGGAGGATTTGAACTATAGGGAGAGGCTGAATAGAATGGGGCTGTTTTCCCTGGAGCGTCGGAGGCTGAGGGGTGACCTTATAGTGGTTTATGAAATCATGAGGGGCATGGATAGGACAAATAGACAGTCTTTTCCCTGGGGTGGGAGAGTCCAGAACTAGAGGGCATAGGTTTAGGGTGAGAGCAGAAAGATATAAAAGGGACCCAATGGGCAACGTTTTCATACAGAGGGTGATTGTGTATGGAATGAGATGTCACAGGAAGTGGTGGAGGCTGGCACAATTACAGCATTTAAAATGCATCTGGATGGCGATATGAATAGGAAGGGTTTGGAGGGATATGAACAAAGTGCTGGCAAATGGGACTAGATTACATTAGGATATTTGGTCAGCATGGAGAAGTTGGACTGAAGGGTCTGTTTCCATGTTGTATATCTCACTGACTCTGTGACCCTATAACCATATGACACTATGACTACTGCAAATGATTTGACTAACTGAGGAATGAAGAAAATTATACTTGTAGTTTTTAATCAGACAGGAATGAGATAAATGCAGATTACAGGTGTAGTTAGCCTCTCTAATGGCTCATTATCAAGAAGAGGTTTTTGTACTACTGAAATCTGGTTGAATGAATAATGCATCAGTATTAACTATTCCTGGGTAACACAGACAGTACACATGACTCAGGAGATGTTTACACCCCATGGTAATGAGCACCAATGCAAAATAATGCTGCCTGTGATTTATGAATCGAGTCCGATAAACCCGTCCTGCCTCCAAGTCGGAGATCTGCCTTGATTGACATCCTGGAGTCCTATTGGATTAAGATGATATATGATAGACTCTTGACAGTGTCCTTGCTTCAAGTGTTTAGATGCACCTTGAAGCAGAAATATACACAGAGTTCACCCTGGATGACTGCAACATGGTGTTTGAATGAAAAGAACTTCAAATGCAGACTTTGATCTGAGGAACTACATTTAAATATTAATAAAATCTATCCAGCTCTTTGCTGACTTACTTCCGCATTACAATAAACTTGCACCTTGGAATTAAATGTGATGTTTTTTCATTAAAACAAACTGCATTGTTATGGGCTTCAACTTAATCAAAACGGATGAAGTGGGCAACATGAACATTTTTTGAGCACGTATGTTGAAAGAAAATAGTCTTTATTCTTGTCAAATTCTATTTCTCATATTATCAATAGTTCAGAGGGGTATCAGAGAACTGATACTGAGAACTAACTTAAGTTTAGCTGGGCCAAATAATGAGCAGTGGGAGAAATCTGAATTTTAACCCCGATTCCAGGAGCCACTCCATTCCAGAATCTGTCTGTCCATACCAAGTTGAGTAATGGAATGAAAGTGCACCATTCCTGTCAGAAAGTATCACTTCATTTTGGGCTTAGAAGACAAAGTTTTCTTGCAGGAGGCATCTTGTTAACATCCCTACTTTTGAACCTGCACCAGAACTGGCTAATTCATTCGATGTTTTTAGATCTTAAACAGAAAGGGATACCGTTGAGAAAAATATGTGAATTTCTTTATGGAATTAAGTATCGCCGTATTTTTCCAGCAGCTTAAAGAGATCACGGTTCATGAGTCCATGAATGTAAAATGATGGTGACGATTAATTTATGAAAATGTCTTTACATGTATAAAGGCTTTTTATACAATTGTAAAACACTGACTTCAACTATTGACCTAACAATGCACATCCACTGAACTTATGCAATGGGCTGGCAGTGCACAAGTATATTACATTACATGGTTCGATAAAATTTCCCATTTTGGATAGTATTGTTCATCATGAATTGTCTCAACATTCTCCAGGATGTCAACAGTCAATACACAGATCACACTGTTCGCATGTCTGTAACACAAGATCACAGACTCCAAACAAAACAAAAAAAAATCAAGGCTAGGTCTCTCCAATGCAGTTCATAATAAGTGCCACACTGTCGGGGGTACCATTTTTGTGCTGAGCCTTTAAACCCAAGACACCAACTTTACCCTGAGGTGCAACCATTTGAAGATCCCCAAGGAACTATTTTGAAATAGAATAGGGGAACTCTGCTCATTGCTGTGAATAATATTTATCCCTCTATCTTCCTACCCTGAAGACATCAGTGAGATTCTTTCAATCAACAACACTTTCATGGTCATCATTAGACTCTTACATTTTTTTTAATCCCGCCAGCTGCCCTGGTAGGATTCGAACCAGATCCAAGAACATTAACTGAGTCTCTGGATTAACAGGAGAAAGTGAGGACTGCAGATGCTGGAGATCAGAGTTGAAAAGTGTGGTGCTGGAAAAGCACAGCCAGGTCAGGCAGCATCCAAGGAGTAGGAGAGTCGATGTTTCAAATCGTGTTATGGATTGTGAAATTAACTTATGATGTGAAATGTCGATTCTCCTGCTCTCTGGATTAATAATCTAGCTAAATTATCTCTGGGCCATCGCCTTCATTTGAGAACCATGTTCTGGGAACATCGCTTTGAATCCCATCATGGATTGTGAAATTTACTTTATGATGGTGAAATTTAAATCCAATAAAAATCTGAATTAAAAGAAGTTGGTGACCATATAACCATGGTTCATTGTTGTTTAAAAAAACCCATTTGGTTCTCTCATGTCCTTTATGGGGATGAAATCTGCCATCCTTTCTAGGTCTGGCCTACATGTGACTCCAGATCCATAGCAATATAGTTGACTCTCAACAGCCCTCTGGGCAATTCGGGATGGGCAATAAATGCTGGCACAGCCAGTGATGCTTGCATTCAAGAAAGCAATGCAAAACAAGAAGCACTTTAGGAAGCTGTTCATCAAATACCAGGGGGACACTCAAAGCTTTTAGAGAAGGGCAAGCCCAAACAGCTGGAACATGGATTATTCTCTATTAGTGGCCATTACTTAACACAAGAAAATCTGTTTCTAATCCCATCGGTAACACTGCAACTGGAAAAAAAATTAATCAGCTCTGAGCCTATGACTCATCAAACACTAGTTGTTTCCTTTCTTAATGATTTCAAACCAAATGCAATTGGACAAGTGAAAGTAACATAAATGAAACCAATAATTTAAAGCACTTCATTTGTTTCCCTTCTCTTTGACATCCATTAACAGTAGCGATGCTTTTTTGTATATCTTATCCCCCTGTAACCATAGAACCCCTACAGTGGGGAAGCAGGCTATTTGGCATATCGAGTCCACACTGACCCTCCGAAGAACATCTACCCAGGCAAAAGTGAGGACTGCAGATTCTGGGGTTTAGAGTCGAGAGTGTGGTGCTGGAAAAGCATAGCAGGTCAGGCAGCATCTGAAGAGCAGGAGAGTCGACGTTTCAGGCAAAAGCCCTTCATCAGGAATGAGGCTGTGAGCCAAGGGGTTGATGAGATAAATGGGAGGGGGATGGGGCTGGGGGGGGGGGAAGGCAGCTGAGAGTGCAATAGGCAGATGGAGGTGGGATAAAGGTGATAGGTCAGAGAGGAGGGTGGAATGGATAGGTGCAAAGGAAGATGGACAGGTGGGACAGGTCATGAGCGCGGTGCTGAGTTGGAAGGTTGAATCTGGGATAAAGTGGGGGGGGGGGGGGGGGGGGGGGGGAGGGGAGGGGAGATGAGAAAACTGGTGAAGTCCACATTGATGCTGTGGGGTTGAAGGGTCCCAAGGCATAAGATGAGGCATTCTTCCTCCATGCGTTGGGTGGTTAGGGAGTGACGAAGGAGGAGGCCCGGGACCTGCATGTCCTTGGTGGAGTGGAAGGGGGAGTTGAATTGTTTGGCCATGCAGCAGTGGGGCCGGTTGATGTGGGTGTCCCAGAACTGTTCTTTGAAGCACTCTGCGAGTAGGCATCCTGTCTCCCCAATGTAGAGGCGACCACAGTGCGGAAGTGCAGGTGAAACTTTGATGGATGTGGAAGGCTCCTCTGGCGCCTTGGACAGAGGTGAGGGGGGGAGGTGTGAGTGCAGGTTTTGCAATTCATGCGGTGGCAGGGGAAGGTGCCGGGAGAGGAGGGTGGGTTGTTGGAACAGTGTGGACCTGACGAGGGAATCACGGAGGGAATGGTCTTTACAGAAAGTGGATCGGGGTGGGAGGAAAATATTACCTTCCAACCCACCAACTTCCGTATACATAACATCATCCTCTGCCAATTCCGGCATCCACCCAGACCTACCTTTCTACCCCATCCTCGTAACCCTGCATGTTGCATGGCCAATCTCCCTGACCTGCACATCTTTGGACTGTGGGCAGTAACTGGAGTACCCGAAGGAAACCCACACAGACATAGGGAAAATGTGTAACTCTGACCCTGTAAGGCACCAGTGCTAACCACTGAGCCACCGTGCTGCCCCAAGTGGATTTTTGTTTAACTTAATTCACGGGATGATGGTGTCGCTGGCTCGACTAGCTTTTCTTGCTCATATCTAATTGCCCAGAGAGCAGTTCAGCATCAACCACATTGACATGGGTCTAGAGTCTCATGTAGACCAGACCAAGTAAGGCTGGCAGTTTCCTTCCCCAAAGGACATCAGTGAACTAGATGGGATTTTTCTGACAATCAACCAACAGATTCATGGTCATCATTAGACTCCTAATTCCAGATTTGTATTGAAATAATAAAATCCCATGGTAGGACTTGAACCCCGGTCCCTGTAACATTATCTGGGTCTCGGGATTAACAGTCAGTGCCAATACCACTGGGCCATTCCCTCCTTTGTAAAATGTTAATGTCCAAAGCAGCAAATATTAATCACCATTAGACATTGCTTTTTTATTTAAAACAATGCAGAAACAGGCCATTTGATTCATCGCATCCCACCCCTTCACCATATCCTACATTTTTACCATGGCTTAGCCATACACCCTTAGTTCATTCCTAATGGCCAATCCACCTAAACTACACATCCCTGGACTTTATGAGATAATTTAGCATGGCCAATCCACCTAACCTGCACATCTTTGGACTGTGGGAGGAAACTGGAGCACCTGAAAGAAACCTCCACAGATACGGGGAGAATGTGCAAGCTCCACACAGTCAGTCACCCGAGGGTGGGATCAAACTCGGGTCCCTGGTGCTGTGCCACCGTGGATTCTCCTTGTGGGAAAACTAATGCGAAATTTAGGAGAAGAGTTGCATTCAAGATGCATTGAATTGAACTCTCATGACCAGTCTAGGGTTACAAACCTAGAAATCATGGAACAGACTAACATACACTGGCTGAAGGAGAGGCTAGAGCAAATTCAATGATAACTTTCAGAATTGGATAAGTTCTTGAGAAAGAAACTATGGGCTGTGGAGAAAGAGCAGGGGAGTGGGACTAAATGGATACTTCTTTCAAAGAGTCATAATGGGCTGAAGAGAATCATCTTGAAAACCAATAACAACTGCAGTGACGCTTGATGGGATGAAACCAAGCAATAATCCTGCCAGATGCTTTTGGGATTCCTGGCTCCGCTGTGGCAATTTTCCACGAGAATTAATTTTAATTCATCCTTGGGAGTGGGTGTCACTGGCTCAGTCAGCATTTAATAGCTAACAGTCGATCATATTATCTTGGACCACTTGGAGTCAGATGTCAGCCAGAGCAGGTAATTTACTTCTGGAAAGGACATTTAGTGAACCAGATGGATTTTTACAACAACTGACAGTGGTTACAATGTCATTTGCAAGCTTGTTTTTTTTTATTCCAGATTTTTATCAATTTTTAAATTTCACCATTTGCCACTGTGGGATTTGAACCCATGTCTCTCCAAAACATTAACCTGGACAGGGTGGGTTCTGGATTACTAGCCCATGACACTGTCACTGCACCAACGCAGTCCTGACAGAAAATAGATGTCCTGTCTGCAAGAGCCGTGGTCCAACTAAATGTTAGCAACTTTCCAGTGCCAACAGTGCCACTGGAAGCAGTGGTCACCAGTGGTACTGCAGTGGGCCTGAGGAGAAGGAACATTGTTGGAGCCTCAGAGAACGGATGAATGCAGTGATGTCACTTTGACAAGAGCGTTTAGGGAATCACCAGGAGCGGATATCAATGTAAGCGTCAGAGCAGCATCAGCGCACATTAGCAGGCCTGATCAGAGAATCATAGAGTCATACAGCACGTTAACAGACCCTTCGGTCTAACTCGTCCATGCTGACCAGGTTTCCCACATATGTCCAAATGTCCTTTAAGTGTTGCAACTGTACGTGAATTAACGACTTCCTCTACCAATTCGTTCCACACATGAACCATCCTCTATGCGAAAAAGTTGCTCCTCAGGTCCCTTTTAAGGGTTTCTCCTCTCACCTTAAAAATATGTCCTTTCATTTTGAACCCTAGGGAAAAGACCTTGGCTATTCACCTTATCTATGCCGCTCATGAATTAATAAACCTCCGACGCTCCAGTGAAAAAGGTCCCAGCTTATCCTTATAGCTCAATACCTCCAGCCCAAGCAACATCATAAATATTTTCAGAACCCTTTCCAATTTACTCATATCCTTCCTACAGCAGGGCGACCAGAACTGTACACAATACTCCAAAAGTGGCCTCACCAACATCCTGTACAACCTCAACATGATGTCCCCAATCCTATACTCAATAGTCTGAGAAATGAAGACAAGCATGTCTATCTGTGACATAACTTTCAAATAAATATGTGCCTGAAACCACTGGTCTCTCTGGTTCTTCTGCTGAGCATGGTGGGGAGTCTGGGGGTCGTTAGAAGTGTGAAAAAATGAGAAAGAGGAACTATCCCCAGTGGACTGCAGGTATTCATGATAATGTTTACCTTGAACCCCCTCATCATTGAATGCCTGTGGTAGCACATGAGGCCTTTCAGTTACCACTCCAGTGCTTCTGGGGGAACAGAATTCTTAAAAGTTGTGGGTTTCCCACACTGTCCTCCAACAGTAATGCCCCTAGGTCCTGTCTGGCCTGTTCAGGTACATTGGTCGCCAAACACAGCCATTGGCCCGAGTCCCAGGAGGGGAGGGGCCCAGGCCAACCTTACTCCATCCCTCCTGAAAGTGGCCATGACAGGCAGTCTTGGAGTCACAACTGCACCTGCCTCACTCCAGCTGGCCAGCTGCTCTGACTTCTCCACCACTCTGCAAACCGCAAATATGACTGCACTCAATGTCATAATCAGTAGTAGTGCCTCTGTATCAGCAGCATGTGGGGCTCAAGTCCCAATCCAGAACCCAAACACCCCAAACTCCCATGCAGTGTCAGAGCTGCTGCCTTTTAGGCTGAGGCATTCAACCAAGGTCCTACCTGTCCCCTCAGGTGGATGGAAATGAACACAAAGAACTACTAGTGGACGATGCTGTGGCTTTAAGGGGTTGTGTGAGGTCAGAGGCCACGAATTCCAAGGCATTGCCCAGCCTTGGAACTCCCCATCTCAGCGCAGACCTGAAAAGGTGTTGTCTCAGCTCAGCATGGAGTTCTCTCAGCCCAGCATGGTGGTCTTCCAGCAGTATGAGGCAATCTCTCAGCAGCTCAGCATGGTGGTCTCTCGGTCCAGTGTGGTGGTCTTCCGCTGATACTTAGCAGTCTCTCAGCCTGGCATGGCCTCAGCCTGGACATCTGGTCTTGAGGTGATTCCAGAGCATTCTCCTGGCCTTGTGAAACCTGAGGTGAAGCTTCGCATGGTCTTGAGTCAAGGCCCGATGCAGACTGGAAACTGGACTGGAAGACCATTATTCTGAACGTTTTTTCTCCATTTTGTAATTTATTCCTAAAATCTGCAATGCTGAACTTCTTACTTCTCTATTTTTCTCAGAACTGTAACTGAAGATGCTGTACGTAAGATCATGCTGTTAGCAGTGACTTGTGAACTTTTCACTGCGCTCATGCAAGTACGTGACAATAAAACTAATTCTAATTTTGGCCTGTTTTTATTGAAGACAGGTTGTACACCAGAGGTGTCAAGTAGCCTACCAAAACCACTAGAGTAAAGAGCGAGGTCTTGGGTTTTGTTTTAAAACTTGGAACAATAGAGGCATCCTGGCTGGGTGTGGCCAGCTCTCACAGAGCAGGCTTTCTAGCTTTGGTTTTAGTTTTACGTTTAGCTTTAAGCAGTAGCTATTGTGGGCTTCATGCTATCATTTCCCTCTCTCGGTTATGGCTAGAAGCTGGGGTTTCTCCGGGTTACCTATGAGACACATCCATTTTTCTGAATTTTCTTTCTTGCCAAGGGATGTTACTATATTGAAGGAGTTAGGTTAGATTAGATTCCCAACAGTGTGGAAACAGGACCTTTGGCCCAACAAGTTCACATCAACCTTCCGAAGGGTAACACACCCAGACCCACTTCCCTATGACAAATGCACCTAATACTACGGGCAATTTAGCACAGCCAATTCAGCTGAACTGCACGTTTTTGGCATGTGGGAGGAAACCCACGCAGACACTGTTAGAATATTGCATGCAATTCTGGTCTCCTTCCTATCGGAAAGATGTTGTGAAACTTGAAAGGATTCAGAAAAGATTTACAAGGATGTTGTCAGGGTTGGAGGATTTGAGCTATAGGGAGAGGCTGAACAGGCTAGGGCTGTTTTCCTTGGCGTGTTCGAGGCTGATGGGTGACCTTATAGAGGTTTACAAAATTATGAGGGGCATGGATAGGATAAATAGACAAAGTCTATTCCCTGGAGTCCAGAACTAGAGGGCATAGGTTTAGGGTGAGAGGGGAAAGATATAAAAGAGACCTAGGGGGCAAGATTTTCACGCAGAAGGTGGTACTTGTATGGAATGAGCTGCCAAAGGAAGTGGTGGAGGCTGGTACAATTGCAACATTTAAGAGGCATTTGGATGTGTATATGAATAGGAAGGGTTTGGAGGGATATGGGCCAGGTGCCGGCAGGTGGGACTAGATTGGGTTGGGATATCTGGTCGGCGTCAACAGTTTGGACTGAAGGGTCTGTTTCCACGCTGTACATCTCTATGACTCTATGACTAGGAGAATGTGCAAACTCCATACAGAGGCTGGAATCAAACCCAGATCCCTGGAGCTGTGAGGTAACAGTGGTGCTAACTACCGAGCTACCGTGCCACTGTCAATTAGTAACAGTTACTGTATTTATTTTTGGTTAAATTTTACAATAAGAGTTAAGTTTTTCTGAATCCTTCTTTCTTTTGTTTGTATTTTAACTACAGAGTTTAAATGAATTATGTTTTAGTTTAATGTTGAGTAGTTTGACCAATCGAGTTGCATCTAGAACTCAGCACTTGATATTTACCTTTAAAATAAGAAAAGGTGGGGTCTAGGCTACCTTCTTTGAGGAGATCTGCTCTGGTCCATAACATTATTCTAAGAAAAGGAGAATTATCCTGGCCAATAACATCACGACAACAGATTATCTGGTCATTATCACATTTGATGCTGGTGGGAACTTACTGTCCACAAATTGACTGCTGGGTGTATTATCTTATAGTACTGTTCTTTATTGAGTGCATAATATAGTTGGACAATCTGAATTTGTGAAATACACTACAGAGGAACCTCGATTATCCAAAGGACATGGGCAGGGAGTATTTTGTTTGGTTAATCGAATGCTGAACAATCAAATTGCGGATAACATCGGGTTTAGTCAAGCATCGGAACCTTGTGATCTTGTTTGGATAATCCAAAATTCAGTTAATCGAATGCCGGATAATCAAACAATAGGATGCTGTTTTTAAAAAAGGCGTTAACCAAACAAAATGGCTTTAGTTATTGAAAGTAGCCAAAGGTTGGTCTAAGTAGTTAGATTCAGCGCTGGTGTCAATAATTATAGTGACCCCGAAGCTGTGGAAATGACTCTCCCTTGAGGTTTAATCCATTATAATTTTACACATAGTGCACTATGTTGTTCAACAGTCATCATTTCACCGCATACTGCTGAAGATAGGATTACTGCTTGGTGCACTGTAGATAATAATTTTATCAACAGCTATCTGCAGTGAAAATTATATTCTTGGGAGATGCAGAAAATTAGATTTCAATGGAAACATTTATTGAGTGAATTCTGCTATGACCACATAAAAAGCAAAGTACTTTAGTCGCGGGTGTTCCAAGAAGCAAGCTGGGAAATGGGCCTTTTAGCAAGTCCATTAACAAACTGTGCAAGAGTGCCTTCTACCTTATTTTTTGGTAACTAGAGGCCATAAGATTATGATCACTGAGGTCAAGTGTGACCTAATGTATACACATGGCTATTCGGATATTCTGGATACAAATCACAAGGGTGGAGCATTCAGAAGGAAGTGAAAGCTTGCACAGGCAATAAGGGCCAAATAACCTCTCCATATGATTGAAATAAAGGATGAGGGTGCAAAAAGATTTACAAGGATGTTGCCAGGGTTGGAGGGTTTGAGCTATAGGGAAAGGTTGAATAGGCTGGGGGTATTTTCCCTGGAGTGTCAGAAACTGAGGAGTGACCTTATAGAGGTTTATGAAATTATGAGGGGTATGGATTGGGTGAATAGACAAGGTCTTTTTTCCAGGGTAGGGAAGTCCAAAAACTAGCGGTTTCGAATGAGAGGGGGGAGATTTAAAAGGGACCTAAGGAGCAATTTCGTCATGCAAAGGAAGTGGTGGAGGCTGGCACAATTACAACATGGAAAAAGTAGTCATGATTTGGAGATGCCGGTGTTGGACTGGGGTGTACAAAGTTAAAAATCACACAACACTGGATCACAGTCCAACAGGTTCATTTGGAAGCACTAGCTTTCAGAGTGCTGTTCCTTCATCAGGTGGTTGTGGAGTAGAAGATTGTAAGATATAGAGTTAATAGCAAAAGTTTATAGTGTGATGCACCTGAAATTATATATTGAAAAGACCAGGATTGTTTGTTAAGTCTCTCATCTTTTAGAATGACCATGTTGGTTTCACTTCTTTCACATTTACATAATTCCAAATAAATCTGTTAGACTATAACCTGGTGTTGTGTGATTTTTAACTTTGAACAACATATGAAAGGCATTTGGATGGGTACACGAATAGGATGGGTTTAGAGGAATATGGGCCAAGTACTAGCAAATGGGACTATATATCTGGTCATCATGGATGAATTGGACCGAAAGGATCTATTACTATGGTGTGCAACTCTATGACTCTACTAGATCCTGGGAATCTGAAACGAAATCAGAAATTGAAGAAACTTAGCAGGTCTTGCATCATCTGTGGAGAGAAAACAGAGTTAATGTTTCAGGTTCAGTGACTGTTCTTCAGAGCTGGGAGTAGCTAAGAAAAGATGGCATATTTATGCTGAAGATGGGGTGGACAGGGAGAGAATAGTGAACAGATAGACGGAGATGGAGCCCAGAGAGAGAGAGAAGAACAGTCAGGCAAATAGACAGATAGGTGACAGGCTCAGGCAAAAGAAAAGCTGTTAACGGGGACCCTCATATGTGAGAAAGGATCGGCTATACTGAAAGCAGCCCCTGTTATGACAGAGCCTGGGTTGTGGAGGATGGATGAAGATGTTCAAGCCCTAAAATGATTGAATATCAATATTGAGTCCTGAAGGCTGCAGGGTCCCCAAGAAGAAAATGGGTTGCTGGTCTTTCAGTTTGCACTGAGCTTCGCTGGAACACTGCAGCAAGCTTGAGACTGAGATGTTGGCCAGGGAACAGGGTGCGGTGTTAAAGTGGTAAGCAACTGGAAGTCAGGGTCATTTTCTTGCAAACAGAACAGTGTTACCCCTGGTTACAGTAATTGGATTCAGAGTCACTCTGCGTGAGTGAATTTTGAAGGTTTCTATGAGATTCACCCCTTGTTCTTCTCAACTCCAGTTAGTATAGTCCTAACCAATACAGTCTCTCTTCATACATCAGTCTGGGAAAGCTTTGTTGCACTTCCTCTATAATTAGACCAGGTAAGGAGGGCAAAACGCTCACAGCTCTTCACATGTTGTCTCACCAAGATATCCTGCTCCTGTTCCTCAATGCCTCTCGCTGTGAAGACCAACCTGTTATTTGCCTTCTTATACTCGGGTTGAAGCACACCCAGGCCTCACTTCACTTCCTTCTCTTCCCCAATCTATTGCTGTTCAGGTAACAACGTGCCTTGCGTTTTTTTTTTGCAACTAAAGCAGATCATTTCACATTTCTCCATATTACAAGACAGCTGCCATGCATTTGCTCACTCACTCAACTTGTCGAAATCACCTTGGCAAAAGTGAGCACTGCAGAAGCTGGAAACCAGAGTGTAGATCAGAGTGGTGCTGGAAAAGCACAGCAGGTCAGGCAGCCTCGGATGCTGCCTGACCTGCTGTGCTTTTCCAGCACCACTCTGATCTACACTCTTGTTGAAATCACATCAATCCATATCTACATCCTCTTCACAGCTCACCCTCCCACACAACTTTGTGTAGTCTGCAAACTTGGAAAATTACATTTAGTTCCCTCATATAAATCATTAATATATATTGTGAATAGCTGGCATCCAAGCACTGATCCTTGTGGTACACCAAACTAGTCAAAGCTTGCCACTTAGAAAAAGACTCATTGATTCCTAACCTTTGTTTCCTGTCTGTCAGCCAGGGATACTTGCCTTTATTTGTTGAGGCATGGAATGCAAGACCAAAGAGGTTACGATGAAGCTGTGTAAAGATGTTAGTTAGGTCACAGCTGGAGTCCTGTGTGCAGTTCTGGTCACTGCACTGTAGGAAGGATGCAACTTCACTGGATTTAAGAGAAAATGGGGAAGGTCCTGAAGAACCATTGGATTGTTAGAAACTTGGAATTTTTCACAAGTCTTGTTGTGTTATAGTCACGATGAATTCATCCATGAATTGTTAGGGTGGGATTTGAAATTTTAAAATCACCTCTAGAGATCAACCTGATGCCTAGAAGTCTTTTTTAAACTAACAATGAATGAACAATCTGAAGGGGTAATTATCTGTTGGTCTTGTTGGAGACTAGATATTACGCTATCTGAAATATGAACAGGCAGAATACTTTACCCTTTCAATCAAATGGATTGGCAGCAACTTGGTTCAAATCTGTCCTTGGTCAAGAGTTGAGAAATGGAATACTTAATAATGCCAATAAATGCAATCTGAACTGCTTTAAGACAGTCATCTGGCTTAATGCCTGTAACCTAAACTATTTACAACATTGTACTTGGCTCTGTTCAAGGGAGAAGGGGGTCTCCAATATTTTGTCTCAGCCAACACCATCAAACAGATTATCTAATACTTTATCTTCATTCGTTTCCATGGAACCTTGCCGGACACAAATTGGCATTTACCTACAAAACAGCAATGATTCCATTTTAAACATAATTCATTGGCTGTGAACTGCTTTGGGACAGCTGGAATATAAATTCAAACTCATACTTCATTCAAAGCAACGCTCTTCAAGTCAAAACAGTGTTAGACATGTGGGTGTTAAAGTGCAATAAATAGATTTTGATCAGAGGCACTTGGATGAATGTGTTCAGGAACACAAAATTAACATGCAGCTACAGCATGCAATTCGGAAGGCGAATGGTGTGCTGGCTTTTATTGGAAGGAGTTGACCCTGACCGATTGTTGCAGACTGGCACATTCCAATGTCCAGGACTATCTGCTAAAGGACACATTAAAGCTTAGGACAGATGCCACCAAGGTGCAGTGGAGAAAGACCACCATCGAAGGTCTTTCTGCCAAAGTTAAATGGGGTCCATTGAGTTATTGGAACCTCCCAAATTCGTGTAAATATTATCTTGTACAAGAAACAGATGCCTGTGGTTTGTTTGTTGGATAGAGTCAAACTCCAATGTTTATGCAACTGTACAAAACCAAACTGCTTCAAATGACTATGTCTGTAGATAAGGATATTTTTAGGAATAAAGTATATTTTTGAAATTAAAAAAAACACTCCTGGCTTTTGTTGGAAAGGGACTGATGTACATGGAAAAGGCAGTCCTCTGGGGTTTGATTAAAACATGTCTAGAGCATTGTGTGCAGTTTTAAGGAAAGGAATTGGAGGTTCATAAGATAGGTCTCTGGGATGAGAAGGCTGCTTAAATTGGGACTCTGCTATCTGAATAATGGAGGACATACGATCTCATTGAAACATATACAATTCTGAAGGGGCTTAGAAACATAGAATATAGGTGCAGGAGTAAACCATTCGGCCCTTCGAGCCTGCATCACGATTCAATACAATCATGATTGATCATGCAGTCTCATTAAACCATTACTGTCCTCCCTCCATACCCCTTGATCCCTTTAACTGCAAGAACCATGTCTAGCCCCCTCTTGGATATATCTAATGAACTGGCCCCAACAGCTTTCTATGGGAGAGAATTCCACAGGATCACAACTTTCCTGTGGAAATTCTTCTTCAGCTCAATCCTAAACGGCTTTCCCCTTATTCTTAGACTGTGACCCCTAGTTCTGGACTTCCCCAACATTAGAAACATTCTTCCCACATCTAGCCTGTCCAGTCCCATCAGGCTTTTAAATATTTCTATGAGATACATAGAACATAGAACATAGAATAGTACAGCACAGAACAGGCCCTTCAGCCCACGATGTTGTGCTGACCATTGGTCCTCAAGTAAGGCAAACCTAATGTACAAACCCTCAAATTTCTGTGACCATATGCATGTAAAGCAGTCTCTTAAATATCCCCACTGACCTCACTTCCACAACTGCTGCTGGCAATGCATTCCAAGCTCTCACAACTCTCTGCATAAAGAACCCGCCTCTGACATCCCCTCTATACTTTCCGCCAAACAGCTTAAAATTATGACCCCTCGTGTTAACAATTTCTTAACAACCCTGTCCACATGGGTAGCAATTTTAAGGGATCTATGTACCTGCACACCAAGATCCCACTGTTCCTCCACATTACCCAGAATCCTTTTTTAATTCTGTACTCAACTTTCAAGTTCGACCTTCCAAAATGCATCACCTCGTATTTATCCAGGTTGAACTCCATCTGACATCTCTCAGCCCATCTCTGCATCCTGTCAATGTCACGCTGCAGCCTACAAAGTACTCTATACTGCCAACGACACCTCCAATCTTTGTGTCGTCTGCAAACTTGCTAACCCATCCTTCAGTCTCCTCATCCAAGTCATTAATAAAAATTACAAAGAGTAGAGGTCCAAGAACTGAGTCCTGTGGAACACCACTCACCACTGACTTCCAGGCAGAATACTTTCCTTCACTACCACTGGCTGTCTTCTGTCGACCAGTCAGTTCTGTATCCAGACAGCTAAATTTCCCTGTGTCCCATTCCTCCTGACTTTCTGAACGAGCCGACCATGGGGAACCTTATCAAATGCCTTGCTGAAGCCCATATACACCACATCCCTCAACCCTCATCAACTTGTCTAGTAACATCCTCAAAGAACTCAATAAGATTTGTGAGGCATGACCTGCCCCTCACAAAGCCGTGCTGACTGTATTTAATCAAGCCATGCTCTTCCAGATGGTCATAAATCCTATCCCTCAGAATCTTTTCTAACACCTTGCAGACGACAGACGTGAGACTTACTGGTCTGTAATTGCCGGGGATTTCCCTAATCCCTTTCTTGAAGAGAGGAATTACATTTGCCTCTCTCCAGTCCTCAGGTACGACTCCAGTGAAGAGCGAGAATGCAAAGATCTTCGCAAGTGGCGAAGCAATTGCATTTCTCGTATCCCAAAGCAGCTGAGGACAAATCTGGTCTGGCCCTGGCGACTTGTCAATCTCAATGTTTGTCAAAATTTTCAAAACATCAGCTTCCTCAAGCTCTATCCGTTCCAGCATGCTTACCTGCTCCTCAATGGTTTCATTCACGACAAGATCCTTTTCTTTAGTCAAGACAAAAGCAAAAAACTCATTTAGGGCTTTCCCTACCTCCTCAGACTCTATACACAAGTTCCCTATGCTATCCCTGATCGGCCCTACTCTTTCTTTAGATCGTTCTCTTATTCCTCACATACATGTAAAATGCCTTTGGATTCTCCCTAATCCTTCCTGCCAAGCCTTTTCCGTGCCCCCTCCTGGCTCTCCACAGACCATTTTTGATCTCCTTCCTCACCTGCCTGTAATCCTTTAGAGCTGAGCAAGACCCTAGCTTCCTCCACCTTATGTAAGCTGCCTTCTTTCTTTTGACGAGAAGCTCCTCCGCTCTCGTCATTCAAGGTTCCTCTATCTTACCCCTTCTTGCCTGTCTCAGAGGGACATATTTATGCATCACTTTTAACAACTGTTCCTTAAACAGTCTCCATATGTCTATAGTGCCCTTTTCATGGAGCAATTGCTCCCAGTCCATGCTTCCCAATGCACGTCTGATAACATCATAGTTTCCTTTTCCCCAATTAAATATCCTCCCATTGTACCTACTTCTCTCCTTCTCCATAGCTATGTAGAATGTGAGGCAGTTGTGGTCACTATCACCAAAATGCTCTCCCACCGCAAGGTCTGACACCTGCCCCGGCTCATGAGATACCCCCTTCATTCTTCTAGATGCCAGCGAGTACAAGCCCAGTCAATACAGTCTTTCCTCCAATGTCAGTTCTGCCATCTTGGGAATCAGGCTGGTGAACCTTTGTTGGACTCCCTCAATAGCAAGAATGTCCTTCCTCAGACGAGGAGACCAAAACTGCACACAGCACACAGTGGGGCGGCACGGTGGCACAGTGGTTAGCACTGCTGCCTCACAGCGCCAGAGACCCGGGTTCAATTCCCACCTCAGGCGACTGACTGTGTGGAGTTTGCACATTCTCCCCATGTCTGCGTGGGTTTCCTCCGGGTGCTCCGGTTTCCTCCCACAGTCCAAAAATGTGCAGGTTAGGTGAATTGGCTATGCTAAATTGCCCATAGTGTTAGGTGCAGGGTATATGTAGGGGAATGGGTGTGGGTGGGTGCGCTTCGGTGGGTCGGTGTGGACTTGTTGGACTTGTTTACACGCTGTAAGTAATCTAATCAAGGTGTCACCCCAACAACACCATGCATAACTGCAGCAAGATATCCTTACTCCGATGCTCAAATCCTCTCACTATGAAGTCCAGCACACTATTAGCTTCCCTCACTGCCTACTGCACCTGCATGCCAACCTTCCGCAACTGTTCCACCATAATGCCCAGATCCCATTGCATCTCACTTTTCCCTAAACTGTCGGATCATAAACTACCTTCCTGTTTTGTGACCAAACTGGATAACCTCACATCATATTGCATTTGCCACATATGTGCCCACACAGCCAGTCTGCCAAAGTCACCCTGCAATCCCTCTGCCATCCTCACAGCACACACTGCCACCCAGCTTAGTGTCATCTGAAAATCTGGAGATATGGCATTCAGTTCCTTCTTGACGTGTTAAATACTGAGAGGCTCATTCCCCTGGCGAGGGAATCTTGACCAATTGGGCACAGTGCCACAGGGAATCATCATTTCAGACTGGAATACGGAGAAACTTTTTCACTCAAGGGTTGTGAATATTTGGATATCGCTACCACAAAGGGTTGCACCATCATTGAATAAACTCAGTAGCCAGTAGGGGGCAGCATGGTGGCTCAGTGGTTAGCACTGCTACTTCACAGCACCAGGAACTTTGGTTCAATTTCAGCTTCAGGCAACTGTCTCTATGGAGTTTTCACATTCTCCCAGTGTCTGTGTGGGTTTCCTCTCACAGTCCAAAGGTGTACAGGTTAGGTGGATTGGACAAGCTAAATTGTCCTTAGCATTTGGGGATGTGAAGGTTAGGTAGATTAACCAAATAGATGCTTTTGGGTGGTATGTCCTTTGGAGGGTTGGTGTGGTCAGAGGTTTGAGTATCTGTATGGTTGTTGTTGAGGGTAAAAAGTTTGAATTTTTATTTCTGATATTTGTAATATGACTACTTTAACTAATTATGTGGTGCATTTATAGTTGGCAAGTCATGTTGAGGTTGTACAGGAGACGGATGAGGGCCCTTCTGTAGTACCTTGTCCAGTTCTGGTCCTCCAGTTATAGATAGGATATTATCAAGCTGGAGAGGTTTCTGAAGAGATTTACCAGGGTGTTGCTGGAAGGGAAGTTTTGAGTTCTAAAAAAATGCTGGATGGGTGGGACATTTTCAGTGGAGTGTAGGAGGTTGAGAGGCGACCTGATAGAAGTTTAAAAAATAATAAGGCATATAGATAGAGTTAATGATAGTTGTCTTTTCCCAAGGACGGGGGATTTCAAATCTAGGGGTCACATTTTTAAGGTGAGAGGAGAGAGAATGACAAAAGATGAGGGGCTTTTTTTTAAATATAGAGGGTGGTTCATGTGTGGAATTAACTTCCTGAAGAAGTGGTAAATGTGGGTACAATTACAACATTTAAGATATTTAGATAAGTACATGATTAGGAGAGATTTGGAGGGATATGTGCCAGGAGCAGGTAGATGGGACAATGTTTGGCATGGACTGGTTTTGCCCGAAACGTCGATTTTACTGCTCCTCGGATGCTGCCTGAACTGCTGTGCTCTTCCAGCACCACTAATCCAGAATCTGGTTTCCAGCATCTGCAGTCATTGTTTTTACCTGCTTGGACTGAAGGGTCTGTTTCCATGTTGTGTGACTCCTATGACTTATAAAAGTTCACTTTCCAGGAAAGACAGACTGTCTAGTGACCATTTCTAATTATTACACCACTACTAATTATAAATCTTGACATTTTGGAGAGATAAATTGGTAACAAATATGTACAACAGCTTCATTAAAAAAAAATTGGGAGTTTTAAGACCATAAGACATAGAAGCAGAAATAAGTCTGTTCAGCCCATTGAGTCTGCTCCACCATTCAATCATGGCTGATAGGTTTGTCAACCCCATTCTCCCTGCAACCCTTGACCCTCTTTGACAATCAAGAATCTATTTATCTCAGCCCTAAATATACTCAATGACCTCCATAGATTCAGCACTCTCTGGCATCTCCCTACTCTTTGGTTAAGAAGTTTCTCCTTATCTCCATTCTAAAAGTTATTCCCTTTACTCCAGCCCTCGTCTCTCCTATCAATGGAAACATCTTCCCAACATCCACTCTGTCCAAGCCATTCAGTATTCTGTGCATTTCATTGAGATCCCCCCCAACCTTCTAAAGTCCTCAAACATTCCTCGTATGTTAAGCTTTTCATTCTTAGACCCAATCTCATGAAGCTCCTCTGAACACGCTTGTAGGGCCAGGACACTCTTCCTGAGATATGGGGCCCAATACTGCACACAGTACTCCAAGTGTGATCTGACCAGAGCCTTATTGAGCCTCTGAAGAGTTTCCCTACTTTTATATTCAAGTCTTCTCAAAACAAGTGCCAACATTGCATTTGCCTTCCTAACTACAGACTCAACCTGCAGATTTACTCGAGAGAATTCTGATGAGAACTCCTTTGTGAGGCTAATGAGAGAGAGGGAAAAATCAACTCGCAATTTGTACCAATTTGCTGTTCACTGGTGCAACTCTTCCACACCACAAGTGTTTGATCAACATTTGTGGCAATAAAAACACGTACCGTTCAAATAATGTTATATTTTCAACAAAGTTTGGCCCATTGGCTCTAATCTTATTTATCTGTTCTTTTCACTTAATTTTTAATATTATTTTCTTCTTCAGATATTTATCCATTGAGTCTGACATTTGTATCAGTGCAAAATAACTGCACTTTAAAATAATTTAATGCCTCAGAAGCAGGTGAGACATCATGAGGATATAAAAAGGGCCTTTTGGATGCAAGATCTTTTTTTCTAGTTTTGCTTGTAAATTTATAATCTTTTGTTACAGCCTCATTGAGCTGGAAATAATCTACCTTTCAGCAACCTGCCAGTTGTTCTTTGATTTCTATGCAGTGTTTTTATAGATCTGTGTGATTTCTATTTGAGAACATCATAAATTGTATTCCATGAACCAAACTGTTCGACACTCAGCTGTTTTTATTTGATTCTCTGCTCAGTTTCATTTGGTTGAAATCCTCTCACTTCAACCCTTCATGTCCAGTGCAGAGGTCAGTATTTTTATAATAAAAGGAAACAAATCAGAGAGACTTGTCTGATTAAAAAAACATAAACTCCCGGGGTTAATGGCATTCTGGACTGTCTGGTACAGAGTTGGGTAATTAAAATTCAGCCTGAATCATAGTAGCGACAATGTATGAAATCACATTGTTCACCACAGCTAATCTGAAATTCAACATGAAATATTCAACTGATTCGAGTTAAGTAGAGTAGATTTTTGCTTTGCAGTCCAGCAGTCAAAAGTTAAAATCCCAGCGGAAAATATCGTACCCACACGACAACAGTAGGTGACAAACCAGAATTGTTCCATCAATTTGCAGCCTTGTCTCAAATCACTGTTGCCTGCATCCGCTCCCTCTCCCAACTTCTCCTCCAGCTGCACTGACACAGAGACATTACCCATGGATGGGAAAGCCTACAGCCTAAAGCCTGATTTTATGCACACTATTCCCCCAATTTATTTACAAAACCTTCTGACGAGTGCGTCAAAAATGAATGTCATAAAAAGATTTCCTGTTCCGAGTGTCTGAATCCTGTTCAGCAATTCTGGTGATGTTCTTACATTCATGTTTATGAGCTAATCCTGCAATATGGCAGTGCTCATAGGCAACTGTTTAATAAAAACAGTTAATGCACTGAGAGTTTCTAAAACAAAGTGCACTTATTTTAAAGAAATGAGGAGCTTACATTTATTTAATGTTTATGCCAAAGCATTTTAGTGTCAGTTGTAACTCACGTGTATGTACACACACACACACACACGCACACACACACACACATCTCAATCGTATGTGCTGATATTAAAAAAAAATTAAGGCAGCACTGAGGGAGCCCCATATTGTTCGAAGCAGTTAAGCAGAGACTCTCCACCTCTCCCTGTCTGGTGGATATGAAAGATTCCATCTTCTGAAGAGAAGTAGGGAGCTATCCCTAGTTTTCTAGTTCCTACTTATCGTTTGACATCATCAGAAACAAATTATCCAATTCACACCGCATTGCTGTTTGTTGAGTGAAAATTAGCTGTAGTATTTCCTACATTACAATGTTACCACACTGCAAAAGCGAAAGAACTTTGAGACTTTGGTGATTGTGAAAGGGTGATATAGAAATATCGAAAATTGGTGCAGGGACAGGCCAGTCGGCCCTTTGAGCCTGTACCACCAGTCAATATGATCATGCAATCTCACTTTCCCACTCCCACTTTCTCTCCAATCCCCTTGATCTCTTTAGTCACCAGGGCCCATGTCCAACTCCCTCTTGAATATATCTACTGAACTGGCCCCAACAGCTTCCTGCGTTCAACAATTCCACAGGTTCACAACTCTTAGTGAAAACTTTCTTCTTCACCTCAGTCCCGAATGGCTTACCCCTTATTTTTAGACTGTGAATACACATTTCTTTACAGTCAACAGAGTACATCTGAGGTGCTGTCACTTCACTGAAACATGAAAGACGATTAAAAGATTCAGTCAAATGCTTTCAGCAAGATTGAAAGACATAAGAACAGTTCAGAGTTAATAAGGGTGTAAGTTTAGACTCTTCTGATTGGAACTGGCCAGATGAACTGTAATGATCTCATCCAAAGCCGAGTTCTGTTCTGCTTAACTTCCGTGAAAGTTAGTTCGGTGATAAATCTGGCTGCTTGTTTAGCCTGAACAATGTGGTTCAACAGCGTAGTGTTATAACCTCCAGTTACAAAGTCAAGTGTTAACCCTTTGCACAACACCAATCCTGCCCAATGGAAAGAAACTTAGCTGAGATGTGGCAAGGTCATGCATCACGACCCACTCACCTACCAGTATACAGCAGCTCTGCGACAGGAAACAGCTTAAGACAGAACTAATTTGAAAACTTTCAAAAGCATGTATTGGCTTCTAGCTTTGCAACCAGTTCTTAGAATAGGAGAGTCTAGCTGTTGACTCGTGCATTGCCATAACTGCTTGTCATCTGGATCCAACTGGACTCCACTCACCCAATCCCAGAATACTTAATGTACCGAGCTCTAGACTCAAAACCCCTGATCTGACCATTCCTGAATGCCCATCCCAACCTGCAGTGTTTGCTCAGGTACATTGCATTCTCCTCCCCACCCTTATGGCACCCTCATGTATATGTCACCTGATATCCACCCTCTTTACATTTGACACCCTACCTGTCACCTGCCTGGCCATCAAACCCTCACCCACCAGGCACACTGCACCCTCACCCTTCACAGTCGACCCCTCACCACCTAGTACCTCCCCCCACTTACACCCTCACCCATCAGGCACCCTGCACTCTCATACATCCTCATCTATATCTCACTAACTGACACCTCTCACTTATATCCTCACCCACCAGGCACCCTGCACCCTCACTCTACCCAGTCTGTCCCTCACCACATAGTACCTCTCCCCTTACACCTTCACCCACCAGACACCCTGCACCCTCACTCTACCCAGTCTGTCCCTCACCACCTAATACCTCCCCCTTACACTCTCACCCACCGGGCACCCTGCACCCTCACTCTACCCAGTCTGTCTCTCACCACCTAGTACTTTCCCCCCTTACACCCTCACCCACTGGGTACTTTGCACCCTCACTCTATCCAGTCAGTCCCTCACCACCTAGTACAGCCCCCCCCTTACATCCTCACCCACTGGGCACCATGCACCCTCACCCTTCCCCATCTACCCCTCACCACCTGGCACCTCCCCCTTATATCCTCACCCACCAGGCACCCTGCACCCTCACATCTCCCAGTCTACTCCTCACCACCTGGCAATTCCCCTTTGTATCTTCACCCACCTGGCACCCTGCACTCTCACATCTCCCAGTCTACCCCTCACCACCTAGTACCTCCCCCACTTACATCCTCACCCACTGGGCACCCTGCACCCTCACCCTTTCCCATCTACCCTTCACCACCTGGCACCTTCCCCTTGTATCCTCACCCACCAGGCACCCTGCACCCTCACATCTCCCAGTCTACCCCTCACCACCTAGTACCTTCCCCCTTACACCCTCACCAACCAGGCATCCTGCACCCTCACATCTCCCAGTCTGTCCCTCACCACCTGGCACCTCCTTATATCCTCACCCACCAGGCACCCTGCACCCTCACATCTCCCAGTCACCATGAACCACCTGGCACGTTCCACCTTATCCTCTCAGACACCAGGCAGCCTTTGACAACTCAGCAGTTATCAAATGGCATCAGGATTTTTAATAAAGTCATACAGCACAGAAACAGACCCTTTGGTCCAACCAGTTCATGCCAACCCTACTCCCAAGACTAAATGAGTCCCACCTGCCTACACGTAGTCCACATCTCTCCAAACCTTTCTTATTCATGTACTTTGAAATGTAAATAAATTTCAAAGCTAGTATTGGGGAAACAAAATGGGCACAGTTTTTGATGCCAATCTACTTTAGCACTGGCCGTGTGGCCTCCTGACCTTCAGCTGGGAAGGTTCTTAGTTCTAAGGTTCACATGGAAAACTCCTCTGAAGGTAAATGTTGATTTTTTTTTGTTGGGGAGGCGTGAGGGTTATTATCGTTGAAATACTGTTTCTGGACTTGATCAGAAGATATGGATCCATCTATTTTAGAGTTGTTGATGCAGGAGCAACTATCAGTGAGATAACTGGGAGAATAACTCATGTTCTTCAGCATTTTGAAGTATTCATTCACAGGATGAAAGTGTCATTGGCTGGACCAGCATTTATTGCCCATCCATAATTACCCAGAGGGCAGTTAAGAGTCAACCACATTGCTGTGGGTCTGGAGTCACATGTCAGCTAGACCAGGTAAGGATGACAGATTCTTTTCCCTAAAAGACATGTGAACAATTGACAGTACTTTCATGATCATTGTTAGATTCTTAATTCCAGAATTCCAAAGTATTCAAATTCCAGCATCAGCCGTGGCGGGACTTGAACCCAGGACCCAGAACACTACCCGGGTCTCTGGATTAATATTTCAACAATAATAACCCTCGTGCCTCCCCGATTATAATGGTACTGCAAGACTGTACAGACCACCTCCAAGTAGACATTTTTGTGTCAAGGGTTTGCATATTTTTCTAAACCCGAGTAAGGATGTCTCAAACCTTATTTCACAGTGATCCAAACACGCAGTCAATCATCGAAGGATTATCCATTACCCTCACCTGATTCTAGAGGAGAGGCACCACAATGCTTTCCCTCATTTCATAACTGAAAGGAAATTGTTACACGATGGATCCTGGAGAGTTAATGAATGGCCTTCTTTTTTTAAACCCTCTGACTGTACCGGCCATCTCTGCATTGTGTGCTTTCATCAGAGTCAAGAGAATTGGCAACTGATGAAATGTGCACTCCGATCTCTTCACTGTGCAGTGCTGCTGCTGCAAACAGCCAACTCAAATAGCTAGTCATCTCCAAACGCAGGAAAAACTGAGCTTGCTCACTCACCATGTACAGCTGTTTCCAGATGTTGGACCATTCCCTCAAGGTGGTTGTGATTTCTTGCACCAGGGGCATCTCCTTCGAGACAATGTTCTCCTGATTACTGGAGAAACAAAGGGAGCTCATGTCAGTCCCCAGCACACCATAAACCGCAGCCTCAGCCACAGATAATGAATCCCCTTTGATCCACTTACCCCTGATGTTCACCCACACAAGCTTCTGTCATTCAACTGTTTCTTACAAGTTAAAATTCAAACTGGTGATAAGGGCACAGGGGAATACAGTCATAGAGTTGTACAATACAAAAACAGACCCTTTGGTCCAACCCGTCCATGCCGACCAGATATCCTAAATTAATCTAGTCTCATTGGCCCATATCCCTCTAAATCCTTCCTATTCATATACCTATCCACATGAAATGTACCAGCCTCCACCACGTTCTCTGGCAGCTCGCTCCATTTACGCACTATCCACTGCATGAAACCATTACCCCTCATTTTTAAATCTTTCTCCTCTCACCCTCTGCGTGAAAAAGTTGCCCCTTAGGCCACTTTTATATCTTTCTGCTCTCACCTTAAACCTATGCAAATTACACAGGAGGAAGTGCTGGATGTCTTGATACGGTTAAAGGTGGATAAATCCCCAGGACCTGATCAGGTGTACCTGAGAACTCTGTGGGAAGCTAGAGAAGTGATTGCTGGGCCTCTTGCTGAGATATTTGTATCATCGATAGTCACAGGTGAGCTGCTGGAAGACTGCAGGCTGATAGGTTTAGGGTGAGAGGGGAAAGATGTAAAAGAGACCTAAGAGGCAATGTTTTCACACAGAGGGTGGTACGTGTATGGAATGAGCTGCCAGAGGAAGTGGTGGAGGCTGGTACAATTGCAACATTTAAGAGGCATTTGGATGGGTATATGAATAGGAAGGGTTTGGAGGGATATGGGCCGGGTGCTGGCAGGTGGGACTAGTTTGGGTTGGGATATCTGGTTGGCATGGACGGGTTGGACCGAAGAGTCTGTTTCCATGCTGTACATCTCTATGACTCTATGACTCTATGCCCTCGAGATTTGGACTCCCCACCAGCCCAGCCTGGAGAAAAGAACTCAACTGTTCACCCTCTCCACGCTCCTCATGATTGTATAAACCTCTATAACGTCACCCCTCAGTCTCCGACCCTCCAGGGAAAAAAGCCCCAGCCAATTCAACCTTTCTCTGTTGCTCAAACCCTCCAACCCTGGCAACATCCTTGTAAATCTTTTCTGTATCAAGCTCAGAGTCTGTGTGGTCTCATTTTCAGGTTTTATAACATGTGTTACTGAGAATCTGTACCGATCAGTTACTGCACTGTTACACAACCCTAGTTATAACCAAAACTTTAAAAAATTTACTGCAATCATCTCTGTCAGGCAAAGTCACTAAATTTCTTGTTAAGGAAAATAATCCAAAACATTAATATTATCAAGGATGGCTCTGACTAATATGCCATCTGCTAATATATTTCACATTGTCTTTTGTTTCACTGCCCCCCCGAATTGCAATTTTGGCCAATTTGGAATTATGGTAGGTTCTGAAATAAGGCCCAAGTTACATTTGAGCACCAGGTTTTGTGGGTCACAGTGAAGGTTGAAGTGATTTCCAGTCAGGTAGAATTTACTGAATGTGGTGACCGGCCCATCCACTGTCTGGATAGTAGGAGGTGACCATGCTGCAACTATTTAGCTGCCTCCACCACCACCTCCCACCCCAACAAAATTTGTAAAACAGGCAATCCTCTGGCTGGTGAGAGACTCCTCACGGACGGGGAGTTTCCCACCTCCGAGAGCTGTTGCCCTGGCTACAATTAACGGAGGCTGGGGTTGTGGGAGAGACAGAATTTCTAGTGCAAGTCAGGTCAGCCCCCTCGAAGATGGAAGACAGTTACTTTTAGACAATTCATTCTCAGGATGAGGCAGTCACTGGCTAGGCCAACATTTATTGCCCATCCCAGAGGGCAGTTAAGAGTCAACCACATTGCTGTGGGAGTGGAGTCACGTGTAAGCCAGACCAGGTAAGGATGGCAACCCCTTGCTGAAAGGATACTCGTGAACAAGTTGGGTATTCCCAACGACGTACAATGGATTCAAGGTCATCATCATCAGACTCTGAATTCCAGATATTTACTGAATTCAATTTCTACCATCTGTCGTGGCAGGATTTGAACCGGGGCACTGGATTAACAGTCCAGCAGTAATACTATTAGGCCATCACCTCTCCTTAACTTTAAGGGAAAGGCGAGGCTGGAGGTCTTCATGCGTTGGTAGGCCTTGACATTTTTAGCCACAAACTACCAAATCAGAAAAATCGTCCTGTCTCTGAATTGCCCTCATGCACACCTGAGGGGATTTATCTGACACGTTGAGACTAATGCCCTTAAATGGCCAACAGAATTGGCCTCCAGATGGGAAGGCAAAGAAGGCTTTTGCCCGAAACGTTGATTTTCCTGCTCCTCGGATACTGCCTGACCTGCTGTGCTTTTCCAACACCACTCTAATCTAACCTCCAGATGGGAAGTCCATCCTCAATACTTTCCACTTGGGCTTAGTTGTGTATGAGAGGAATCCCATGGGCTGTCAACTCTATACCTACGCTCCTCCAACACCTCACCTCTTGAAGAAGCATTAAACTCCCCCCATGACTTTCCTACTATTCCTTCAACTTCAGCACACACACACAACTGAACAATGACTCCCACTAGTGAAGATCAGTCGCCTCAGAAGTTGATATCCAAATTGAGCTGTGACGTGGAGGTGCCAGTGTTGGACAAAGTCAGAAATCACATGACACCAGATTACAGTCCAACAGGTTTACTTGAAATCACAAGCTTTCAGAGTGCTGCCCCTTTGTTTGGTGAGTATAAGCTGCACGTGGATGAACAACTAGCATGCATTGCTCTGTGACACTCTCAGATTTGTTGTCAGTTAGTGGTCCATCTTGATTGCAATTGCAGATGGTTTAACATCTCTTCTGAAAGACTTGCTGCTGAAAATGCACAACTCCAAACTGCTCCATCCACCATGGCAGGATTCAAACCCAGGTCCCTATATTAATAAGTCCATGGATAATACCCCCCGGTCATAGGATGCACTGCCTGAAAACGTGCTGGAGGCAGGTTCAACTGAGGCACTAAGAGAGACCATAGGATGATGATCTGGAAAGATGTGCTGGAATAACTAGGAAAATGCAGGTGACTGGCACTCGATAATAGAACCAGTGCAGTCATGATGGGCTGGATGGCCTCTTTCTGCAATATGACAGTCCTGTGATTTTGTGCTGAGCGAGGGAAACATTAGCTCCATGCTCCTCTCCTCATATCTGCTGCCAAATTTGTTCACTGCAGTTTCTGCACTGGCTTGAAAAGTACATTATTTACTGCAAAGCGGTTGAGGGGGGGGAAGATCCCTGAGGAAGCCATGAAAATCATCCCCTTCTACTCCAGTAGCTTCAATAAAATATAATCAGACTCAGTAAGGAACGTTGTGGTCCAGGATTGCTGTCAGGCGTGGGAGGTTCTAGACACTAGCAATAAAGCAAAGGAGTACCAATCTAATGCAACAATCTAAATAGAAAAAATAGAATAAAATTACAAGAGTAAAGACAAAACAACAGGATAGGAAGTAACATCTACATTTCCACATTAATGTATTCTAAGGATAAGGTTCTCTGAAACTACTATAATGAATAATTAAGGAATTAGATACGTGGGAGTACATTAAATTGGAATTGCTAACACGCAGAGATGGTCAAGGACAAGAGCACAGAAAGATTTTTTTCATCAAATTGCTGCCCATGATGAGAATTGGATTTGCAAATTCAATATTGCAGGCAGGTGACTTGAATTTAGAATGCTTTCAACCTAACATTTAATATTACACTAACAGTAAAATTACAAGCAGAACAGGGAGGGTATTTCCAATCATGGCTCCTCTATTTCACAGCTGCCCCTGGGCTTGAATAAAAGGTGTACTTCACAAACAAGGGACTGCGCTGACCTGAGAGTGATGTCTGCCCTCCTTTGACTATTGCCATCCAAGGCACATTCTGCCCAGAAGTTTAACTTTGATGGATGGCCGTCTGACAAACCAATTTTTATCCTATTCCGTGTGCTCCTGCCCGAGCACACTCACTGAATTTATTGAATACACGTGTCATGTTTCTGATAATAGCCAGCTGATAGAAACCATCTCTCTTACTCAACCAAAAAAAAAACCTTTCACTTCAAATCTGATTAAACTACCACCCTCTCTGTGTCAAACACGTCATTGAAATGGGCACCGTGCAGCTTGGCCATCACCTCTCTGACATAGGGAAGCATGTTACCTTTCACTCCGAGAAACAATTTGGACATCACCCCATAACCTTTCTTGATTTCTGGATGGAATATGCTTCAGCCCTCAACTTGAAATCACTTCAAATATTTCAAATCAAGTGCTCATTTGAAAATGTTAAGCTCATAAACATTTTCTGATGTAGAAAAGTTTGAAACAGGGAAGATAGGAGGAGGAGGAGGAGGCCATTCAGCCCTTCCAGCCTGCTCTGCCATTCATCATGATCATGGCTGATTGTCCAACTCAATAGCCTAATCCTGCTTTCTCCCATTAACCTTTGATGCTATGTCTCGCCATCTCTTGAATATATTCAGTGTTTTGGCATCAACGACTTCCTGTGGTAATGAATTCCACAGGTTCACCCACTCTTTGGGTGGAAAAGTGTCTCCTCATCTCCGTCCTAAGTGGTCCACCCCCAATCCTCAGAGTGTGACCCCCTGGTTTTGGACACACCCACCATCGGAACATCCTCCCTACATCTACCCTGTCTAGCCCTGTTAGAATTTTATAAGAGTCTGTGAGAGACCCCCTGATCTGAACTCCTGTGAAAACAATCCTAACCTAGTCAATCTCTCCTCATACATCAGTCCTGCCATTCCTGGGATCAGCCTGGTAAACCTTCTCTGCACTCCCTCAAGAACAAGAGCATCCTTCCTCAGAAAAGACGACCAAAACTGCACACAATACACTAGGTGTGGTCTCACCGAGGCTTTGTATAACGACAACACAACCCTGCTCCTATACTCAAAACCTCTCACAATGAAGGCTAAGATACCACTTGCCTTCTTTACCACCTGCTGCACCTGCATGCTTACCTTCAGCAACTGGTGCACAAAGACACCCAGGTCCCACTGCACACTCCCCTCTCCCAATTTACAAGGTAAAAACAATGACTGCAGGTGCTGGAAACCTTTACAGCCAGTCAGGTAGCTTCTAAAGTGCATAACCTCATATTTATCCAAATTATAAGAGAAAGGGCAGCGGGCTATTTGTCCATTTGAGCCTGCACCATTGTTCAGTATGATCATGGCTGATCACTTGGCTCAGCACCCTGTTGCAGCTTTCTCCCATACCTTTTGATCCCTTCAGCCCCCTCTCCCTCTTGAAAATTTTAATGTTTTGGCCTCAACTGCTTTTCTGTTTTACATTTTAACAAAGCTGGAGAGCTGTGTTCTGGATAAGGCTGAAACTCCATTTATGTTCAGTCTAAAATCAGGAGGCATCAATTGCTATTCACTTCCCAAAACAATGCTTCCTTTAATTACATATTAAGATTTTGAAATTCTCATCCATGAGCAAAATCTAACAATCTCTTTTTTTTTTCCTTTATTGATGGGTGATGACAAACCCAGCATTCCTTGTTCACCCCAATGACAGAGAAGAAACACTTGAACGGAGTGGGCTTTTCACCCCTGCCGTTGGGAATTGGAAAGCAGACAGGGTGAGGGGTCTAAAACTGGGTGCTGTTGAATGCTGCCTGTATACATCTTTGCTTATATTTTATTAGCAGCATATGAGGTATTGGGAAGTCTGCACACCCTTGAGCCAATCCTGGACCTTAAGTGACCAGTTAAGGCTCTTCTTCAGTCTCAAACTGAGTGGTGTTTCTCAAGGGCATTGAGAGATGGGTAATAAATCCTGACCGTTCCTTGGACTCTCACATCCCATGAGTCAATTTGATTAATATTTCTCATCAATTTTTTGATTTGGTTTGTTGTTGTCCCAGAGAAGACTTCATAGAATCCCAACAGTGTGGAAACAGGCCCTTTGGCCCAACAAGCCCGCACCGACCCTCCGAAGAGTAGCCCACCCAGACCCACTCCCCTACTACTTTACATTTCCCCTGACTTTAATGCTACTAACCTACACATCCCTGAATATTATGGGCAACTTAGTGTGGCTAATTCATCTAACCTGCAGATCTTTGGACTGTAGGAGGAAACCGGAGCACCCACACAGGTACAGGTAGAATGTGCAGACTCCACACAGACAGTCACCCGAGACTGGAATCGAATCCAGGTCTCTGCCGCTGTGAGGCAGCATGTACCAAGATAGTGTGAAAAGTGTTGTTTTGCATGCTCTACAGGCAGATCGTGCCATACAAAGTGAATCGGGGTAGCAGAACAGAGTGCAGAATACAGTGTTACAGCAACAGAAAGATCGGTCAGAATTAACATTAAAGAGGTCTGTTCAAAAGTCTGATAACAGTGGGGAAGGGACCATTCTTGAATCTATTCATACATGTATACAAACTTATATCTTCTACCTGATAGAAGAGAGTAGAGGAGAGTATAACTAGGGTGGGAGGTGTCTTTGATTATGTTGATTGCTGAATAAAGATAAAAATCACACAACACCAGGGTTATAGTCCAACAGGTTTCATTGGAAGCACACTAGCTTTCGGAGCGCTGCTCTTTCATTAACCACCTGATGAAGGAGCAGCGCTCCAAAAGCTAGTGCTTCCAATTAAACCTGTTGAACCTGGTGTTGTGTGATTTTTAACTTTGTACACCCCAGTCCAACACCTGCATCTCCAAATCATGCTGAATAAAGTGATTGTTAGATTCTCTCTTGTTAGAAATGGGCTTGATACTTGTGCTAATATAAAATAAATGATATCAGTTCACTTAACTTCTCACCTTGCCTTTTACTAGGGGATAATTTCATCACAATTCCTGGTCGCCCTCTATTACCCCCAATGGTTTTCACATTAGTTCATTGTTCAAAATGTTTTATAACTGCTGAAATAGGTAAAAAGAGCCTTGGTTTCACAGCTCATCTCTGAGATGCCACTTTTGATAATGCAGCAGTGCTTCAGTACTGCAAGGAGTCTGATCTAGGTGTCAAATTCTGAAGTGGGCCCCAAACCCATGGCTGATGGAATTCACACCTCCATAGCATCAGGCAAAAAAAAAAGAGGTTTTGTGGTTTTAGCATGCAAGCACAAAGTCATTGTGAAATTGTCAGGTCACTCAAAACAAGCCTGATCTATCAACACTGAGGAACACAGCACATCAATTTCTAAGGTATGCACAGCAGATGGAGCTTTACTCTGCACCGAAACATGCAGTTAGCTGTGAGCTGGACCTGCTGGTTGTCATCACTGGGAGAGGCAAGTTGCTCATTTTTGATCCCTGTGGCTGGCAGGCAGCCAAGAAGGTGAAATAATTGCCTTGCTGCTGACACGTGGCCAGATCTCACCCACTGCAATTTTAAATGGAAAATGGTCCTTTTTTGAATGGGTAGATTGAGTCCAAAAGGGTGGGTGCTGGACAAGCACAGCAGGTCAGGCAGCTTTCTAGGATCAGGAGTCAACGTTTCAGGTATAAGCCCTTTATGAATATGTGGCAGGTGACATTTTATAACCTTAGCAAAACTTAGGACATAGTCTGTTGAAACATCTCTGGGGCTGAGGAAAACAAAATCACCCAAATGGAGATATAAAGTAGCCTTGAGTGGATCCTGCAAGAATTCAACTTTAATTGAAAACTCTACTTTTAGACAATTTGGCTAAACATTCACCTACTTCCAGAGAGTGAATTTCCCTCACAATGACCATGTTGAGTCGTATTGGGTTAATTAATATTCTAATGGATCCATCAGGTTTGGGTAAAGTAAGCCTGACCGAACACCATTCAGTTGGCTTTGACACCAGGAGAATGACACCCATTCAGGTCATTTCCCTCAAGTTGCTTCTGAACGTCATTAATTGCATGCAATCTCTCTCCCTCTCCCCTCTGGCATTTTAGTTTTAACTGCTGGCGAGCTGAGTCCTGGCCAAGTTGGGAAGGGATGTGTAAATCAAGCCCTTTAGACATACCACACTCATTCAGGCCTCCAAGCCCTCCGCTTCTTCCTCTCATGCCGTCCCAACCAGTAGCCTTCCACGGACACCCTCATCCACCTGGCTGAACTGGTCGTCACCCTTAATAAGTTCTCCTTCCAATCCTCCCACTTCCTCCAAACCAAAGGCCATGGGCACCCGCATGGGACCCAAGAGAAAGCTTTGCCTGCCTCTTTGTCGGGTACGTGGAACAGTCCATCTTCCGCAGTTACATCGGCACCATCCCCAATCCGTTCCTCCGCTACATAGATGACTGTATCGGTGCTACCTCATGCTCCCACGAGGAGGTTGAGCAGTTCATCAGCTCCACCAATACATTTCACCCCAACCTCCTATTCACCTGGACCATCTTGAACACCGCCCTCCCCTTCCTGGACCTCTCCATCACCATCTCTGGCAAAATGACTAACCACGGCCATCTACTACATGCCCGCCAACTCCCACAGCTACCTCGACTACACCTCCTCCGACTCTACCTCCTGTAAAAACGCCATCCCTTATTCCCAATTTCTCCGCCTCCACCTCACCTGTTCCCAGGATGACGAATTCCACCTTAGAAAATCCTAGATGGACTCCTTCTTCCAAGATCACAATTTCCCTTCTCACATGGTTGATGATGACTTCCTGTGCATCTGCTCCATTCCCACACCGCCACCCTTGAACCCCACCCCTCCTAACAGAAGGACAGAACCACCCTGGTCCTCACCTTCCACCCCACCAACCTCCGTATACATCGTATCAACCTCTGCCACTTCTACCACCTACAAACAGACCCCACCACCAGAGATATTTTTCCCTCACCACCCCTATCAGTGTTCTGGAGAGACCATTCCTTCCATGACTCCCTCCTCAGATCCATGGCCCCCACTCGCCCACACCCCACTCCCAGTACCTTCCCTGTCACCAGAGGAAATGTAAAACCTGCGCCCACACCACTCCCCTCACCTCCATCCAAGGGCCCAGAGGATCCTTCTACATCTGACAGAAATTTACCTGGACCTATAACAATATCATTTACTGTATCCGTTGCATCCAATGTGGTCTCCTCTACATCGGGGAGAGGGGATGCCAATTTGCGGATCATTTCAGAGAACATCTCTGGGACACCCGCACCCACCAACCCCACCGCCCCGTGACTGAACACTCCCCCTCCCACTCCGTCAAAGACATGCAAGTCCTCAGCTTCCTCCACCACCAAACCATTACTACGCGACGCCTGGAGGAAGAACACTCCCCACATTCAGGTCTCCGAAATGGAAATGTGAACCTGTGTTTCCAGCCCCAACACATCCCTAACCTTGAGGTTTTTAAAAACCAGTCAGACCCATCCAAGCAACACACCAATAAGTCAACAGGGCACGAGCACCATAAAAGACACTTACCCTCTGAGCTCAACATCTGCATTCTTGACATGAATAATTGAGGCAGGAAATATTCCCTGTGGAGAGAGCACAGAATTGTTCTCCAATGATAATGTTTGACTGTAGACATAAAGGACACAAGAGGTTCAATGATGGTTAATTTAGGATTTGGAGATGCTGGTATTGGACTGGGGTGTACAAAGTTAAAAATCACACAACACAAGGTTATAGTCCAACAGGTTTAGATTAAATTCCTTACAGTGCGGAAGCAAGCCCTTCGGCCCAACAAGTCCACACCGACCCTCCAAAGAACAACCCACCCAGACCCATTCCCCTACATTTACCCCTGACTGATGCACCTAACACTACGGGCAATTTCACGTGGCCAATTCACCTAACCTGCACGTCTTTGGACTGTGGGAGGAAACCGGAGCACCCAGAGGAAACCCACGCAAACATGGGCTGGAATTGAACCCGGGACCCTGGTGCTGTGAGGCAGCAGTGCTAACCATTGAGCCACCGTGCCACCCCATTCCTTCATCAGGTGGTTGTGGAGTAAGGAGCAGCAAAGGAACAGCACTCTGAAAGCTTGTGCTTCCAAATAAATTTGTTGGACTCTAACTGGGTGTTGGGTGATTTTGAAAGAGGTTAATTTATGGAAATGCAAATGCACTAAATGGCATTCAATTTGGCTGCCTATGTTGTTTTAAATCAATTGTCGTCTATTATTAATCTGAGGAAAGCTTCCGAATACTATACGTACGAATTATAATAAAAAGGAGGAGGCCATTTCAGCTGAAGAATCTGCTCCACCACTCATTCAGATTTGGTTGTGGACTCAGTTCTGTTTTCCTCTCTGTACTGTATACAGTAATGCTTGACTTCCTTATCTATCAAAAACCCATATAACTCAGCTTTCAACCAATTTAAAGGCTCATCTCCCACTACCTGCTGGGAAAGAGAGAATCCCACTGGCAGATGGTCCTTTGAGAAAATAAATTCTCCTCATCTCTGGTTTAAAAGGGAGGTGTAGTAGTCTTGATCAAAGATAGTACCATTGGGGGGAATGGTGCACAGTGCTCCTGAATTACAATCTATTATAGTTGGAGATGGGAAATAGGAAAGGAACAGTGTTAGCATTTATTATAGTCTCCCAAATACTGAGGAGGAGTAGAAGAGAGCATCTGTAAGCAGACTGTAGAAACCAACAGATCAAGGAGGGTTGTGATGCTTGGTGATTTCATTTACCCTACAGTAGACTTGGCTTGGGGAGTGGGGGGTGCACAGAAGGGGAGAATTTCCTGCAAAATGCGCAGAAGAACTTTCTGGAGCAGTACATTTCCAGTCCTACCAGGGATGGAGCTATCCTGGATCGGACCCTAGGAAATAAGGCAGGCCAGCGGAGAATGAGGGAGCATTTGGGAAATAGTGATCATAACATAACAAAGTTCAATATTAAATTGGAAAAGGATAAAACTCAGTCAATGATGAAAATCCCAGACTGGAAAAGGGCAGATTTTAAAAAGCCTAAAAGTTAAACTGGAGCCCGATAATCAGAAGCTCATTTTGGTGGATAAAATGATGGATGAAAGTGGGAGAATTTTAGAAGCTAGATGAACAGGATGTCAGTTAGGTGCATAACTGTGAGAAGTAAATACGGGGCACCCAAAGTTAGACTATCCTGGATGACCACGGATAATGACGAGAAGAAAAAGGAGCCATACGATGCATGCTAGAATAATAAAAAATTAATAAACATCAGGAAGAGGATCTGAAATGCAGGATAGAGGTGATCAAAGTTATGAACAATTTTGATAGGGCAATAAATTATGTATCCAATCGTTGATATGCCAGTAACGAGGGGTCACAACTTCAAGATTGCCAGCTAGAGAGCTAGGAGTGAGATGAGGAGAAACTTCTTTCCTCAGAGTTGTTAGGATTTGGAATGCACTGCCTGGGAGAGTGGTTTATGTGGATTCCATGGGAGGTTTCAAGAGACAGCTAGATGTGTAATTGAAAGTGATGGAGTTAGAGCACTATGGAGATAAGACCGGAGAGTGGGACTAACTAAGTAGATCTTTCTGGGACCAGCACATACACAATGGGTGAAATGGCCTCCATCTGTACTTTACAATTCTATGATTTGTATTCATAAAATATCTGCCTTAGCTCTAGTTTTACCAACAAGAGGAAACTTCCTCCAAGAATTCATCCTTTCCAGTCACCTAAATATCTTGCATGTTTCAATAAGATTCTTCTGAATTCTCATTCTTCTGAATTTCAATGAGTATGGGCTATGCATGTTCAACCTTCCTTCATAGGATGATCCCTTCTTTAAGGAGGTTTTCTTAAAGTTACAATTTGACCAGCATCCTTGTCAAACTGCTGGAAACATCAAGCAGAGAGGGAACAGAAAATTCCAAACCACATGACAACCCACAATGGGTAAATAACATCATGGCGATAGCCACTTTCTTGCAGTTTTGCAAACTGACACATGCCAAAGTGTAGCTAAGTGATTGGCATCATCTTTGGGAATTAAAACAGAAGGTTTAACAGGAAACTTGCTGCAAGGTGGGCTGTGCTTGACGAGAGAGGTCAGTTTGTCATTTCAGCTAACGTAACACTATCAGGAGCTGAAATTCTGCTAAGGAATTTGCACTACTCCTGCTCTGACCTCTGTTGCTCCATCACATCCCGCTCCTTATGCTATTTTGAATTACCTTGATTCTTCTGTGGCCTCTTGTGCAATAGGGTTAGCATTCCCCAACATACCATTTTGTCTCAACCAACCTTGGTGGGACCCTCCAAAACTCCATCCTGCATCCCTTTCACCTTTCTCTCTTCTTAGTCTCAAACATAGGATCTACTTTCTCACCCTGGTTTCCATGTCACCTCCAGGCTTGGGCTGACAAGTGGCAAGTAACATTTGCACTGCTACAAGAAGGATGTTGTGGAACTTGAAAGGGTTCAGAAAACATTAACAGGGATGTTGCCAGCATTGGATGGTTTGAGCTAGAGGGAGAGGTAGAATACGCTGGGACTGTTTTCACTGGAGTGTCGGAGGCTGAAAGGGGGACTTTATAGGGGTTTATAAAATCATGAGGGGTATGGCTAGGATGAATAACCAAATTCTTTTCCCTGGGGTGGGGGAGTCCCTGGAGGGCATAGGTTTAAGGTGAAAGGGGAAGATATAAAAGGCACCCTAGGGATAACGTTTTCACACAGAGGGTGGTGCGTGTGTGAAATGAGCTGTCAGAGGAAGTGGAGGAGGCTGGTAAACTTACAACATGTAATTGGCATTTGGATGGGTAGATGGACAGGAAGGATTTAGAGGGATATGCCAAATGCTGGCAAATGGGACTAGATTAACTTACGATGCCTGGTCGGCATGGTTTGACCAAAGGGTCGCTTTCTGTGCTGCACATCTCTGTGACTCTAAGGTTTGTGTAAGTGCCAGGCAACAGGAGAAAATCCAGCCATTCCCCCTTAACCCTAAGAACTGCGAATGCTGGAAATCAGAAACAAAATCAAATTGCTGGAAAAACTCAGCAAGTCTGGCAGCATCTGTGGAGAGAAATTAGAGTTAACGTTTTGGGTCCAGTGACTCTTCTTAAGTACCGGTTTTGCTCCTCTTAACCTTCATTAACATTACCACTGATGTATCCTCCCACCATCAGCATGTGAACTTGACCGGCCATAAGAATACACTGACGACAAGGGGAGAAGGTAAGAGCAGGTCAGAGAATAGAAATTTAATCTGAGTAACTCACCTCTTGAATCCTCAAAGCTTGCCCACCATCGACAAGGCACACGTCAAGTACGTGTTGGAATACTCCCCACTTGGAGAAAGTGAGCACTGCAGATGCTAGAGATCAGAGTCAAGAGTGTGGTGCTGGAAAAGCACAGCCGGTCAGGCAGCGTCCAAGGAGCAGGAGAGTCAATATTTCAGACATAAGCCCTTCACCAGGAAGGGTAGACTCTCCTGCTCCTTGGATCTGCCTGACCAGTGTGCTTTTCCAGAACCACAATACTTCCCACTGGCCTGGATGAGTGTGGCTCCAACAACACTCAAGAAGATGAGCATCAAAGCAGCCTGGTTGATTGGCATCTCATTCACCAAATAAAACATTCAGTCTTTCCAATACAGATGCACAGTAGCAGCAATGTGCATCATCTACAAGATGCACTGCAGCAACAACTAAAGCTCCTTTGACAGCAACTTCCAAACCTGTGACCTCAACAACCAAGACGGTCAAGGGCAGCAGATATGAGAAAAAGTGAGGACTGCAGATGTTGGAGATCAGAGTCGAAAAGTGTGGCACTGGAAAAGCATTAGGAGAAAGTAGGGACTGCAGATGCTGGAGATCAGAGCTGAAAAATGCGTTGCTGGAAAAGCGCAGCAGATCAGGTAGGAGAATCGACGTTTCGGGCATAAGCCCTTCTTCAGGAAGATTATAGATTCCTGAAGAAGGGCTTGTGCCAGAAACATCGATTCTCCTGCTCCTTGGATGCTGCCTGACGTGCTGCACTTTTCCAGCAACACATTTTTCAGCTCTGGAAAAGCACAGCAGGTGAAACAGCATCCAAGGAGCAGGAGAGACAACATTCCTGACTTAAGCCCTTCATCAGGAATGGCCGGGGGGGTGGGGGGGGAAAACAAAGGAGGGTGCCTCTCTCAGCCCTCTATATATCTCTCAGCTCTCTCCACCCCACATTCCTGATGAAGGGCTTATGCCCGAAACATCGACTCTCCTGCTCCTCGGATGCTGCCTGACCTGGTGTGCTTTTCCAGCGCCATACTTTTTGACCCAGCATATACGGGAACAATTCTGCAGCTCCACTCTGTGACACGCGCCATGCTGATTTGGAATTATAATGGCATTCCCTCAGTGACATTGGGTCAAAATCCTGGAACGCTGACAGTACCATGTGGGTAACTGTCCCAGATGGACCTGTTGTGGTTACTTCTAATAGTCGACCACAGGAATCTCGAGTAGAGATTTACAATTGTTTATTCAATCGTACACAGTCTATCCGAGATTTACTCGAATTGAATTCTATTAAATAGAGCGTTAAATGCTGGCCAAGTCAATAATGTGCACATGCTAAGAAAGAGTAAATTATCACCCTTTGAACAATAAATGAACTTTCCGTTCTGAAGAGTCACACTGGACTCAAAACATTAAACCTGTTTCTCTCTCTACAGATGCTGGCAGATCTATTGAGTTTCTTCAGCACTTTCTACTTTTGTTCTAGCCTTCACACTATTTTGATTTTATATCCATTCTTAACATCTGCTCAGATTCATTTTCCATTTCTTCCCTCTCATTATGACTGTCTGCATTTTTGCTTCCTTTCTCTTCTTATTTCAAGTTTCATTGCTTTTTATACAGAGTGGAAATTTACATTTTTATGATCTATTTAAGTGTCCAAAAAAACTGCATCTTTGAAGTCTTCATCTTCCCCAGATTCTGGTCAAGTTAAACAATATCTTGAATCTACATGGTGCCACAGTAAGAAGCAATGATGTTTGGAGCAGGTAAATTGGATGACAAATATTGCAAAGGTTGGAAATCTGTATCAAAAGCAGAAAACATTGACAGTACTCAAACAGCTGACAATATTTGTGGGGGGAGATTTACCTTTACGCCTGTTTCTCTATCTTAGTAACAGGTATTAAGTTGGTACAACCTCTAATTGAGCTTTCTAACTTTAATTCTGCTGCTTTCTCTAATATGGAGGTGCTGGTGTTGGACTGGGGTGCATAAAGTCAGAAGTCACATGATCCCAGGTTATAGTTCAACAGGTTTATTTGAAATCACAAGCTTTCGGAGCACTGCCCCTTTGTTAGGATTTTCTGTTGTTATTTTGTTCCTTTCCCCTTTGAGAGACACATTTAACATTTTCCTTTAAAAGTTCCAGTTTCTTAAATGGGGTAGACTTCTGCTTTATGCACTCATGCTAATGAACTGTCAGCATGTTTTAGAATTCTCTCAAATTATATTTTCATTGAAGTCAACCTTGCAAGATGCCAAGTCCTTATCATCCATTTTAGCTAATGCACAAAGTCAGAATCTACCGCAACATAGATTTTGTTGTCAAACTAAGTTAAGTGCGATTAATATTAATATATTTGCACGTAACCTGTCTTGACAAGTAGGCTTTGTTGGCTCAATGCCACAGAGGAACTTATGTCACATTCCAGATGTTATCGGTTGGACACTCTTCCTGCTGCATTTGCTAAGCACTTCCTGTTCAGAGAACCTTTGACAGGAAATGGATGAGTAATAACTATTTTCTCTCTCAAATACGAACTGATGATAGAGAAACTGAAATTTCCATTAAACAATCTTCCCTTTTCTCCTTACTGACAGGCATTTACCTTGGCTCTTGAGATGGAGATCCACGTATTGCTAGCTGCCGAGCTACACACCCAAAGTGCTGGTGAATCTAGGCAATGATGAGTGATGATGACATGCTAATCAACTACGGAAGACATCATTGTCAGAAATTATGCAATCAGCTAGTAGTGGAACAGCACTCCAAAAATGCATGGGCGCATTTCCACATTGTGAGCCTATCCTGCTTTCTGCTTGAATCGTGTTTCCTCTCACTCTGCTGAGAATACAGAGCCATTGAGTGATGAATTGTGTCAGCTTACAGATGCCTTTAAAGCAAAGCTGGCTAAGGGCCTGGGTGGGAAGGGGAAAGAAACTTCTCAGACAATCAAAAAAAACGTTACTTCACAGAAGGAGGCCTGCACTAACTCGTGAATCGAGATCATTACTGAGTACCAAGTACCAAGATCATTACTGAGTACCAAGTTCCTGCTTTACCACCCTCATATCCTTGCAGGTTATTTCTATCCAAGTAATCACCCAATGTTCTCTTAAATGCCTCAATTGAACCTGCCTCCACCACATTTCCAGGCAGTGTTTTCCAATCCCCAAACTACTCACTGACTGAAAATGTTTTTCCTCAGTTCACCTTGCATCTTTTGTACACATTTATAAATCTTTGCCCTCTCTTTCTAGTTATTTTAAATCTTCGCCCTTTCGTTCTAGTTAGTTTTACAAGCGGGAACATTTTCTCCCTATCGACTCTATCCAACTCGTTCATAATTTTAAAAACCTCTACTTTTCAGCTTTCTTTCCACCAAGAAAAACAAGTTTCAACTTCTTCAAACTCTCCTCATAACTGAGGTTCCTCATTCCTTGAGCCATTCTTGAAAATTGCTTCTGTCCTCCCTCCAGTGCATTTACATCCTCCCCAACTGAGGTCAATAGGTGTCTTAGACAAATTCAACTTCCTTATTCTTGTACTCTATGCCCCTATTAATAAAGCCAAAAACACCATAAACTTTGGTTACTGCTCTCTCTACCTGACCCACCACTTTCAATCATCTGCGCATTTATAGAACTATAGAATTGTACTTTCTGTTTTATATTGTATTTCAACATTGTTCTTCCCAAAGTGCTTCACCTTACACTTCTCTGCATGGAAACTCAGCTGCACCTATCTGCCCACTCCACCAACTCCTTCTGGAGATCTATACTGTCCTCCTCTCAGTCTACAATTCTTCTGAGTTACATGTCATTTCCAAGCTTTGTGTAGGTGGCTCAGTGGTTAGCATTGCTGTATAATAGCATCATGGACCCGGGTTCAACTGCAACTTCGGGTGACTGTCTGTGTGGAGTTTGCACGTCCTCCCTGTGTCTATATGGGTTTCCTCCAGGTGCTCCAGTTTCTCCCACAGTCCAATATGTGCCGGTTAGATAGATTGGCCATGGTAAATTGCCCATAGTAACCAGGCCCCTTCTCACCCAGGCCCTTAGCCAGCTTTTCCCATAGTAGGTAGATTAGCCATGGCAAATGAGGTTACAGGAATAGGGTAGGGGACTGTGTCTGGGTGTAGTCATGTTCGAAGGATTGTTGCGGAACTGAAGGGCCAAATGGCCTCTTTCTGCACTGTAGGGATTCTATGATGAGAAGATGCCCCTAGGTCATTCATACATATATCAGGGAAAGCAAAGGCCCCAATACTAACCCCTGATAAAGTCCAATACAAACTGTCACCCAGGCCAAAAATTATCCTTTGGCCAAATATTGACAGTATTTAATGGCATAGAATGAGACCACACCTGCAGTGTTGTGTGCAGTTTTGGTCTCCCAACTTATCATGTAGCACCGGTACAAATTAGTTGGGCCAAATAGCCTGTTTCTCTATTGTAATTAGTCATAAATCTCTTTCAGGAGAAAGTGAGGACTGCAGGAGAAGGAGAAGGAGAATCGACGTTTTATGCCCGAAACTTCGATTCTCCTTCTTCTTTGATGCTGCCTGACCTGCTGCACTTTTCCAGCAACATATTTTTAAGCATAAATCTCTTTCAGACTCATCTGTGTCAGTGACTGTGTTTTGCAGATGTCCAACAACTCCAGCTGGGAAATGTGTGGAAATTTGGTTCCTCTTAAGCCCTGATTTGTCTGTACACCGAGCCTGTACCACATGGCCAACATAGGGACCATCATTTCTCTCTCCCTAAGCGAGTTAAGTCTGGACAGAAAGAAACTACTGCCCCGGTGCAGGAATCAGAAGAAGGGGTTCCCTAAATTTAGATCTTGGTAAGATAAAACCAAGATGACTTTTGACTCAGTAATCCTGGCACCAGCTCAGGGCAAGGACCTTCGACAGTAACAATATCCTGGGGGGAGGAAATTCGCTAAGGCTATTGGGGTGGGTTTAAATTGTAGTTCGAGTATAGAAAAGGTTGAGAGTAGGGAGGTCCGAAATCAAGTTTCAGGGACGCAAGATGGCACCGGCAAGCAAGAAGTTTGCTTGAAGTGTGTCTACGTCAAATCCAGGAGCATCCGGAATAAGGTGGGTGAACTTGCAGCATGGGTTGGTAACTGGGACTTCAGGTTCCAGGATTTAGATGTTTCAGTAAGAACAGAGAAGATGCTAAAAGGGGGGGGTGTGGCATTGTTGGTCAAGGATAGTATTACAGTTGCAGAAAGGACGTTTGGGCTCTCGTCAACTGAGGTAGTATGGGCTGAGGTCAGAAACAGGAAAGGAGAGGTCACCCTGTTGGGAGTTTTCTATGGGCCTCTGAATAGTTTCAGAGATGTAGGGGAAAGGATAGCAAAGATGATTCTTGATAGGAGTGAGACAATCAGGGTAGTTGTCATGGGGGACTTCAACTTTCCAAATATTGACTGGGAACACTATAGTACGAATACTATAGATCGGCCAGTTTTTGTCCAGTGTGTGCAGGAGGGCTTCCTGACACAGTATGTAGACAGGCCTACAAGGGGCGAAGCCACTTTAGATTTGGTACTGGGTAATAAGCCCAGCCAGGTGTTAGACTTGGAAGTAGGTGAGCACTTTTGTGATAGCGATCACAATTCTGTTATGTTTACTTAAGTGATAGAAAGGGATAGGTGTATACCACTGGGCAAGAGTTACAGCTGGGGGAAAGGCAATTACGATGTGATTAGGCAAGATTTAGGAAGCACAGGATAGGAAAGGAAACTGCAAGGGATGGGCACATTAGAAATGTGGAGCTTATTCAAGGAAAAGCGCCTGTGTGTCCGAGATAAGTATGTACCTGCCAGGCAGGGAGGAAGCTGTAGAACGCAGGAGTCATGGTTTACGAAGGAAGGGAAATCTCTGGTCAAGAGGAACAAGAAGGCTTATGTTAGGATGAGATGTAAAGGCTCAGTTAGGGTGCTTGAGGGTTACAAGGTAGCCAGGAAAGACCTACAGAGAGAGCTCAGAAGAGCCAGGAGGAGACATGAGAAGTTGTTGGCGGATAGGATCAGGGTAAACCCTAATGTTTTCTATAGGTAGTTAAGGAATAAAAGAATGATGAGAGTAAGATTAGGGCCAATCAAGGATCGTAGTGGGAAGTTGTGTGTGGAGTCAGAGGTGATAGGGGAAGCACTAAATGAATATCTTTCTACAGTATTCACTCTAGAAAATGACAATGTTGTCGAGGAGAATGCTGAGATACAGGCTACTAGACTAGGTGGGATTGAGGTTCACAAGGAAGAGGTATTAGAAATCCTGCAGAGTGTGAAAATAGATAAGTCCCCTGGGCCGGATGGGATTTATCCTAGGATCCTCTGGGAAGCCAGGGAGGAGATTGCCGAGCCTTTGGCATTGATCTTTAAATCGCCATTGTCTACAGGAAGAGTGCCAGAAGACTAGAGGAAGGCAAATGTGTTTCCCCTGTTCAAGAAGGGGAATAGAGACAACCCTGGTAATTATAGACCAGTGAGCCTTATTTCAGTTGTTGGTAAAGTGTTGGAAAAGGTTATAAGAGATAGGATTTATAATCATTTAGAAAATAATAATTTGATTAAGGATAGTCAGCACGGTTTTGTGAAGGGTAGGTCGTGCCTCACAAACCTTATTGAGTTCTTTGAGAAGGTGACCAAACAGGTAGATGAAAGTAAACTGGT